>NW_020664492.1:4617040-4754540 GCF_002925995.2 Terrapene triunguis | reverse complement strand
TTAATATTTGCATCCCAGCAAATATTGCACTTAATTATAGACAGACACAAAATAGAAGAAACCAGCGTTTGAAATGATCTGCTTTAAATCGACATTTGCTGACTTGTCCGAACCAAGAGTCCAGCCCCGAAGAGCCTCCCTGGCTCAGATGTTATTCCCAGCAGGGTCAGACTGGGGAAAGAGGCGCTTTCCACACCATGGGCATCGAACTTCGATTCTGGCCAGCGGTTCCTGGCCAGCAAGCTAGGAGCATACCAGCGGGTGAGTCGTTGTGAGTCATCTCCAAATGCCTTGGGCCGGGCCATTTAAAAAAGGCAGGTACTCTGCGGTGCCAGCTGGAAACCAGCTTCTCCAAAGTGCCCATGCAGTCCATAGGACTGGCGTGACACGTCTGTGGTGAGCTTATCCCCTCCAGCTATCTTCTGTGCTGTGCAAAGACATACATGGAGTTAACAAGTGGCCACGGGAAAGAGTAGGCAACCTTAGCCATTCTTGCCCCCAAATTAAATATACATTTAACCCAACTGTAAAGAAGGGCCACTGATGTGCTCTGTCCCTCCAGTCCTGAAAAGCTGCTGGTGACTCCAGGACCCGCCTCTCTTTCCTACCCAACACCCCTGTCCTGTCCATCCTACTCTTCCTGGCTCCCCCAGACCTTTTTGCTTCAGCAAGGAGGGGAGCATTTGTCTGGAAGGAGCTCCCCAGAACAAAGCTGCTGGCAAGCTAGACTGCTTCCTTCTGGTCTCCTCTCCCCTGGCCAGATCCCGCTGCCCATTTGAAGCTTCCTCACAAGTTTCACTTCTCTGAACAATAAAGGCCAAATGCAGCAAAATGAACAGCCACTGAGTTGGGCACGGCTCCTTTCCAAACAAGCCACTCCCCTGCCTAAAACACAGTACCGCGCTTTGCACTCCTTGGGGCTGATCCTGCGATTGTACAGGAGCCTCCTTGTGCCTGCCCTATCCCCTCTGGGGGGTACGATTCCACCCCACAGATTGATTGCAGGCTCCTGGCTGTCAAACACTATTCATCCAGGCCCCGATTCAGCAAAGCACTTGCTGAACTTTAAGCACATGTCTAAGTTCATCTCTATTCACTTAAGCATATCTTTAAAATTAATCAGATATTTAAACCCCTTTGAAGCCAAGGGGGCTTAAACATGTGCTTAAAGTTACACACATGTTTGAGTGCCCTGCTGAATCAGGGCCCCAAAAATCTCAACAGCGCTTTACCAATGTTAATTAATTAAGTCTAATCACAATGCTGTGAGATACGTAACTATCACCCCCCCCCCATTTTACAGGTCCGTAAACTGAGGCATAAAGAGATTTAGAGATCCACTTTTCAAACTTGAGTACCTAAAGATAGATACTAAAATCTTGGGGATGCCTCTGGGTTTGGGAGGGATGGGATAGGCAACGGATAAACATGCAATAATAATAATAATCAATCATCATCATACTTTTAAATCAGCTTTAGATGCCCAAAATTAAGCACCTGTGTCTAAAAAGTGGGTTCTAAATGACTTGCTCAAAGTCAGGCAGCAAAACAATAGTGGAGCCAGGAATAGAACCGCGCAGTTCTGATGCCCTCCTTAAGTGAACAATCTTTTTTCACTGCGTTGTTGCAAGGTTTGGCAGGACTTACACATTGCCACCAGCTTCCATAACCTTCTCCAACTCTCAGACATCTAGGACTTCATTTCCTGTGCAAACTCCAAACCAGTGGCTCTCAACCTTTCCAGACTACTGTACCCCTTTCAGGAGTTTGATTTGTCTTGTGTTCCCCCCAAGTTTTATCACTTAAAAACTACTTGTTTACAAAATCAGACATATAAATACAAGAATGTCACAGCAAGCTATTACTGAAAAATGGCTTCCTTTCTCATTTTCCCCATATAATTATAAAATTAATCAATTGGGATATAAATATTGTACTTACATCTCAGTGTATAGTATATAGAGCAGTACAAACAAGTCATTGTCTGTATGAAATTTTAGTTTGTACTGACTTCATTAGTGCTTTTTATGTAGCCTGTTAAACTAGGCAAATATCTAGATGAGTTGATGTATCCCCTGGAAGACATCTATGTACCCACAGGGGTACATGTACCCCTGGTTGAGAACCACAGCTCCAAGCCATCTGCTTTAGGGCCAAATGATCTTCTTGTCTCCAGAGCAGGGTTATATATTGCCCTTGGACTTTTCATGCACTTCCTTAGCAACAGCACTTTTCAGCATGGTTTAAAGACAGTATATGGCCATTACAATGTTCATACTTTTTATAGGAACTTACAGAAGGCTCTATGTCAAATACTTGATCCAACTGTAGTCTGCTCTCCTGCATGCAGAGCCGCATTCTCAGTCCAGCCCTTTTAGCTAGGATAGGCACTGCAGAGATACAACCTTCCCCCCACCCTCCAGGCTCACAGAGCAACTGCAGAACCACTCTGCAAAGATTACTTTAGCCCACTGTATGACATAGCCCTTTGCACCCCTATTGGAGCACTTGCATTTGAGGCAGAGCCAGAGGCCTGCCCCCATTTCTAGAGGCCTGCTCCCACCCTGTAATCATGGCTTCTGGGCGCTGCCTTACAGGGCCTAGCATCCAGCACAGAGGGACCTCTGTCAGTGCGACTTCTCCAGCTGTAGCTATGGGGCTGGATTTGACCCAAAGCAACAGTTGATCTCAAAACGGCAGTTGGTTTGGCCAAAATGATTATTCCTATTCAGAGCCGGAGAAACCCTGCAAACAATTCTGTGTGACAATTCATTAGAATTTGTAAGTGCATTTTCCTTTGTCTGTAGTCACACCCCTTTGTGGTTCCTCACAGGGAATAGTCTAGTGAACCAATTTAATGGCAAAAGTGTTCACCAGAACAGCAACCACTTAAACCAGTATGTCAGCATATCCACTGAACACAAATTTTGAATTCACAGTCATGGGTATTCACACCAGAAAATTGATGCTAAGAATAATGCTTATCCAATTAGGGAACAGAAACAAACCATTTATTATTAATAATTTTTAATTATTACTTATTATTACAGTACTACTTAGGGGCCCTAGTGATGGCCCAGGACCCAGTTGTGCTAGGCACTGTACCAACACAGAACAAAAAGGCAGTCCCTGTGCCAAAGAGCTTACAATGTAAGTATGAAACGAGAGACAACAATAGATAGATGGGGGAGTATTAGGAAACGATAAGACTATATTGCTCAGATGATAGGCTGTGGCTTCCACACGTCAGTGTCCTAACCACGGCCAAGTCTTTTTGTAGGCATCCCAGCAAAGGATTGTTTTGAAGAGATTTATGAAGGAGAATAATGTGTCAGTTTTGCCAAATTTTACAGGGAGCTCCTCCCAAGTGTCCTGGGTAGCATGGGAGAAAGCACAAAGACGTGCGTTTGGAAATAGCAAATGGGCAATGGAGGCACAAAAGTAACAGGGGTGCAGAGTGGCTTAGTGGATCGGGACCTGGCCTGTGATTCAGGTGACTGGGGTTCTATTGCTGTCTCTGCTACTGGCCCACCAGTGACTTTGGGCAAATACAGTAGAACCTCAGGGTTACTGACTGGTCACCCATTCGGAACTGGATGTACACAGGCAGCAGAAATTAAAAAAGAAAATACAATACTGTGCTAAATGTAACCTACTAAAGAAATAAATAAAGGAGGCTTTTACATTTTTTTTGACAAGGTAAGGAAACTGTTCCTGCACTTGTTTCATTTAAATTAAGATGGTTAAAAGCAGCATTTTTTCTTCTGCATAGTAAAGTTTCAAAGCTGTGTTAAGTCAATGTTCAGTTGTAAACTTTTGAAAGAACAACCATAACATTTTGTTCAGAGTTATGAACAACCTCCATTCCTGAGGTGTTTGTAACTCTGAGTTTCTACTGTACCATTATATTCCTTCACCTCAGTTTCCCCCCTCTGTAAAATGGGAACCATGCTATTGATGTCCTTTGTAAAGCCCTTTGAGAAGAAAAGTGCATTATAAAGAGCTAGCTAGCTGTTATTATTACCATGGGCCCATTGGAGGCAGGAGTTGACATCTATGCATCTAGTTAAAACAGCTTGAATTTTGAACAGTGAAGATCAGCCACCCTCAGCAATGCTCACAATAAGAAGTTAGCAAGCAATTTCCAGGCTAGAATGTGGTTGTCCAAAACACTGATTAAATCATTTCAAACAAAGAGCAAATCCAAATCGCAGTTTGCTTACAGGAAACTTGTTGACAGAAAAAGGGATTGAATTCTGCCAGAGCTACAAATAATGGGTCCTTTAGAACAGCACGTGGATTTGTGGCATTCCTTTCATGGCCTTTGTGTTTGGGTTTCAGTTACTCAAATGGCCTCCATCCATACTGCCTCAAGAAGAGATTGCATCAGATCTCAGGGTAAGCATCATCAGGCCAGCACCGTACTTAGATGCCAGACCAACAAGGAAAGCTCAACATGTTGCACTAAGCTGTGAGGGAGCCAGATTCTGTCACCCTCACTCACCTTACTCTGTGTGGAATCCCATTGACTTAAGTGGGATTCCTCATGGAGTAAGGGAATATGCAACATGAGTAAGGGCGTCAGAATCAGGCCCTGATACTTTATCTTGGGGTGGGGAGGATGTGAAGGTTCTTTTATTTTTCAATCAAGTTAGCTCAGTGGTATTAGCTTAGAACAATTGGAACACTTCCTTAACACCCAACTAGGCTACATCTTCTCTGCAAAAAGAGGTGGGCTTTCACATCAAAATAGCAAACTCAAGATAGCTAACTCAATGTAAAATCCTAGCGCTGACAAGACACAGGTAGTTTTGACTTGGATGTAACTTCTTTTCATATGTAGACATCAGAGCTTGATGTCCAGGTTCCATAACCAGAAGATGGCCTCTGTGTCAAAGGAGGCTAAGCATTGTAGATCGCCCTCCATATGTCAGGTTGGGCGCTCTTCTATCACATGAGTTATTGTCCGCAATGCTGCCCCACAGTCACAGTGTGGAGAGGAAACCAGACCCATCCAGTGCATAGTTGCAACAACTCTTTGAGTCTGGTCCAGGATTTACTATCAAGTGGACAAGGAGGCAGTGCAGAGATGGCCTCCTGAATGTATTTAGTGTTTCCCATCGGTACTTCCACTCAGGGCCGGCTCTGGCTTTTTGGCTGCCCCAAGCAAAAAACAAAAAAACAAAAACGGGGCGGCCAGAACATCAAAGCAAAAAAACCAAACAAACAAAAAACAAAAAAAACCCTGGGGCACGGCCGGAGCGTGGGTGCAGGGGGGGCGGCGGGGGGGGGGGGGGCAGGGGGGGGGGGGAGCGGGCAGGAGAGAGAGAGAAGGGGGCGGCCAGAACTACAGCA
The DNA here is from genome assembly GCF_002925995.2 of Terrapene triunguis. Classification (NCBI taxonomy): domain Eukaryota; kingdom Metazoa; phylum Chordata; order Testudines; family Emydidae; genus Terrapene; species Terrapene triunguis. The sequence continues at coordinate 4,749,185 of NW_020664492.1, read as the reverse complement.
GGGGCGCTGCCACGCTGCCCCTCCCGCTGCACCGCCTCCTGCCGCCTGCCGCGAGGGCTCCGCTCAGGTCGGCGGGGAGGGAAGGAAGAGGACTGCCCTGCAGGGCGCTCTGGTTCTCTGCGCCGCCGCCCCCTACAGGGCGGCCGGAGCAGAACAAGAACAAACAAACAAAAAAAGCGGCCGTGCCGCCCTAGGATTGGGCAGAATGCCGCCTCGAACAATCTGCCGCCCCAAGCACCAGCTTGCTCAGCTGGTGCCTGGAGCTGGCCCTGTGAGGGATCAGCTGTGGTATCACCCCACAGTCCACAGGAGTGAGAGTCCTCCCCTGAATATCAAGTTGGTGCAGCATATCGTTCCCTGTCTGAGAATGGGGCAGCAGCTATCCAGAGATGTAAGAGGTTAGTTTCATCTGTCACTGGCAGACTTAACAGCAATGGTATCTTGTCGAAGGTCTGGCAGAGCTATGTGCACTAGCACATGCAGACTGGAGGTTGGTGTATACTTGAAGCATATACGCTAATAATACGCATGGCCAAATTCAGCTCCATGTTGACAAGCTGAGTGTGGTGGCCGCTCCCCAGACCTCAGAGAGGTATTCAGCGGGAGCAAACACCAGGGCCAATACAGATGTACAAGGCATTGAAGAGTTTGCTTCCCAGGAAGTTCCCGACAGTTTTCGTGTCAAGGCCATATGGAAAGAAATCTTAGTTTTCAGGTGCTCCAGACGAGGCTGGTATATCAGGCTAAGGTTCAGTTTTAATATGTGACAACTGGATGGAATGGCAGTACCTGTCCTTGGACACTGGCAAAATGATTGTGTAGATGGAAAATAGTTGCCTCTATCTTGGTTTCATTGAGAATTAACCTCCACTGTTAGAAATAAGTGGTCAAAGCATCCATGTCTTGGCCGAGATTCTCTTCAATCCTATGGAAATAGTTTCATGAGTCAGCAGCACAGATGTCAACAGTGTACACATACTTCTCAGCCTGCATTTCAGGAAGGTCGTATGTGAATATAAAGAACAAAAAGGGAGCCAAAACTGACCCTTGTGGAAGGCCATTACGAAGACATTGAAGATTTTTCTCTCTGACTTACAGGATGAAGCTTTGGTTACTAATCATTTCTCGGATGCATTTCACCATAAGCCTACAAGAAGTAGCAGCTTGGAAGGCATTCTGGCATGCCACACAGTATGGTACGCTGCCACCAGGTGAGTAGGGACTGTGCCAACTTTCTCCTCTGACTCAAATGTGTTTTCTATGTCTTGAGTCAGACAACTTGGGGAGTTGGGGAACAAGTCTACTACCGTCACGTGGTGCCTCCATCCGTAGCAAAAGTGAAGATAGGGTAAATGAAATGCAGAATCAGAGCTTGAAGTAGGTGGTTGAGGTAATCCCACACCCCACATTGGGCACTAACTAGCTACATTGAGGTAAAAAAACCCCCACATGTGCCTGATCTCCACTAGGACAGCGTTTCTCAAACTAGGGTCCGCAGACCCCTGGGGATCCACAAGAGTACTCCAGGGGGTCCATGGGCCCCGCTGATCAACTCCTCCCCCTCCCTCAACACCTTCCCCTCCCTCCCAGCATCAGCAAGCCGGGGAACAGCTGTTCAGCGGCGTGCAGGAGGCGCTGGGAGGGAGAGGGAGGAGCGGGGATGGGGCATGCTCAGGGGAGGGGGGTGGAAAGAGGTGGGGAAGAACAGGGGCAAGGGTGGAGTGGGGGCAGAAAGAGGAGGGGCAGGGGTGGAGCAGGGAAAGGGGTGAAGTGGGGGCAGGGCCTGGGGCTGAGCAAGGGGCTTGGGGGTCCGTGAAAATTTTTAAATAAAAAATGGGGGTCCTCGGGTTGCTAAAGTTTGAGAACAACTGCACTAGGATATTACATCCCCATATCTACCTCAAAATGTAAAAATCTTTTCTGAAGTGAAGACAAACACCTTTTCAGTTAGCTGCTCATGTTATAGCAGTTGTAGCCTACCCAAGCTGCATCACGAACAGTTAACACAGCTGAAAAGATGTAAAATGCTCTCTGCATGGGCGTTAAGGGGGATTTCTGCTCATGTTAAGCTAATTCAATGAAATGAATGTGAATGAACAAGCACCTCTTCCCCCCATGGCCTTAGGCCATGTCTACACTAGGAAAAAAGGCGAAGTTCTTATCGTGTTAGTTAACACATGTTAACCAACATGTTAAAATCCTAGTGAAGACATGATAGTTGTACCTATAGAACCCAGGGTTTCTCTTGACCATGTACCATGTTAAAACTACAAGTACCTTGTCTTCGTTAGGATTTTGCTAGTTAATATGTGTTAGTGAACACATGTTAAAAGTCACCTTTTTTCTTGGGATAGAAAAGGCCTTAGTGTTTAGGTGGCTGCCATTCTTCTTACCCGCTGAGTGTGCACTGACTTGGAAGGAGCTCATGGAATTGTTTTCAATATTTGATGAAAATGGGGGGGAAATGTCAACACAAAATTCACACACACACTCATACACGGACATGCACACACAATAACCCCATTTTCCAACCTGCTCAGTTCGTGGATAATATGGACGAAGGTGCTTTTTTTTTTTCCACACGAGTCATTAACCAAAATCTTGCCATTTGTGGCCATTAAAGATCCCTTGGTGCTGTTGCAAGGGGAGAGACGACTACCCCAGTATTCTGGACAAATTCCAGGGCTGGTAATTATATTAAACTTGCCTAAATTCCTACCGTAATTGCACTTTTGGCATTGTGGTCCTAAATTGTTGTAGAGTGTTGCAGTCATGTTCTACCCCAGAAAAGGCCGCCTTTCAGTACGAATGAAGCGTTTCCTGTTCCGGGGTTTGCAAAGTGTGTAAAACACTTTGATATGCTTCAGAATGAAAGGTGTTATGTTAGATAGCGTATACTGGTAATCAGATAGAGGTCTCTGCTCCAGGGCAGCTGCACTCTTATGGCTGGGGGTGGGCACGTGAATGGAATTAGGTCAGTTTTATGAATCCCTTCTTTCCTAGTCTTGGGATTGGGGACTGAGGTGGTCTGTGGTGTAAGTTTAAGCCACTACAGGGCTGCTCACACTTACATTTAGCTGCGTATGGCCCAAGGGACTGTTGTGACAGCCAGTGGTTAATGGGGAAGAGAGGTTCTCTGGCCATACCTTCTTTCCTACAGCTACAGCCCGTACGCCAGGGCTTGATAGCAATAATGGAGTAAGGATGACAACCCTATGCCATCCCCAGATTCCCTCATCCTCCTCCTGCCAGTAAAGCTGGTTTCAAGGCTGCTTTGCACTGCTGGAGTGGCTCTCAGCAGCCATGAGGAGCCCATAGATCGCCAGTCATAAGACACCATGGACAAGCAAATGCACCCTGCTTTTACAACGTGAGAGAGGTCTGGAGAATTTCATAGTGTTTGCATGCTGCTCAGGGATGCTAAAGGCTCTTTTGGTGTGCTCTTGTTTCTGAAATGTCTCTTTTGGCGTGTGCTGTGATGTTACTTTAAAGAGTTTACTAAACAATTTGTATCACTTACAAATAAGTAAACGGCTTCCCTTCCCCTGGTTGATTTTAATGCATGCTGCGCTACAGAGCACTTCCATAATGATTTTTGGAAGACATTTGCATCGGTCTTCACTGTTTCTAATACTTTCTTGATGCTTCTGAAATAAAGCAAGTATCTTCCTATTAAAGCAGGGGGTTCCAGACTTGGTACTGTCCTATGTACACCTTCCCTCACCCCATTGGAAATTAAATTCCAGGTCAAATAGATTTCTCAATCATTTTCAAGTCCTGAACTCCTCACCTTTGGAAGACATCTTCACGTGTGTGCACTACAAAGTAATGCTAGTGTCAAGCTGTCTGGAATGACTCAATGGCATGAGTACCAACCTCAGGGCAGACTGCGAAGAAGCAGGGCACCAACCCCAAACTGGTTGTGAGTTCGATATAGAGATTTCACCAACCAAGTGTCAAGTGTGAATTCCTCAGGCACTGTAACAGCCTAACCATGGAATCACAGCCAGACTCTGATCTATCTTACCACCCAGGCAAACTTTTCTTTGTGATAGATGGTCCCTTACACCAAGTATCACAACAATATTCAGGTTACTCCCAGTCCCAAAGGACCTGTCACTTACCCCAGGTCAATTACACTTTAGATCTCACACCAAAGACAACACTTGTAGCCAATCCTAAAACAAATGAACTAAAGATTTATGAACTAAGGAAAAGCAATAAGAGAGTTATTTACAAGGTTAAAGCAGGTGACCATACACACAAATGAGTTACAGTCTGAGGGCAAGTCTACACTTAAAACCTGCATGAGTGCAGCTGCACCAATGAAGCTGTGCCACTATAGCACTTTAATGAAGACGCTCTAAGCCTATGGGAGAGAGCTCTCCCGTCCCGTAGTTAATTCACCTCCCCAAGGGGCAGTAGCTATGTCGGCGAGAGAAGCTCTCCCATCAACATTGCACTGTCTACATGGTGGGTTAGGTTGGTATAACTGCATCTCTCAGGATTTTTCGAACCCCTGAGTGACATAGTTATACTGATATAGGTCTGTAGTGTAGACCAGACCTTAGGTTCCAAAAGGTAATGGAGGCTGCTGTAATATGCAAGTGCTATATGTCCTCTAGAGCTATCCCAGGCTAACCAGCCAGGGATCTCTTGCTTATGCTTAGAAATCTTGTCCTCTCAAAGTCCAAGCAGCGTAGCGATACAGTTTCTTCCTGTCAGGGATCTTTATTCCCTTCCCCCAGAGTTCAAGCTGATGGGACAAGTCACCATGCATGTCTTCTTTTCAAGGGTGTGAAGGGGAGAAATCAACAAAGTCTTTTGTCCTCTGATGTTCCACAATGGTTTGTCTGGTGTCTATGGGCCGTCTTTTGTTGGGCAGGAGATAACACCTCCTGTTGGCAAACTAGTGTTTCACACTTGGCAATGCTTCTCTCCTGACTGGTGGGTTTACAGTTTCAGAGCAAACACTTAACTATTGCCTTATGTAGCGGGGTGGTCACCTGCTCCTGCCCTGAGGGGTTTAAAAACAGCCCTGGGAGAGGGCTGTTGCAGGGGAAACCAGCTACTAGACTGATTGGGGAAGCAGCCACAGCTGGGCCACGCCCCAATCAGACCTCAGCTGGCCCTATATAAGAGGCTGGGAGTCAGGAGCTCATCAGTCTCTCTCTAGCTGTAGAGGGAGATGGACCTGGCTGGTGGGACCTGAGCAGAGTACCTGAGTGGAGCAGGGCTGGGGAAAGGCTGAGGAGCTGGGGAGCTCCAGCCTGGAAAGCCCCAGGCTGCGGCCTAGCAGAAGGCCAATGAGTACTGGGGGTTGCAGAGGGCAGCCCGGGGTAGGCAAAGGCAGCAGGTCCAAACCCAACCTTGCCGGTGATGAGTAGGCTGATACTGCAGTCTGCCCCAGGGCGCGGGGGCTAGACAATGACTGGCAGTAGCCTTATACTGAGGCAAGGTGGGGATAGTGAGTAGGGATTCCCTGGGGAGGGGAGACCCTGAGAGAAAGGGATACTGGGGCACCGGGTCCGGGAGGGACACGGGGGCCAAGCAGCAGCAGGACACCGGCCTGCAGAGGGCGCTCCAGAGGCTGGACGAGCTAATTCCCAGAGACAACCAGCAGGAGGCGCTGCAGGGGTGAGTCCCACTCGCCCCCGTTACACCTTATAACTTGGGATACAAATATGAGAAGTGAGATTAATACATACAGCTTCCTACAAGCATTTCATAAAGTCTAAACACTAAACGCATTCTTATAAACTTAACACTATTTTAGCAATACCACCACACAAGTGAGCCAGACTGGTTTCTAGCTATGTATTGGTCAGGGTTCAGATGAGGCCTAGAGGCCTTGGCACCACAGCTAGGAGTCGGACGCTGTAGGAACGGTTAGACATGACATTATGAGTCTATGGGATGGCATCATCACATCCCTTGAAAAGCAATGAATGAACATCAAGCGTTTCTGTTAGGTGAGTATGATGGGAATTGTAGCAGAGCAGTTCAAAAGGGTTCAAAGTAATATGAGAGCATGGCTAAATAAGTGCTTTTCCCCTCACTGAGACACATGACTGGGAAATGTCACAATGCATTCTCTCTACTGCATTGTCAAGCCATATGTATTTAGTGACTGTAACAATCACAAAGAGACTATTATATATGTGTGGGTGTGTGTATGTATGCACACATGCATTAGGCAGAATATTGGTATAGATAGACATACACATTTTGATTTCTAGGTATAGAATTAGCTCTTTGGACCCAATGTTTTAGCCATAGATTGTTTCTTCCTGTTATAATGGTGACCATAATAGCTATGCTGGTCTATGTTAAGTCTGTTAAATAAATGATGAGGAAGACATTTCAGATTTGGACTGCAGATATAGAAATCCCACCCATTGGAGGGTCTGCAAACACAGACTACCAAGACAGAGAGTGGAATTGGTTATAAATTCCTCGGTCCTCTTACTGTTCAGAGATCTGCTGAAACTTGGCATTGGCACATGGATCTACAAAAGAGGAGAATTCCCTATGTTTGACATGGCAAAACAACCTTGTAAAGCCCCACAGGCTAGGCCTGTCCTATTCTGGTGCATGTGCAGTCTCCGATTGCATGGCGCAGCCTGGCAGATTTGGGGGCCAGATTTTTATCGATATTTAGGTGTTGCTGTGCTCACTTAGGAACCTAAATGCCATCAACTGTCTGTGGAATTTGGGCTCCTATGTGCCTAAATCACGTTTAAAATGAGATTTAGTCTCTCAAATCAGTTAGGCATTGCAATACTGAGCACAGCAACACCTAAATATCGATAAAAATCTGGGCCCTGGATACTATTGGTAATAATAGTTCATAGAAGAGAGCTGTGCTGTCAAGCTGTCAATCATTTCTATAAGAGACTGTGCAGGGGGAATATAGGGATGAGCGCACCATGTTCAGGATGGCAGGAGTTGGTGAGCTATGTATAGATTGACAAATACACGTCAATATCTAGCCAGTACTATACAATAAAACTCATTAAAGATAGATTTTTTTTTTAAAGACACTGCCTATAAACAATTACCAGCTGGGGTGAATGCTTAAAATCAGCAAAATGACTGTTTATATATGGGAAAATGTATAGTTTACACTATAAATGAAATGATTACAACTGTACTTGAAAACAAATCATTAATACAATTAATATAAACAGTTGCTGGCTATCAAGCTGAAGGCCTGATTCTCCAAACCCTGGCTCACACAAATAGATATTTCTCACAGGAGTAGTCCCATTGCCTTCAATGGGACAGCTCCCATGAGAAAGAATTACTCAGATAAGGAAAGATTTGCAGGATCAGGTCCTCCCAGGTTTGCCTGAGAATGGAGAGTTCACTTTGCTCCAGGAAGGAACTGTCTCTGCAAGCAATGAAAAAAGTATATTATGAGCAATTAAAGTAATTCATTTCAAATGTGAAATCAAAATAATGTTGACAGTTTATAACTGATCACTGAATTTCATGTCTATTTTCATGTCACTATACATCATCATCTAATGTATTGTTGCATAGTATCCAATTGTTTCATTTTATATGGCTGTCCAATGCATTAGCCCAGTTTGTTTTATATGTTTGGCTCTCCAGAGGATAGATGTGGAAATGAGTCTTGGATCCTACTGGACTACTGAGTTGCTCATTGAAACTTAAAAATCCAGATGAAAATGGATTGAAAATGGATGAAGCCGATCTGGCTAGAGTTACCATGACAATCAACTTGTTTACTGCTTCAAGGTACTGTCTAAACACTGTTGGCATGCTCATTTGCATAGCAATATCCAGAATGTGTTTTCAAGTCTACTGTATTTGAATTCTGCAAGCAAAACAAAAGGTTTTGTTACACATATGGTAGCAAAAAAAGCTTTATTTTGTGTAGCCTGGGTCACACTAATTGTAACCCAAAATGTTTTACAGAATTAAAAAAAAAAAGCTCCAGGGAGTGGTTAATACAATATATGTTTTGGGTGGGGAGAAGAGCATAAAAACGTTGCATGGTGAAAAATCGAAAGAAGCCTTAAGCTCAATTCTCGCAAAGCACTTAAGCATGTGCTTAACTTTAAGCACATGAATAATCCCATTGAAATATAGCCTTAGTCATACAAATCGTTTAAAAAGGGGGAGGGAAATTAAGAGACATAGGCAAGAGAGAAAATATATTCTTTCAAATGAGATATGAAAAGAGATGGTGAGTCAATAAGGCATCAGAAGTCTGCTTTAGATGGCAGGAGCCACAGAGGAAAAGGGTGTCACATCCACAGGGTGAGACTGTAGACAGAAGGCACGTACTGGGTAAGAAGAACAAGTGAGGACTGAGATGGGACGGGGATGTGGGATCATCCATAGAGGGCTTTATAAACAAGCAGCCCAATTACACTGTCAATTGCCAGTACACAATTGTGTACACTGAAGTGAGTGTAGCTCTGCTGTACTCCGGGCAGCTCTGCTGATTTAAACAAGCCGATGACTTGACCCATTGATTTCACTAGGAGCTGAGCATTCATGGCCCAAGAAGGTCCATTTAGAAATGGATCTGGAAATTAATTGGATGCCAGGGAAGAATTTGAGGGGGGGACCCCACGGGTTCCTTGTGTGATAAAGTGGCCAACAATATGTTGGAGACTGGAGAGCTAGGATTTGAGGAAGTAATTGAGGAGAATATTTCACTAATCAGGACAAGAGGAGTAGATGACACGGATGAAGAACTCAGCAGAGGCAAAAGCAAAGCAGTAGTGTATACGGGCAGTGTTCGGGAGAAGCACTAAGCAGATTTAGAGTCATACAAGATGTAATAGGAGAAGAAAGACAGTTCAGATTCAAGCATGATTCCAAAGTTATAAACAGTTGGATGGTTGGAATCAGAGGCAGAAGAGATTAAATAGGGTACTTGGAATCTACTTATGCCCAAGAGAAACATTTTGGTCTCTGAGACACTTAGTTGGAAGACAGCTCTCCCAACTGTTACCATATTACCTAACAACCCACCTTACATTCCTCAGAGACTAACTGTAAGGACCTCTGGAGACCAGAAGCTGGGTCTATAGAGCCTGGGGTGGCTGATAGTCCCTCAGTAGCACAGCCAGGGACTACAGTGGAGTGTAGGTGCTACAGGAAGTACCGTCCACAAGACCCAAAATGACAGGACCCTGCGGCCCTCTGATTGGCCAAGTGCTCCTACTTAACCCCAAGGGTTGCCCCAGGAAGTTGTCTGGGCAACCACACTGACCTTGGCCTGCTACAATGCCAGACTTTGCCTTGTCTCCTGATCTCTGGTCTCTAACTCCAGCCTAACTTTGACCCTGATTCCTGCCTCTTGATTTTAACCTGTTCCTGCCTCTGATCTCCGATCCCAACCTGACTCTGACCCCAATGTTTGTTTACAGAACCTGACCTTGTGATTCCTCTAATTCTGGCCTGGTTACTCCCATCCCTTGCGGGCAGTCCTCAGCCCAGCCGTGACCGCTAGGCAAGACCACCTATGCCCCAGTTCCTTATACTAACTCAGATTCCCCTTTGCTTGGGCACATGGACAAATCACTCTTTCTGGTTAGAGCACTGAAATAAATAGCCTCTATAGATTCCAAACATTCAAATGCAGATTCTATCTAATGTAAGGATCGAATCCAAATGATGAAAGTTTCAGAAAATGAGTGACTGAAAAGAGGGGATTAGAATGGAAACCATTATGTTGCCACTCCCACCATAGTGAAATTAGTCAAAGTATTCAAAAATGGAAAAAAAATACAAAACAGTGTGGAGATAATGTCAAAGTTTGGAGATATTAATAAAAATACCTGATCTTTAAAGGTTGTATTGTTGGGTGAGCTGCTGAAATCTGAAGTCAGTTTTTTCTGTTTCCATTTAGCTATGGTCTCTTCAGAGAAGCCATGGGCAAGGTGTGGGATCTTGGAAGTGTTTACTAAAAGGGATATTGAAGTTTTTGTGCCCAATGTCTTTTAAACTCTTTCAGTGTAGTAAAAGCAGTTTTGATCCTTACATTAGATAGAATCAAGATCGGAGGGCTTGACCACTGTCACGGAGTGTGGGGGAGTCAGGACCCCGCACCCCCCACTTCCTGCTATTCACCGTGACTCTCAGCCAGCCAGTAAAACAGAAGGTTTATTAGACGATAGGAACACAGTCCCAAGCAGGGCTTGTAGGTACAACCAGGACCCCTCAGCCAGGTCCCTTTGGGGGTGCAGGGATCTTAGACCCCAGATTTGGGGTTCCCTGCCTCTTCCCAGCCAGCCCCAAACTGAAACCAAAAACCCCTCCAGCAGTCTCTCTCCCCCTCCTTCTCTCCCCCTCTCCCTTTGTCCAGTTTCCCGGGCAAAGGTGTCGACTCGCCCCACCCCCCTTCCTGGCTCAGGTTACAGGCTCAGGTACCGTCCCTCACCTAAAGTCATCCCCTGCTCTACCATCCCCCATGCAGACAGTCCAGTAAAACTAACCGACGTTCCCAGGTCAATCCACCCCGCTCCCTACTGTGTCACAACCACTACTTTAGTTCAGGCCTCAGGCCTCATACCAGGCCTCTTAGACAAAGCCTCATGTCTCAGGCTGTCTCTTTCTACTACAATGGCCAATACTAGTTCTGCCACCTGTTGCAACAACTGTTGCTGATGGGCTGCTACCTGTTCGAACAACTGTTGTGCTTGTGAGTCAGCCAGCCATTGCAGGAGCTGATTCACCTCCTCCATTCTCTTGTGTATATATAGAAAAAAAGGAGGGGATTTTTTTGGCTTCCCTTTCCTGAAACCTCACTTCTGGTAGTGTGGTCTCTGGAGGGGTCTCAGCTTCTCCTGACTGACCATCCTTACTTTGCTCTCAATCAGGTTAGTTCCTGGACACTCACCTCCAATTAAATCTGTCAGTGCTTCTCTTTTGGGGCTTTCCATCTCCTTCACTCTCCTGGCTGTTTCTTGGAGGCAGCCTGGTGTGGGGCTGTTACCCCTTTGCTATCCCAGGCCTTTCTGCCTCCCTTTCCTTCTCTGTACCTTTATAGTGGTCACCAACAGAGCCCCATGCTCCAGAATCAGCCCCCCTGCCCTCAAGCAGAACCCAGCCTGGGAACCATGAGGTCTTCTCACATTTCCAGTTGCTACTGCAGTTGCAAATCCCCCCCCCCCGCCCACACACACACACACCCCTCACACACACACACACAACTTTCAGTGATCGACTCCAGGGCTGTTGCTAATTTTATAGATGCTAAGACAGCCCAAACCCTCCAGATCCCTCTCCTGCCAAAATCCTCACCAGACATGGTGAAGATCATTGATGGGCCAACCCTATTGTCAAGACAGGTGACTCAGGAGATTATCCCCTTAGAAGCTGCAGTGGAAGGGCACCAAGAAATATGCTTTGCTGTGGTCTGCTCTCCATTCTTCCCAATTATTCTTGACATTCCTTGTTTGGAGTGACATGACTCATGGATCTCCTTGTGGTGGAGGAGTATTAGCTTTTCCTTCAAAAATTGTCAGAAAGCTTGCCTCCAACAAACCGACCAACTCCCAAGTGACCAGCACCTGGGGCCCCAGGATTGGATCAGACCACTGGAAGCAAAATCCCGGATGGTGGGGTTATCTAGATGGGAATGTTTCCAGGCCAGAACTTCAGCCTTCCCGACAAATACGGACACTACCTAGATGCGTCCAAAAAGAAAAATGTGGATTCACTGACCCCCACAAGGGACTACAGATGTCCAATAGACCTACAACTTGGGGCAAAGGTGCCCTACAGACAGCTATACACCATGTCTGAACCATAGCTGGAGGCACTACATGCATATATACAGAAAAACCTCAACGAGGGCTTCATTTGGCAATCCACCTCTCCAGTGAGGGCTCTGTTGCAGGAGCACCAGTGATCTGTATGCTATGTATAACCTGTATGCTCAAAAGGTCTGTTACTCTTTGCCCCCATTTTGTCTCCTCTCCCTCTCTGGATACCTGTGAAGTGGCTTTCCCCCTCCCCCTCCCTCCTGGAATGCTTGTGGGATGAATGGGCTGGTTGAACAGCTGGAAGATCAGAAGAGCTTCCAGGTAGACAAGGTGTCTGGGACTCTAATTAGGCAGCACTCACACACCCACTGCATGGACACTGCATGGACACTGCCTGAGGTGGAGTGTGACCAACCTGACGGGGCCAAGTCATCTCTAGTCGCAGGCCATGAGGAGCAGGTCCTTAAAAGGGGAAGGGGCCATGTGCTCAGGAGTGCACTCACAAGCTTGTACCTCCCATGAAGGCCCTTCGCCCGGAACGTCTGGCCAGTGGTTCGCTGCGTTGCATTCCATCGTGCCTTGGGAAGACTTACCTTCATCGCACCATCCATCGCTGTGTAGTGGGACACTTACCTTCAAGGATCCTAACATCTCCAGTGTCATGCCTGTCCTGGGAGCGTGAGTATGCGAGTGAGTGTGACCCCCTCCCCTTCTTTTGAGCTTAGCCATCAGTATAATAAATGTGCTGCTTTCTGCCAAACTCTGGTGGATCATTAGTCCTCCCTAAGCTTACTAGCTGGCCCAGTTTCGGGTAACAGGCTCCAGTCCTCTGCAAGGAAAAAGGATGGGTTACTACACTTCCGAGTACACTATCATGTACTGAATCAAGTGACTATTGGTAACCGCTACCCCTTGCCCCTCATTTTGGAATTGGATCTACACTAAACTACATCTTTGGGGACCCTACAATCTAGCATGCATAAGGCCTAGGGATAAGTGGAAGGCTGCTTTTTGTACCTGATAAGGGCACTTGGAATTCTTTGTGATGCTGTTTGGCTTAACCAATGCCCTTGTTACATTTCAACATTTCATAAATGATTTGTTCAGAGACATCCTGGACCAGTACATGTTTATCTACCTTGATGACATACTAGTGTTTTCTGAGAACTCTGAGCAGCACTATCACCACATCTGGCCTGTCCTTTGGAAGACTATGGAAGCATGGTTTATATCCCAAACTAGAAAAGTGAACCTTCGACTAGTCCACCATTGAATTTTTGGGTTACATCATCTCCCCAGAGGGAATTCAGATGGAGCTGCAGAAGGTGGAAGCTATCTGCAACTGGACAACATCTCAAAACATCTGACAACTTCAGTGCTTTCTGGGCTTTGCAAATATTTATAGGTGATTCATTGCCAAATTTTTGAACAAATATCTACTCTGACTTCCCTCCTTTGCAAAGCCATGTGATTCACTTGGTCTCCTGAAGCCCAACTCACTTTTGACCAGTTAAAGACCACCTTCACCATAGCCCCAATTCTGGCACACCCCTGACCCAACTTGCCTATTTTATAGTGGAAGCAGATGCGTCCAATGTGGCTGTTGTAGTGGTACTCTCACAGTGACTCGGACCCCAGTCAGTTCTGCACATTGTGCATTCTACTCTCAAACTTACCCCCACAGAGATGAACTGTGCAATACTGGACAAAGAGCTGCTCACAATAAAAACTGCATTTGAAGAATGGCATCACCATCTTGAGAGAACTCGTCACCTAGTACAGGTTTTCATCAACCATTAGAACCTCAAGTACCTCCACAAGGCCCAAGTGTTGAACCAGAGGCAGATAAGGTGAGCCTTGTTCTTTTCTCAGTTCAAGTTGACAATTACCTACTGCCTGGGAAAGCAAAATGGGAAAGGTGATGCTCTATCACAGAAGGGGGAATACTCCCAGAGAAATGAGGAACCAGCCTCTGAGCCCCTCTACCTTTTCAAGCCTAGTAATTTTGCCAATGCCACAATTCACAAGACATGCTCTTCCTCATCTGGTCCACTTTGAAAGAAGACCCGAAGAAACACAGTCCATGGCACTGGGGACTAAGACGCACCATTCTGTGTGGGATGGGATAGCATATTTCAACAAGCACATATATGCTCCCCCTGGGCGCCCCTGACTGGAGTTGCTACGGATATGCCACAACACTCTGTCAATAGGTCACTTTGGTCATTCGAAGACTTCCTGCATGGTTGCCCATTTTTTCTGGTGCCCCACATGTGGGCCAATGTCCAAGCATATGTGGACTCCTGCAAGTGCTGTGCAGGTACCAAGATGTACAGGATCAGACCCTTCAGCACCTTAGTATCCCTGGAGACTCCACGTAGGCCTTGGTCTGCCCTCAGCATAGATTTCATTGTGGAACATCCAGTGTCTGATGGACACACCATAGTCTTCACAGTCATGGACTGCCTGACCAAAATGGCCTATTTCATCCCCTGCAACCACCTGTCCTCTGCCAAGATTACTGCTCAACTCCTGCTGTACAAAGTTGTTCAGTTTCATGGATTCCCTGACCACATAGTTTGCAATGGAGACCCACAGTTCACCTCTTGCTTCTGGCATGAAGCATTTAGGCTATTGGATGTCCTCATATCCACCTCCACTGCATACCTCCACCCCCAAACAGACAGACAAACCAACCTGATGAACCAGGAACTGGAGCAGTACTCAAAATCACTGGTCCACACTCCTGTCATATGCAGAATTTTCATATAACAATGCTGATTATGCCCCTACAGGCCCCTTATTCACTAATTATGGGTTCCACCTCTGTTTTCACCTGGCGTTACCAGCAGCCTTCCTGAACCTGGGCACCACTGTCTGGGCCCAACAGATCCATCTTATTCGGGAGGAACTCAAGAACTACCTAGAAGAAGCAAAGAAGGCTTACAAGAGGCATGCAGTCCATCAAGTACAAGAAGTTCCAGTGTTCACAGTAAGCCAGAAGATGTGGCATGCCGCCAAACATCTCCAGACCAGTCAACCCACCTGGAAATTGGACCACCAGTTCCTGTGGCCTTCCCAGTATGACAGCAGATCAACCCAGTTACCTTTAAGCTACAGCTTCTCCAGTCTAAAAATACACCCAGTCTTTCATGTTTCCTTTCTGAAGCCCTATACTGAGAACCATTTCCTTGACCAAGCCAAACCACTGCCTCCACCTGTCAAAATCCACCAGGTGCCTACCCTGACTTCCTGGCATTCTGACCCAGTTCACTCCTGACCCCACTTCTCATCTCCTGACTGCAATTTAGCAGCTGAACAGTGTACACAGGCCTCCCGTGGCCCAGCCTTACATCTGGGATGGTCTGGATTTATTTGGTCCTGCCTCAGGACCAGTGCTGGATTTGCTGACTTCTTAAGGTCCCTTCTGGCCCTATGTTTCTCTGATTCTATAATGAGTTGGCATATGTAGGGGATTAGAATTATTAACCTTTCATTGACTACATCACTGTCATTGGTGCATCACTACTATATCTTTCTATGCATAGATAATTGGGGTGGTCAGAAATTTTCGGATGGAACATCTTTCCAGCAGAAAATGCAGATTCAGCCAAAGCAAAACATTTTATGGAAATGTGTCATTTTGACCAAATTTCATTTTGAAAAAAAAAAAACAAACCCCAACATGAACTGTTTTGATTAAGTCAAAAATGGAAATTTTCAAGTTTTCATTTTGAAACTACTTTTCACTGAGATTTATTTTATTTTACATTATATGTTTTTAAAAATGTAAAAATAGGAACAAAATCTTTTGAATTAAATGGTTTCAATCAACATGGAATGATTCTTTCCCCAGAATTTTGCTTCACAATACATTTCTTTTTCTTTCTTTCTTTCTTTTTTAATGTATGCAGTGTTATTGTAGCCATGTTGGTCCCAGGATATTAGAGACAAGGTGGGTGAGGTAATATCTTTTATTGGACCAACTTCTGTGGGTGAGAGAAACAAGCTTATATAGAGCTCTTTTTCAGGTCTGGAAAGGGGACTCAAAGGATATGTCTACACTGAAATGTAAGCCCAAGTTCAGACTCAGACTCAGACTCCACCTTGAACCCAACCCACCCTTCCATCTACACACAAATCTCTCAGACTCGGGCTTAGACCTAGGGACCTCGGACCCTGCAGGGGAGGAGAGTCCGAGCCCATGTTAAGCCATGACCAAGGGTTTGAGCCCTATTGCTTTGCAGTGTAGATACAGCCCTGCTTGACTCAGTCCTGGGAGTCCACCAAAAGTATCCCACAATCCCATGGGCCAGCTTCCTTTGTTGGCTATATCGCAACAATCTCCAATCAACTTAATTGAATGTGGAAGCCAACCCCTCAGATGTACAGCAGCAACTCAGTGAGTCAGTGTTATCCCTTCCATTGTCTTCTGACCAGCGAGCTGCAAACACCATCAGCGAGCCTCCTGGGTTTGCAATGGAGACTGACCAGAACAAGCCTTTTGCAAAGCGAGCTGCTTCCTGGTCATGGGAGCACAGCCATATTTTGATGAATCTCTGGTGCAAGGCCAGCAAAACTGTGGACTTCAGCAAAAGCACCAGGAATGACCACACGTACAAGCAGATAGTGAAGAAGCTGGCAGCTTTGTAAACTTACCAGACTGGTGACCAGGGCAGGGAATGGATTAAGTGGCTCAAGAGCGAGTACTAGAAAATCAGGGACTAGAACCACACCTCAGGCAACTTGCTGACATTGTGCCCATTTTATGAGGAGCTTGACTGGGTGCTGGGCACTGCCCCCAGCATGGCACCAACTGTGTTACAGGATGACCTGGTCAGCTGGGATGGTGCCCTTCTGGCAGGGCCGGCTCTGGCTTTTTTGCTGCCCCAGGCAAAAAAGCCTCTGGCCCCCACCCCCCCCCCCCCCCCGGGCGGGGGGAGGGAGGCGAGACCCGGCAGGGGCTCCGCTCTCCCCCCCGGCGGCCGGGGGGAGGGCGCCGGGGGGAGGGTGGCCGGAGCCCAGGGGGGAGGGCGGCGAGCCCGGCCATGGCCCTGCTCTCCCCGGCGGCCGGAGCGCCGCGCCGCCCCCCTCCAGGTGCCGCCCCAAGCACAAGCTTGGTGGGCTGGTGCCTGGAGCCGGCCCTGCCTGCTGGCCCCAGAATCCAGCATGGGGACCAGTGGGAGCCAGCAGCAGACCCCTAGTGAGACCCATGAAGCCACTCTGTTACCCAGACTGGTCCCAGAGCATGCTTTGGAACAAGATCAGCAGTGAATTCTGGGTCCATACGCAGAGGAGTTGTTTGATTACCCCCCCCACCACCACCACCCAGCCCCTGGGCTGAGCCTGCTGCCAAGCCTGCAGTGCACACAGAAGGAACAGAAGCTGCCCCTGAGCCCGGTAAGTTTCCGGCTCCAATTTAATGTTTATTTCCATGGTAACGGGAGAGATTTCTGCTCTAAGAACAAATGCAAAAGTTCTGAGAAGCCCAGGTTAGCAGCGTGTATCCACTAATGGTAGATTGTATCTCAGCACCCTGGCATACTCCCTTCCCATCCTCCCCTCACATGGAGTTCAAAATGGCAACCAGGAAATGCAAACAGTAAAGAACATCTTTAAAGAGTATTTGTACTGGAAAGGCACCGTTTTTTTCTTAGGACATTCTGGTTTAACAATAATTACATTACATTGCTGTGCCTTTACACTTGCCGTTCTGTAATCGCTCAATAGTCTGTGGAGCAGACTGGAAACAGTAAGCTGGGTGGGGGTGGAATGGGTTCCATTTCCAAATCTAGCCCAGTTCAGTGAGAGGTAGTCCATGCAGTCCCTAGGTGACAAAATCATTTGTCCCAAGTATGACTGGAGTTTGAATCTTTGTCCAGAAATGTGCCGGGGATGGGGAGGACGAAGGCTGTGGAGTTCTGTGTGTGAACATGCCTCCATAACAGACTAAGCCATGTGGAAGCTTACGTAGCATCCTGTTGATTCCCTCATGAATTCTGACCCAATCCTGGGTGCTGATAGCTGCAAGCTTTTCCTGAAGCAGGAACTCCAGACAGGTAGTCACACTGCAGGGAAGGGCATATTTTCCAGGGCCACCTTGGTAGCTGACCAGCCTACTCTGCTCCTACATGTGCTGTTCAGTCACTATACATTTGCATACTTCGGCTGCATATGCTGCAGGTTTCCCACCAGCAGCTTGGAATAACATCTCCTCTGCCAGTAGGGCACCACAAGAATGTCCTCCAAAATGCGAAAGGCCTGAAGTGATAGAAAAAGCCTTTTGTAGCAAGGCCACTGACTACCCCTCCCCACAACTGAAATAATTATGCAATGTCTGTACAACAAAAACAGCTTTTCATTTTTAACTCATCATGGTTTTTGCACTACTTTACCTGGGATTAATGAGGCTGCGTCCAGGGAGATTCTGCAGGTCAGTTTTTAAATGTAACATTTTATGTCCTTGAAACTCCCAAGAATTCATTCTGTGTGTCTCCACTGAGCTACTTGAGACAATAATCCTCTGTGTCTTGTCCCACTGCAGGCCCCTCAACCTGTACTGGCTGCTGTAGCTCCACAGCTTGTCCTCAGTGCAGTACAAGCCTGGCCCAGCATACCTTCATGGACCATTCCAAGAGGGATCACTTCCATGATGAACTGATGGTTACCTCCACCCCCATTCCACAGCACCAAGTGTGTAGAAAACAAGTAAAGAAGGGAAAGGCGAATGGTGGGCCAGGGGATGTGCAGAGGTAGGGGGTTCTGTCATGTTTTCATTTGTTCATGCAATGTTGTCGTTGATATTGGCAATGTTCTTTTGTAACTGATGTTTGGGTTAGTAATGGCATCTGGCCTGCCTGGCAAAGGGTGATTGTTGTACTGTTTTAACACATAATTACAAATAAAGCCTTTTATATCATCAAGAAAGTGTACTATTATCAGTACATCTCATCATACAATCGTGATTTGAAATAATAAAGCCAAACCCATGTGTGACGGGTTGGATCACAGAAACCCCCTTTGGAACTCCCACCTGATGTGCCGAGACTACCTCTGAGCCCATTTTCCCTGGCAGCTTGGGACTTCAGTGCCCTGCCTGGTTTGAGCCAGACACGCTAGCCTGCTACAAACACAGACCCAGGTCTGAACAATGTCCCGCAAAAGCTGCAGGCTTAACTGAAAACAGCTTAAGAAGTGTTCCTGTCTCCAACACTCAGATGCCCAGCTCCCAATGAGGTCCAAACCCCAAATAAATCCATTTTATCCTATATAAAGCTTATACAGGGTAAACTCATAAATTGTTTACCCTCTATAACACTGATAGAGAGATATACACAGCTGTTTGCCCCCCCGCACCCCAGGTATTAATACATACTCTGGGTTAATTAATAAGTAAAAAAGTGATTTTATTAAATACAAAAAGTAGGATTTAAGTGGTTCCAAATAATAACAGATAGAACATAGTGAATTACCAAGCAAAATAAAACACGCAAGTCTATGCCTAATACAGTAAGAAAGTGATTACAGATGAAATCTCACCCTCAGAGATGTTCCAATAAGTTTCTTTTACAGACTAGCCTCCTAGTCTGGGTCCAGCGATCACTCATACCCTTGTGGTTACTGACCTTTGTTCCAGTTTCTTTCAGGTATCCTTTGGGGTTGGAGAGGCTATCTCTTGAGCCAGCTAAAGACAAAATGGAGGGGTCTCCCAGGACTTTATATAGTTCCTCTCTTGTGGGTGGACACCCCTCCTTCCCCCTGTGTAGAAACCCAGCTACAAGTTGGAGTTTTGGAGTCACATGTCCATGCATGACTCAGAACTTTACAGGTGGCAGCCATTGTTCATATGCTACCTTGAACGTCCCCAGGTAGACTTCTTATGTGCATTGGAGTCTTCCAAGGTCCATTGTCCGTTAAGTGACCCATCAAAAGAACATTTAACTTACAATGACTATGGGAGACACCGATCTACACGTAATGGAATTTCCTGCGGTGACTAGGCGAAAGGCATGGACATGTGACTTGCCCATGTGACTCCAAACTCCATCTTGTTGCTGTAATTTTCCACAGTAAGAACAATGGGATTCCCTCCGCATGGCAGAAGATATAAAAGGCCCTGGTAACCCCTCCATTTTGCCTCTATCCTGCTCCAGCCTCTATCCTGCTCAAACTCTGGAATATGGACTTATTCTAATGGGAGCATTCTAACCAATGGACTGAGGGCCTTCCAATGATTTGGAAGAAACCAGAGACTTATTAAGCCAGCAGTTTATTCCATCACTGCTACAAACCTGAACCAAGAACTTTGCAATTATTTTATGTATTTGATTCCTTTAACTAATTTTAACTCTCACCTTTCTTTCTTTCTTTCTATCTATCTATAAATAAACCTTTAGATTTTAGATACTAAAGGATTGGTATCAGCGTGATTTTTGGGTAAGATCTAAGTTATATATTGACCTGGGTATGTGGCTGGTCCTTTGGGATCAGAAGAACCTTTTATTTGATGAGACTCATTGTAAAGAACCACTCACCATTAAATCCAGTGTTTTTGGTGGTAATACAAGGACTGGAATGCCTAAGGAAACTGCTTTTATGACTTTAATAATAATATATGGAGATATACCTATCTCATAGAATTGGAAGGGACCCTAAAAGGTCTAGAGTCTAGCCCCTTGCCCTCACTAGCAGGACCAATACTGATTTTGCCCCAGATCCCCTAAGTGGCCCCCTCAAGAATTGAACTCATAACCCTGGGTTTAGCAGGCCAATGCTCAACCACTGAGCTATTCCTCCCCCCTTCTTGTTAGCTGGTGTGGTGAAACAGAAGTTTACTTTGGTTGCTGGTTTGGTCCATCCTATGGGGGATTAGCCACCAGTCTTGGGGTGTATCTGCCCTATTTCTCAGCAGTTTGTCCTGAATTTGGCATCCTCAGTTGTGACCCACTGAGGCATGGGTACAGACAGTAACTTCATTTATGACAATGTCATTTGATGGGAATAATGTCCCAGCCTGTCCATGAATGTAGACTCCCGATTGATGAAAAGTCCTGGCACCATTAACTTTCCCAGGCAACCCACATTGATGTTCATAAATCAGCTTCTATAGTCCACAAGGGCCTGCATAACAATGGAGTAGTATCCTTTACGGTTTATGCGCTTATGCGCTCCTTGAGGAGAGCGAACTATGGGCACTTGAGTCCCATCAATTGCCCTGGCACAGTTAGGAAACACCCATGCTCTCAAAGCCAGCAATTACCTCAGAAATATTGTTATGCCTACAACCTTGGGGTAAACCACACACAGTAACTCCTCACTTAAAGTCATCCTGGTTAACGTTGTTTCGTTGTTACATTGCTGCTCAATTAGGGAAAATGCTCTGTTAAAGTTGCACAGTGCCCCCTTATAATGTTGTTTGGCAGCCTCCTGCATTGTCCACTGCTTGCAGGAAGAGCAGCCCGTTGCAGCTAGCTGGTGGGGGCTTGGAACCAGGATGGACCAGCAGCCCCCCATCAGCTCATTCCCCTAAGTCCCCTGTGTGGCAGCCGCCCAGTGGGCTATCAATTGCCAGCAGTTCAGCTGTCCCTCCCCCCACTGCCATGTGCTGCTCCTGCCCTCTGCCTTGGAGATGCTCCCGGGAGCCTCCTGCTTGCTGGGCGGGGGGGGGGGGGGGGGAGAAAGAAGGGGGCTAATGTCAGGGTGTCCCCCTCCCCCTTGCTCTTGCCCCCCGCTTACTCCTTCTCCATATAGAGCGGGGTGGGGATATGACAGGGCTCAGGACGGAGAGAGCTTGCTGTCTGCAGCTGCTGTCTCAACTTCCTGATATACTTACAAAGGCAATGTACTTAGAGTGGGGTCAGTGTACTTAAAGGGGCAATGCACATCTCTCTCTCTCTCTCTCCCACACACCTTATGTGTGTGTCTCTGTCTCGATCTACCACGCTGTCTCCCCTCCCTCCATTTGTGCTGCCTTGTAGAGTGAGGCTACATTAACAACAATGTGTTAACCCTTGAGGGCTCAGTTGAATGCTAGTTCATCATTTAGCAGTAAGGCATTCCCTGGGAAATATCACACCCTCTTCCACCCTCTAACTCTCCACCTCAACCAAGCTTCACAATCATCATTGCTGTGTACAGTATTAAATTGTTTAAAACTTATACTGTGTGTGTGTATATGTATATATATATATAGTTTTCTGTCTGGTGAAAAAAATTTCTCTGGAACCTAACTCCCCCTAGTTAAATTAATTCTTATGGGGAAATTGGATTCGCTTAACATCATTTCGCTTAAAATCACATTTTTCAGGAGCATAACTACAACATGAAGTGAGGAGTTACTGTACCTGATTGCCTCAGAAACCTGCACCACCACTTTACCCACAGTCAACTTGTCAACACCAACCTGATTGGCAATGGACCTGTAGCAGTCTGTGGTAGCCAGCTTCCAAAGGGCTATAGCAACCTGCTTCTGGACTGGCAGGGATGGTCTCATGCCTGTGTCTTTATGTTGGTGGGTCGGGGCAAGCTGCTCACAAAGCTCCAGAACTGTGGCTTTCTTCATGCAAAAGTTCTGAACCCACTGCTGGTCATCCCAGATCTGCATCATGACGTGATCCCACCCATCTGTGCTGGTGGTGCTGTGTTAGAAGCACCAATCTACATAGGAGGCATCAGTGGCTATTATACTAAGTGTATTGAGCAGCATTAGACAGTGTGAGTCTGCCATGCCAGGATACTCTTCCTCCTCTGCCTTCTCCTCCTGCTTCATCAGAAGTTCTGTCAGGTGCCTTTGGTTGGTCAGAAAATGCCACTGAAATGTCCACCAGTGCCTCATGGAAGCTCTGCCCATTTCCTGACACAGGAGTGAAAACGGAAACAAGAGAACTTCTTGAAAAGGGGTCTGTCTCCTTCATATTGCTTGGCAGGCTGTGTTGGCGGGCAGGGCCGGTGCAAGGAAGTTTTGCGCCCTAGGCGAAACTTCCACCTTGCACCCCCCCCAGCCCTGCGGCAGCTCCCTGCCCCCCTCCGCCCTGAGGTGCCCCCCCGTGGCAGTTTCCCCCCCCCGCCCTGAGGCGCCCCCCATGTGGCAGCTCCCCCCCAGGAGCCGTGCGGCAGCTCCCCACCCCAGCTCACCTCTGCTTCGCCTCCTCCCCAAGCACGCCGCCCCCACTCTAATTCTCCTCCCCTCCCAGGCTTGCGGCGCCAAATGGTTGATTGGCTCTGCAAGCCTGGGAGGCGGGAGAAGTGGAGCTGCGACCGCGTGCTCAGGGAGGGGGCGTAGGAACGCTATAAAAAAATTGGGGGCACCGCTTTTTGGCGCCCCCAAATCTTGGCGCCCTAGGCAACCGCCTAGTTTGCCTAAATGGTAGCACTGGCCCTGTTGGCGGGCTGTTCAAACTCCCTGTAACGTGCAGGGTGGGCAGTAAAGTTTTCCCACAGTGTACCATGGCCAAAGGGCTACAGCAGACACATTTTGGAAGGCTGCTAGGGAATATGGGATATAGTTGGTTTGAGTCAGGTCTGCATGCTGCAATGTGGACTCTAGAGCCCCAGGTTCTATCTCAGGTTAGAAAATTCTTAACACAGGGTTAAGAATCAGTGTAGCTGCTCAAGCCCTGGGTTCTTAACACAGGTCAGCTGACTCAAGTCCCACTAACCCTGGGCTTACATCGCAGTGTAGACATGCCCTATAAGGACTCTGCTTACTCCTCCTAATGCAGGTACCTGTGTCTCCCAAAGCAGGTGCTGTCTCTCTCTCTTTTCAACTTTTTTTTCTGAGTAATCCCTGCTTTGCCTTCTTAGCTCATAAAGCATATATTGCTGTGTGCTTGCTTATCCTACTGACATCTCTGGGGCTTTCTTCAACACAAGCCCTACCCATGAAATGCCCTGGCACAGAGGTGATCCCCAAAGTCACAGTCCCCTCTTCTTTCAAATCCCTCCTGAAAACCCACTTCCATCCTGATGCCTACCAGAAATTAGCCAGGTGATAATAGCCAGAAATGACTAGCTGGCTAATATCAGCATGGCTGAGGGTTAATTGGAATATTTGATAGTGCTTTAAGAAAACCACTGAATTATCCATGTTTAATCAAAATGTGGTCAATTACATGTCTGATTATGTTATCTGTATGTTGTATCCTATCCCCTACCCTTCATCCAGGTGGGTCCTTGATTTGTTTTTTAAATTGTGAGAGTTTTTGGTCAGGGACAATCCTTCGTTTTATGTTTGTACAATGCCAACCATATTATAGGTTCTTCAATAATAATAATAATTAATACTTAACAATAACAAATTATTATTATTAGTCCTAAGCACAATGATGATGATGATCATAATCATCTCTAGTATATTTTCTAATTTGTTTATTTAATTCCTACATTTTCCTCTTTCTTTTAATCTCTTCTCTTTCCTAACTATACTATAATATCCTTTAACCTTCTTCCAGAACTTCAGCTTCTCAAAACTTTATTGACCTTAGTGGAGTTGAACATAGTAACTCAAGAACAGAATTTGGTCAGCTAGGTATACATAGCCCACAAATACAATGTAGCAGGCCACTGACCGGTACATAGCACAGTCTCTTTTATCGACTATTTTCATTTTGATTGGCTCCTGCTAACACATGTTCTGAAAAGCGAAATGAAGAAATCCTATTTGTCCTTTATTTTTGGTAATATATTAAATGTGTTCTCTTTGGGGCAGAGATTGTCTTTTTGTCCTGTTTGTGCAGCACCTGGCATAATGGTGTGCTCCTGCATAACTGGGGCTCCTAGGTGGAATGATTATACTTATTTATTATTTGTATTCTCTTAATATGAATTATTACAATAATCATTTACTTTGTGTGTCTTGGTCAACATAGTAGAATTCTGATAGGGCAACTTCTGAGTGTAATGCAGGTCTTAATATTAAAATAAGGATGGTTATCAATATTACATTTGAAAATCAGAATATGCTGCAAACACAGAACAATGCAGTTATTTTATTGGCTTATGGATCCCGAGGCCTTCAGTGACTGTCACAAATCCACAAGGTGTCCCTGAGCACTGCATTTGGCATTTTGATCTCAAGTTCAATTTGTTAAAAGTATAAACTGTCACGTATTTGGACAGCTCCCTAATGTTTACACATCAGACTGGGCTCAAGACTATAAATTATTCCACAAGCAGCAAGGATCTGGAATATACCACACTCAACAAATTGGCTCCACATACACCTGATTCAGGGCTTGGGTACATGTAGAGTGGCACCATTTTAACTTAAAATGTGATTTTTAAAAATGATTTCGTTATACTGCTGAGAAAGGCCGTGTGGCTTTTTATGTCAGTTTAAATCAGGTTTATTTCAGTTTGGTTTAAATCGACGAGGAACTGGTTCAAGCTAAACCAAAAAAAGCCACAAAACCAAGTAAGAATGTCCACACGGGGTTGCCCAGGTGTAACCAAACTGGTTTAACTGAAGCAGTTTAAGCAGATAAGTGCAAGCTTGTATCTAGCAGAGAGAATCCAAATCGTGCCTTAGGGCGATGAGTGCATCTCCCCGTCATGAAAGAATTTCAGGTGCGTCCGAGGGTAGAATGTGTCCTTTGGTGTTCTGCTAAACTCATCTGCTTTTGTTCAACCCCCTCCCCTGCTTTATGGTTCCTCTCTCCCCCCTTCAGAGCCAGTTTGGAACAAGGAAGGCAGCGGTGGAGGCAGTAATCACGTCTGGTCTCAGGATCCGGACTGTTAGCTCACGTTCCGAGCCTCAGCACGCCACCGCAATGCTCTCCCGCTGCTGCCAATGGGAGATATGCCCAAGCCTTGTTCATGGTATAAAACGAGTTCGTTTGGGAAAGCCTGGCCCTTCTAAAAGGCCCGGAGAGAAGTAGCCCTAAATAGTGCAGCCTGGTTTCAATCTGGAGTTTTGAAATACGGTCTGTCCCTTGGAATCTCCATCTCTGGGAATATTTAAGAGTAGGTTAGATAAATGTCTGTCAGGAATGGTCTAGACAGTATTTGGTCCTGCCATGAGGACAGGGGACTGGACTCCATGACCTCTCGAGGTCCCTTCCAGTCCTAGAATCTATGAATCCCTTGAAATATGAAGCACTCACAGATTACTAGCAGCTACAGAAGTAACTATGACCCGAATCCTGGCCCCACTGAAGTGAAGGGGAAAGCTCCCAAAACTCCTCTGGAACCAGGATATGATCCCTGGTGGGTGTATGCGAGGTGAGTTCAGATCGGGAAGCCTCGGTCTGATCACTTCGGACATCACTGCAAAGCGATTAGAGGGAGAATCGAATATCGTGCAGAACATTTGCCTTAATATCGGTGCTGTCCAGCCCTTCAGCTCTGGGGACTGCACTGCCCGAAACCTTCTGGTGTCACAGGGCAGGCGGCCCAGTGCAAAGCAAAGGCATAGTGGAGGGAATATGCTTTGAATCCCCCTTGTTCACCAGAACCCAGAGGAAAGCGGTGTAATCGGTTATACGATTTCGCACCTGTCCTTGCTTTCCATCAGGTTGGAAACGTTTAGAGTCTTTAATTAACATGTAAAGGCAAGAGAAGAGTCCTCGGTGTGTCCTAATGATACGATCAATCTCGATCAGCGACTAAGGTCCCGATCCTGTGGTCTCTCTAATGAGACTTTATGATTCCACCTTAAAGATTTTTTAACTTCAGCTTGACTGAGTGGATCAATGCAGAAGTCATGCTGGGGGTTTACTGGTTTCGTCTTTGTCAGAACAGGGATTAACGGTTGTAATAAAAACAGCAACCCAAGCAATTTGTTGCATCTGTAGAGAAATACCGCTACCCTACGAACTCTGCGGCGGTCAGGGCCGCTTCCCAGCTAGAAGATGATCCGCAGAGTGTTTCTGCCTCTTTTAAACTCTTCATCGGTATTTACGGGTGCGATTTATTTACTCAATTGCATTACCTTACCTGACCTTTATTTGCAACAGAAAGCGGAAAGGATCCATAAGAGTCTGACAATGTATTATTCAATTCTCTGAGGGAGAATAAACACATAAGTAAATAACTTTTCCAAAACTCAGAGGCCTCCACGTTGCTTCAGTCTGAATTATCATCCTTATTCCCCAGAAATGCAGCAATCTGTGTAACACGAGGCAAGGGCTTCATTTGTAATACATCAAAGCCAGGAGTGAGTTTAAAATGGCCCCTGTCTACACCTATGGACAATACAGAAGCAAATATCCCACACGTTTAACTTAAGGCTAATCATAACCTCGGAGGACGAGGGCTTTGTCTGTCTGTCTTTTAAGCACCCTGCACACCTATGGTATTGTGTAAACAACATATAGAATACTAAAACAGCATAACTAATTCTTAGTCCAGATTAATTCGTTTTAAAATTAGATTGTATTAGGACTGCAGGACAGACCCCGGGTTTACTTATTAAGAGAACAAATACTAATACAAATGGTGATAAGAACAGAAGTACTTGTGGTACCTTAGAGACTAACAAATTAGTTTCTAAGGTGCCACAAGTACTCCTGTTCTTTTTGCGCATACAGACTAACATGGCTGCTACGCTGAAACAAATGGTGATATATTTTCACCCCAATGTCAGTTAAAGAAACACAAGATACTGTACATCATACGGCCAGATGACTCAAAATATCCATCCGTTATTTGCTCAATCAGATTTCGCTCACCTGCCATATCGTACCATCGATTTTAAAGCCAGAACCTCCCCCTTGATTTTAACAGGGAGGTTTAAAATCTGATGACCATGTGTTTGGTAGCGCGGTGATAGCTACCGGTAAGTGTTTTGCCTGGGCGTTTGGAACACTGGAGCTGGGCACAGTGTGTTGAGCTGTAGAAATACAAGGTGCAGAGATGCCTTTGGCAAAGGCTGTACGAGACAGACTTCTTTTCTAACGCGTGTCACCCAGGGAGGCAGCCTGGAAGCCAGAGATAGGGATGGTTAAAAGCGTTCAAAGCCAACGACTGGAGAGCGGAGGTTGAGGGGACACTGAACCGAATCGAGGGGACAGATCGTGCCATCACTTTTAAAGCAGAACTTCCCTATGTAAACACTGGGGAATTCTGCTTAATAACCCGAGGGCTCGACATGGGCCCGAGTTATTTTCTACATTAAACCTTACCAAAGCGATCAGTTTACTGCGCTTTCCGCGCGAAAACCTCAACTCTGCTCCTGCACTTGGGAATGTGCCAATCCTTGTTTCCGCCAAAACTACCTTGGCGTGATCATCTGTGGCACCGGGTTTCGTTTGTTCTAACTGCCTGATAAATGTTGCTGGTAAAGTTATGCAGTGGCATGAGATCAGTGTTTAAAGAACCCCCATATAATTAGAACATCAGGCTAGATGCGTCTACAAATGCGCAATCCTTTCGCAGGTGGCATTCGGTGGTACTATAGGAATTCCTGTCTACCGAGATTTCTCGCATTCGGGAAACCCACGGATTAATGTCCATTGATGGATGTGCAGGGAGAGTATGGAGACTTCTGTACAGTTCTATCTCAACTAGGATAAAACCAGACTGAAGGGAGAAGCGATTTGGAGAATTAAACAAGGGAGCAGGCATGGTATTTTCCTCTTTCAAGTTATTAATCGGGGAAAATATCATTTGAAAGGTGTTAATTATTTGTTAATAATAAATGTAACTCCGATGTTCGCTCTTGGGATGACCGACAAAGATTCAGTTTCAGGTTTTCCGGCTAGCAAGCATAGGTCAATGGATGGATGCGGGATGAGCGCATGGATAGCGGGGATCATAGCTTTTCGGAAAAATGTCAATCTCTAATTAGTTTGGCTTCCAGCCTTAAGCGCTATTCCCCAAGGATCAGAAGTACCGGCATCTTTTGCTTTTAAAAACTGCTAGAAGGAATGAAAGCCTATGTTCCTGATTATGTAGCATCAAAGAAGCATCACACGCGCTAAATTCCAGCAGGAAAATCTCTCGCTGGACTAAGAAGATATGCATATATTATTAAAATATGCTTTACTTGGTCCTTATATATGTTATAATAATTATATATTGGCCATAAACATATTTAGGGTGAGGCAATCATGCAGGCAAATATACCACATTCTACATATATACGGCAGTGTTCCTCTGTATACCCAACTTAATTTTAGATAGATATATAAATACAAGCACACTTTGGAGAGCTGTAGGATACATAAATTACAGCTTTTTTTAAAAAAGGCGTCACGTAATGTCTTTATGCAAAAATTTTATTATTATTTTTTACATAAATAAATAAATAAATATCTTCCGGTATTACAGAAACCATACAATTACATAGCTATGGGTCTGAAGAAACGCCATCAAGCAAATTTTACAGAAAAAAAAGCAAACTCCTCTCCCCAATCTTTCCCCTCCCCTCAAAAAAAGGGGGGGGGTGTCAAACCACATTTCACACTTCATTACCTGCGTCTAGAGATCACCATAGTGACCCTGTGCGCGTCTCCACTTTTGCTTTGGAGAGGGACGAAATGTCGGGAGAGAATAAAGCTGAATGATTCCCGACCATTGATACAAATTACAGAACTAGTTCTCCCCTCTCCGCCCCCTCTGAAAAATAGATTGCTCTGGACATTCGCTGTTTACCAGATACAGTTAATCACAGTTCACAACACAGAGGTTGAGGAGCGGAACGCTTTGCCTGATGACAAAACCAAAACCCCTCACCACAAGCAAAATAGCAACAGTTGGCGACATTTAGGCTCACACGGACAGTTTATTTACAACGACACAGCGGCACTCACAGGATTTATAAAAAGGCCAGAAAGTCCTTTGTAAATTACATGAAATATACAAAACGGTATAAAATCCTTCCACAGCGTTTTGGCATAGGACAGGGCAAGATCCCCTTCTGCTCTCGGGTTGGTCTCTGGGGCTAGGGGGTGACTGTGAGATCTCTATCGTCTTTCCCTGAGGAGGATGGAGACATGGGCAAGTCCTCGTCGTCCTCCGAGCACTTTGTGGTGGCCAGAGAGGCGCATTTGCAGCTGTGGGCAGAGCCCCCTCCTCGGTGGGAGCTGCTTTTGCCTTCTTTCTTGTGCTTGACTCGGCGGTTCTGGAACCAGATCTTCACCTGCTTCTCGGAGAGGTTCAGGTAGGTGGCTATCTCGATGCGCCGGAGCCGGGAGAGGTACATGTTGGAGGCGAACTCCCTCTCCAGTTCCAGGAGCTGCGTGCTGGTGAAGGCGGTGCGCATCCGCTTGCTGCTGGGCAGCTGGCTGGAGGTGCTGTCTGGAGAGGAAAGCGGACGGTCAGACTCCGTGGCGCTAAACCTGCTGCACCAAGAGCTGCTCTAGGGGCCCATTTGGCATCCTTGAAACCTCCCCACACCCCGGCAGGCTGGGAGCAGCCAGATCACCGAGCTGTTGGCCGGGTGCCTCTATGAATGCCACAGGACTCACACTGTTGCATACGCTACCTGGCATTGCCTAGGCGGTGGGTGGCATGTCCCGCCAACTCACCCCCATGCCAGAGATATTACACGGCATGGCATGGATGGTGTACGGCGTGCGCTGCCGTGCCACAGGTCCCCTTACGCATTATATGCGAGGTCTCAGTGCCCAGGCTGGGCATGGCATACCCTGCAGTGTCATCCTCTCTCCCCAGGCCACAGTTGCCATTGCACCGATGGCATACCCTGCACTACCGGGGGCTGGGCCAGCTCTCCTCCTCGGATTCAACTAGGGCCAGCCGACACTGGCCCCATCCTGCCCTGGCCCGCCCCACCGAGGGAGCGCACGGGGAGTCTGGCAGGGCAGGATCGGGTCCGTTTGCCCCACCACCACCACCACTCCCGCCCGGCACTTACCGACGGAGATGCAGTGGAACTGCCTGGGGTCGGGCAGGGGGTAGGCGGTCTGGTAAATGGCCGGCGCGTGGCTGACGCTGACCGCGGAGGAGGCCGAGTGTTGCCTGGCCAGGGGCGCGTGGCAGTACTGCGAGCCGAACGGGGGGAAGGAGGCCTTGAGCAGCGGCAGGGCCGGGGGCGGCGGGTGCAGCTGCGAGGCGGTGACGCACAGCGGGCACACGCACAGCAGCCCGGCCTTGCGCGAGTGGCAGGCGCCGGGGGGCAGCCCGTGCAGCGGGTGCGAGGGGTGCACGGCGTAGGGGAAGAGGGGCGGCGGCGGGCTGCTCTCGCTCTTCTTCTCGCTCGCCTCCCGCAGCACCAGCGAGTCCACCAAGAAGGAGCGCGGCATCTCCCCGCGCTGCCGGCCCGGCGCTGAGGAGCCGCCGGAGGTGCCTCGGGGTGCTGGCCAGCCCCAGTGGTGCTGAAAGGCGCCGGGCTCGCCGCTTAAATAGGGCCTTTGCCATGTGATGGCTACGCCAGGAGCGGCCGGGGCTCTCAATAGGCTTTTTGTGCCTGTTCTCTTGGCATTCACGCTGCACGCTTCCTCATTATTTCCCTTGTTAACTAAATGAACTGCATAATGTACTCCATTCTTGTCAGCCCCACCCACGCCGTAGCTGGCGGCCTCACCCCTCCTCTCCCTTTGGCGGGGTTATTTGCTCATTCGCCAGCGATTTAATATTCTTCTCCGGCTCTTTATCGCGCTCCTGCGCGTTCAGCCGCCGGCAGCCCGCTCCCCTTGTTGGGTTTGCCTTTGCAGCAACTATTTCAAGTCACTGTAACTTCCCTTCCCAGCCCGTTAGCCGCCGGCCCGCCTTCCCACCTGGGCAACGGCTTTGCTCGGCGCTCTCCGCCGCAGCGCTGATCCCGGCAAGGCGATCCCCGAGTTTCTGCAAACACACCCGTAACTTTCTCCTCTTCCTTTTGTCGGGAAGTTCTTCCCATCTTCCGCTGCTATTTCCACAACTCGCCCACTATGTCGAGCCCTTTTCTTTGTGCATGACCAAGAGCTTAATCCTCCGGTTTACACAATCCACAATACTGGGTGTTGTTATTTGTATAAACCTGCTTCACATGGCAAAGGGCTGGTGCAAACCTTGTGCGTACATACAGCTAGCTCAGCTATCTAGCTGTCTGGCGCATATACACGGGGAGAGTTCGCCGTATCTTAACCTGTTGCAATTCAAAATGAAAAAGCAGCCCCACTGTTTCTTGGATACCTACATAGATGCATGTCCGCACACACATAGCTAGCTATACAATATACACAAAGTGCACACACACTTTATGAATACTATATATCTATAGTATGTCTCGGTGGGTAGATAGGTGGATGTTACAATTCTATAGAATTATAGTAAATAAATAAATGTTAATGTGTATTCAAGAGAAAGTAGAGATGCTTTTTTCATTTTAAACCACTTGAATTGTAATAGGCTGCAATGCGGTTTATTCCTGTCTTTCTGGCTATACAATAGTTACACAACTTTTAATGCCGTGCACTGATTAAGCAGGCTTTGAAATATTTCAGCTTCAGAGCAGTTTTAACAATTAGCTTCCCCCACCCATATAATGAAAATTAGCATAAATAAAAGAGGTGGTATCTTTATTTGTTAATGAAAAGGATCTTTAAAGCATACAACCTGATCTAGATCTAATGTCTATGCGCGCGCGCGCACACACACACACACACACACACTCACACACAATTCAACCATTCAGTACCTGATCTAGGCGTTGAATTGTGTCTGTGTATAAGGCAAGGAGGTGTTTTTGTTGGTGTTGTTTAATTTGTAGGTTGGTAAGGAATACATGTCAATAAGAAAAAAGCATTTATACGAATATATTTTTTCTTCAGCCCCTGACCACTTAATAGATCTCGAGGCTGTAAACCCCATTACAAATGTGAAGAAATTGTGTTGATAGAACATACCGTAACCTGCCCGTCTAAAAACACCCAACGGGTTTTTTTTTTTACAGGAAGGAAAGAATAGAATAAAATGCCTGGGAAACAATGCGACCCTGTATTTCTGGCTTGTACTCCTTACTCACATTTCCCACCGAAGTCTGGGGCAGGCTTGCCCGAGACAAGATTGACGGTCTAAACTTAGAAATGTATTTGTTTTTTTTTCTTCATTATAAAAATAAAGGACACAAAAGAATGACAGTAAAAACCCAAGCCTGAGCTCACTGGAGATTCCCAGATTCTTAGTGTATCTTTCCCGCGGCAGCTTTCATTTTTTTTAAATGAGCTAATATTTTTTATGCAGATGTTTATCCTCAATTTGAGCCTGGGAAGAGGTAAAGCTTCCTGCTGGGAAATGGCCAGCCACCGAGGAGGTGTGGATTTCTAGCCCTAGACTAAGAGATTCCTGCTGTCCGAGGGCTGAACCCCGGGGCTCCTAGCCACAGGGAGGCAAAGGGTTAACAGTCCCTGAATGCACACCAAGCCCAAAGCTACTGGGAAAGAATATCCAAAAAATAACCAGTTTTTTTTCCAGCCGCTGGACCTTATTGAATGTCATTGAAGAAAGTTTTGAATGCCAGATAAAGAGAGGCGAATTAAAGTGTGTGACAGCAGAGGATAAGCAAACACAAAGAGAACTCTGTCACACTTTGGGCAAAATCCGTGGGCTTTTTACCAAGCCTCTTCGCTATGATTGAATTAAGTAATAGGAAAACATTTTCTTTCAGTTTAGAGCCATTAGACAAAAACTTCAAAGCGAATAACACTTTTTAATGTGCAGCCCAACAATGGAATCTGTTTTGTGCTGAAATGTTGAAATGGTTTGTTGTGCCACTGTGGGCTGGAAGAACCCAGACTGCAGCAAAATAGTATCCTTCAGCCCGATTTTATGAGAGCTTGAAACGACCACAGACCTTTAATCCTACTGCTTTACACTCCTCTTTTCAGTGCCAAGCTTGCTTCCTCTGTTTGTTTTCTGAAAGCAAGCCTGGGTATGCGATCTTCATACAGTACCAGGAGGCAGATAAAAATACTTTCGCAGAAGCGACACAATCTATAGGTAACACGCCGGAAAATAACCCAGAAAGAACAACAAACGAACAATTTACATCATGGGCTGTTCTTGGTGTCTTCAGACACTTTCCTTCCACGGGAGGATTCTTTTGCAATGGGCTGGAAAATCCCAAGACATCAGCAGCTCCAGCTATTGCAATTCCTTTCACATTTTGATGTGCAATGGGAGTACTTATGTAAACCTTGTAAAAGTGTGGGGGGAGAAGAGAGACCACTGGTATGGATTACAGTGCTAAGGTTTTGCCACTCCTGCCTGACAAACGTTTGCGAAGTGTTTACTGGCTTCAGACTTCTTTCCAGTAAACCTTTCCGAGGTAGGCTGGCTGCTCTAGGGCTGCTGCCATGTTAGTTCTTCCACATTGCAAAAGCATATTTTCTTCCTGATGTTATTGTCAGTGCTTGAACTGAGGAGAGGAGGGAACGTGGGAAGTGGTTGCCCAACATCACCACCACCCTCCCCTGCCCTCTCCTCACTGCTGCCTGCTGGCAAAGGAAAGTCATTCAAAACAAGTTTAAACATACCATTAGTGAGTGTGTATGTGTGTGTGTGGGGGGGGGGAGATACCATCACTAACGGGGGGGAGGTGAGGGGTCATACCATCACTAATTGAAAGGTGGGCATACCATCATGGCGGGGCACACCATCAGCATCTGTGGGGAGAGGAGAGCACACCACGACTAATTGGAGGGGGGTACAATATGACTAATTGGACGGAGAGGGGCATACCATCACAGGGGTGGGGCATACCATCATTATGTGGGGGGTGAGAGCACATATCATCACTATCTGGGGGAAGAGGAGGGCATGCCATCACTAACTGAGGGGTGGGCAGGCCTTCACTCTGTGGAGGGGATGGGCACACCATCAGTAATTGGGGGAGGGAGAGAGGAGGGTATACCATCACTATCTGGGGGAGGAGCACACATTCACTATTTGGGGGGGAAAGGAAGGTTTCTGTCAACCTCTGTGGGGTGGGCGTACCAACACTAAGTAGGGTGAGAGGAGGGGGTAACATCACTGTTTGAGATAGTGCGGGCGTACCATCACTATTTGCAGGGAGGAGATACCATTGCTAACTGGGGGAGAGGATGAGGTGCTATCTCTATTTGGATGTGGATATAACTTCATTTCCCCTCCCCCACAGTTTGAGCACCATGCTTGTTAAAGATGCACTAAATAGAAATCACAAACCACTATTTAATCATGAACGGTTCACTATGAAACTGATTGATCAAAGAATACACATTACTATGGTGACCTAATGCATACAGTATTATATCTAGGCCAAACAGTTTTTGTAGATCCTTGGAAGCCAATGGGATTACTCATGGAGGAAGGTAAAGGTAACTGATGGAGGAACTGGGCCTTAAGGCCAACATTTTCAGATCATGCTGCCAAAATCAGGCTCCTAAATCCACTCAATCTAATTCCATGTACATTGAAGTAGCCTGATCATTAGCAGGACTAAGTGCCAGCAGCTCCTGTGGGAGGAATGGAAGCTGTGGAAACTTAGCACAATTTACAGCCAGGGAAATGGGCACAGTGGAAGAGTCCCTGAAAATAATGAGTGTGGTTGAAAAAAGGTGAGGCTGGATGTGAGAAAGAAGAGCAGGCAAAAGAGGTCAGGCTGCTTCTATCTATTTATTAGACGACCGTAAGAAAACCTAGCCCTTCAGTCTCAGAATTTGTTTCACTGCCAGCCAATTTCTGGCCTGCCAATTTTCACTTCCTCCTTTTCAAAACACCTGCCCAGTTTGAACAAGATTCATTTTAAGAAAATAGTCAGTCTGAGGAAAATAGAAAGGAGCATAAACTCTGGCAAGTCAAGTGTAAAAGTATAATTAGGCAGGCCAAAAAAAGAGAAGAATTTGAAGAACAACTAGCAAAAGAAACAAAAATGAACAGATTTTTTTTTAAAGTGTACCACAGTCAGGAAGCTTGCCAAACAATCAGTGGGGCCATAGACAATCACGGTGCTAAAGGAGCACTCAAGGACGATAAGACCATTGTGGCCACACTAAAGGAATTCTTTGCATTGGTCTTCACTGCAGAGGCTGTGATGGAGATTCCCACACCTGAGCCATTCTTTTTAGGTGACAGATCCGAGTAGCTGTCTCAGACTGAGGTGTCAACAGAGGAGGTTTTGGAACAATTTGATAAATTAAACAGTAATAAGTCACCGGGACCAGATAGTATTCACCCAAGAGTTCTGAAGGAACTCAAATATGAAATTGCAGAACTACTAAATGTGGTATATAACCTATTATTTAAATCAGCCTCTGTAACAGATGACTGGAGGATAGCTAATGTGACACTGATTTTTTAAAAAGGCTCCAGAGGTGATCCTGTCAATTACAGGCCAGTAAGCCTAACTTCAGTACCAGGCAAATTGGTTGAAACTATGATAAAGAACTGACCTATCAGACACATAGATGAACATAATATGTTGGGGAAGTGTCAACACGGCTTTTGTAAAATGAAAAAAATCTCATGAATCTGTTAGTGTTCTTTAGGGGAGTCAACAAACATGTGAACAAGGATGATCCAGCTGATATAGTGTACTTGGACTGTCAGAAAGTCTTTGACAAGGTCCCACCAAAGGCTTTTAAGCAAAATAAGCTGTCATGAGAAAAGAGGGAAGGTCCTCTCATAGATCAGGAACTGGTTAAAAGACAGGAAATAAAGGATAGGAATAGATTATCAGTTTTCACAGTGGAGAGAGGTAAATAGTAGGATCCCTGAAGGGTCTATACTGGCACCTGTGCTGTTCAACATATTCATAAATTATCTGGAAAAGAGGGTATACAGTAAGGTGGCAAAATTTGCAGATGATACAAAATTATTCAGCATATTTACGTCCAAAGCTGAATGCAAAGTATTACAAAGGGATCTGACAAAACTGGATGACTAGGTAACACTGATGAAATTCAATGCTGATAAGTGCAAAGAAATGCTCACTGGAAAATATAACCCCAATTACACTTACTAAATAGTGGGATCTAAATTAGCTGTTACCACTCAGGAAAGAAATTTTGGAGTCATTGTGGATAGTTCTTTGAAAACATCCACTCAATGTGCAGTGGCAGTCAAAAAAGCGAACAGAATGTTAGGAACCATTAGGAAAGGAATAGATAAAACAGAAAATAGCATAATGTCACTATATAAATCCATGGTACATCCACACCTTGAATACTGCAAGTAGTTCTTTTCACCCCCATCTCAAAAAAGATATATTTGAACTGGAAAAAGTACAGAGAAAGGCACCAAAAATGATTAGGGGTATGGAACAATTCCCTATGAGGAGAGATTAAAAAGACTGGGACTGTCCAGTTTAGAAAAGAGACGACTAAGGGGGGATAGGATAAAGTGAATAAGGAAGTTTTATTTACCTTTCACAGAACACAACAACCAGGGGCCACCCAATGAAATTAACAGGCAGCAGATTTAAAACTAACATAAGGAAGTACTTCTTCACACAACGCACACTCAACCCATGAAATTCATTGCCAATGAATTTTGTGAAAGCCAAAAGTATAACTGGGTTAAAAAAAGAATGAGAGAAGTTCATGGAGGATGTCTACCAATGGCTATTAGCCAAGATAGTCATGGACACAACCCCATGCTCTGGGTGTCCCTAAACCTCTGACTGCCAAAAGCTGGGACTGGATGACAGGGGTTGGATCACTCCATAATTTCCCTGTTCTGTTCATTCCCTCTGAAGCACCTGGAACTGGCCACTGCTGGAAGACAGGCTATAAGGCTAGACCCAGTATGACCGTTCTTAGTTTCTTATGTATTTTGGCCTTTTCTAAGTTCTGAGTGTGCTGTCCTGAGAACAGCCAAAAGAAAGATTGTCTATCTATTTCCTATTCACCTAGGCGCTACAGAAGCAAATGATGCCATAACATGAAAATAATGTTGATCATAGACTGTTTCTCAATTAATATAGTATAGTGTATCTTTTTCTGCAGCCTTAGATACATTTGTAGCATCCTGTAGTGTTGTATACTGCAGTGTGATCCAGACAAAGCCCATTAAAGCAGTAATATGAAAGGTACACAATAAACCATTCTGACACAACACATCACAGATTAAGCATAACATAAATGTTCAGGAATATCATGCCCACCTAAGAGTGTAGATTCCCTAGTTTTGCAGTTAGCCTTGTGACCCCACCCAAACTGTGGCTAGGGCAGCCTCTGCTGTTCATCTGTGTACTGCTAAATTAACTTCCTGGTTCACTGCTTGACCCTCTGAATGGCACATAAGGAAGTGGGATCTATGCACAGGTAAATTTGTTTCATTGTTACCTATCTTCTTCTCTAAATTGCTCCAGAGCCAAGGTGTGCTGACAAATGAAAAGCAAATGTATAGTATATGGCATTTCATAGAACTATGTAAATGAATATGATTAAAAAGTCTGAGTCAGAAAAGATATGCAGGGTCTAACTCTTTGCCTGGGAGATGACTATCTGGCCTCTTCACGTGCAGGGACTCCCTTCTCTAAGTGCATAAATAAGGAGTTCCCCAATGCAGAAAGTCCTGGAGGGAGATTTTCAAAGGAATCTGACAAAGCTGCTCAAGAGCAGCACAAACTACCAGTCCCTGTGCTCTCAGCAGAGGAACTTGCCAAAAAAGGCAGAGGTGGCAGAGGAATATTTCACCCCACGGATACCATATTCTCTTTCAGTCCAATGGCTGGTACAAAATGCACAAGCCCTGTGGGGGAGACTGTGCCCATATGAGGCACAAGGCCCCAGATCCTCAAAGGTATTTAGGCACTTAACTACCTTTGAGGATCAGGGCCAATTTCCTCAGTGCTCCTCTTGTAGTGGTATAGATCTTCAACAGCCTCTGCTCACAGCTAGTGGCTGAATGGTACAGTCTAATGCTATGTAACTTGCTTCTTTCTTTGGACTTGGCTAGCCAATCTCAGAAAAGTATTTGTGGCATATTAATGTGAAAGAACTAGTCTGGATGTTTATTAATGTTGTGCAAAACAAAGATTACCCAAGGTGTGTTAATTCTTCTATTTTTCCAGTATACACAAAATGACCCATGAAGAGGCACTCTGCTAATTACTTCTTTTTTTATTATTGTTTCATTTGATTTCATTAACTTTCTATTTTGAAAAAATTAAAAATAATTTTATGTGGGGTGAAATATTTGGATTATATTTTTGTATTGTAAGGTATGTATATATATATTTCAATTGTAAGGTATGTACACACACAGTTTTTATAATATAATGAGGTTTTTGTGATAATCATTTTCTGGAAGGTGAGGTCACCTTTCCTTGAGTTCTTCATATATATATATCTATATATATATATCTTCATATATATATATAGATATAGATATATCTCCAAGGTTGTAGAAAACAGATATGTGCTATGGCACTGCACTGTTTGTGTAGTTAGGATACAATTAAAAACTATGTCCCTTATTCTTTCACTTAGTTTTTTACTGAAACCAATGGAATTGCACCTGACTTACCCCAGTGTATGTACATGCATATATGCACAAGGGGGCAGTGTTAAGGCGGAAGTGAATGGAGCTATGACTGGCTGAGGATTTGCCTCTTTGAATTCAGAACCATGCAAACTTTGCATTCTCTTCACATAGACTTTCAAATGTAATTTTTTAAGTTGTTGGAATGAAGAAAGACATGCCCTTATGTGGAAAAAGCTAGCTAGATACCACCAGAACCCCACACTCCATGTATTTCATGGGGTCCATCTGCTTTGAACATTAGGAACGATGGAGACTTACAAGACCTGAAGCCGGTGCCTCATTCATGCACAGTTAGCAGGAGTTAAAACAATGGTTATTTCATTCAGTCTTGTGCCAGTGACAATTTTAAGGGTCAGTCTTTCACACACACTGGGCCTGAACCTACTCCCATTGAATTCAGGGGCTAGAAACAAAAATTATATTTCACTGGGATTCGATGTGTGGCATTTGCATTTAGGCCTAGCGTTTTTTGAGACATTGAACCTTGTAATCACAACATACTCTCACATAGAAAAGCTATTCTAGAGAGCATTTATACTTTCTTTAACAATGTTCTACTTTCTTGTTATGCCTGAGACCTGCAATCTGGTAACTAAGGCCCAGGTACTCAATGATATTTAGATGCCTAACTCCCATTAATTTCAACATTCGAGGATCTGGGCTTGAATCAAGCTGGCATTGCAGGTGGAGGGACATGAAATAGATTTGCCCTAATTTGTGGCATAAACAAAAGACATGATGTGTGGTGGTATGAAAGTTTATTGAAAATTGTTTGAAATGTCTTTCAATACTTGTGAGAGGAGGAACAATTCCAAACTTGTGCTAATACATAACTTTATTCCCCACTAAATGCAATCCTGATCTTGTGGTTGAGGAGCTGGACTGGGACATAGGAGAACTGGGTTTGCTTCCTGGCTGCACCGTAGAACTTAGTAACATAGGAAATACCATACTGGGTCAGACCTGGGGTCTCTCTAGTCCATTGTCCCATCCCCAACAGCCTTCCTGCATGACCTTGGGCAAGTCACTTAGCCTCTCGGGTCCTCAGCTGTAAAATGGGATACTAATAATTCCTTTCTCCCAACCTTTGTCTTGTTTATTTTGACTGTAAGCTCTTTAGGGCAAGGACTCTCTCTTACTATGCATTTGTACAGTGCCTAGGGCAAGTGTGCCCTGATCTCTTTACGGACCTCTAGGTGCTGTAATACAAACAACAAACAAATCATAAAATACTTTGAATCCTCATAAAACGCACAGGACTGAAAAGCAGTGGAAATACAATAGGGCTGGTAGGGGTCTGCAGAGAACCCCTGTACTCTATGACCTCTTCCATTCTTGCTCCTATGCAGAGCTACAGTAATTCCATTGCATTTTGGCAGTTCAGATGGCCATGGGTTGGCAACTCACAGAAGCATTTTCAGCAATACAATAGTTCCATCGTTTGTAAAGTGAGTTAGGAACCTGTGAGATGAAAAATGATGCATACAGTAAATGCAAGATATCCATTTAATTTTACTCTGTTATTCCCTTTTGCTCTGTATTTTCTCTCTTTTCCCTCCAGTTTTCCTTCCTCGCTCCTTTCTCTTTGTGTTCCCCCTCTTTTCCTTTCCTTTCTCTCCCTCTCCTTTTTTGTATGCATTGTTCATTTTCTCCATCTTTCTCCTCTTTCACTCTCCTGGTCGTCTTCTCTTCACCCAGAACATTTGCTGGGGGAAGTAGAGAAATTCTTCTACTATTCTTTCACACACAGAAAGTGAGAAAAGAGGCCTGAGACTGGATGAATGACAACCTTCCCCAGCATCCCCATCAAAAGATCAAACTCAGAGAGAGAGTAAGGCAGGAGAGATATCATCTTCCCCAAATTCTCCACACTTCCCAGACACTGCGCTGGGAAAAGAAAGAAGATAACATAAAGGACAGTATCTCATCTACCTCAGATTAGCAGACAATATGGTCTGGATTGCAGACAGCATGAATTGAAGTGGTAAAGGAATCCCACCATGAAAACCAGGCTGAGTGAAAATTAACTTTAACGCAGTAATAAACTATGCTGAGCAGAGAGACATAGGAAATACACATCATACTTTATAGATATTAGGAGATCTAAAGTAGCAAAATTTCAGAGACCACCATATTATGGAAAATGATTAATAAGCACTCACAGAGACATTCATCCAGTGGTCAATTCACAAAGACTTGACAATGGCCAAAATAAGTCCCTTTTTCTTCTTGAAAGATTTAAGTGAAATGGTCATTTGCTCTGTTTTGATAAGTTTAAATGAAATGTTCAAGTATTCTCTCTCATTAAAAAAAATAGCTGATAAGGAAATAGAGCTGGAAAGGGATTTAGAAACACCGAGAGCAGGGTTGGAAAGTGTTGTTTCATTTGTTTGGCTCATCAGTATACATAAGGGAAATATAGCCACTTTCAGGAGATTTGTTTAAAGTGAAATATGATAGTAAATTGGCCATGTAGCTGGGAGAAAGGAAAGGAATTCTCCCAAAAGAGAAGAACATAATTAAAATAGCATTATCTGAAGGGGGGGGGGGGAATGTTGACCAAATTCACCCATGCACTCTAGCTGTTTTGTCATGTAAAATAGCCATAAATTTGGCTTAACTGGCCTGCTAAACCTGAGTGGCACAAAGCAGCTGAAACATACTGGTGAACCTCCCCTACTGTAGTCATTGTATAAACATGCTACTACCCAACAACTCCCGACCCCCAACATCCCCTCTATATGAATGATGAGATGCGGGTGGCCCAGAGCCGGCTACATTGGCTTTATGATTCTTGTATGTCAGGAGAATCCTTAGCTGTTCCTTTATGTCAGTTTACCAGTCATTTTGCACTACCTGAGCAGTGGAAAGTGGCCAGGACAGGGGACAAGGATCTGGCTCTAAGTCTTCTGCTTGTCTTTTCATTTTGATTTTCTTTAATAATCTAAGAGTTGAAGACTTGCCCATAACAAGAAAGCTGTACTGTGGTGCACAATTCAGTTTGGATGGGTACAATGTAACCCCATCTAATCCCTCCTATCGAAAATCTCTCTGGCCTGTCTATACTACATAGTTAGGGAGATGTAAAACAGCTGACAAAATAACCCCACCTCCAGTAGAGGGCTTATGTCGGTGTAGTGAGGGCAATGTAGTGTCTGTGTAGACGCTGGGTTACTTACATCGGCTCTCAGCTGTCTTATCAATTTCAGGGCTCCATGCTGGAGCTGTGAAATTGACAAAAAATGTCCCTGGCTCCCCCTCTGAGTTGGGCTGCGCCCACCCAGCTCCCCACTCAGGGAGCCGAGAAGCCCGGGTGGCTGCCCCCTGCTCCCGGCTGGGAGTGGGGAGCTGAGAGCCCAGGGGGAATCTGGGCTCCTGGCGGGGAGCTGAGAGCCCTGGCTCTTAGCTCCCCATTCTGCCCCTCTTCAGTCAGTGGAAGCCCTCCTGGTGAGGGTAGTGTGGACATCGGCCAGTGCAGTAATTACTGTAAGGGCACGTGTAGTGTAGACATGCCCTCTCTCTCTCTCTCTCTCTCTCTCTCTCTCTCTCTCATTCTTTTATCAGATTCAGATCTTTCTTTCTGATTATTTTATTGACTTTATATCAAGAAAGAAGATTTTCTGTCCTTCCAAAGGGATGTTCTTGGGTCTAGCAGCCTTTAGATTAGGTCTTTGTTTCTGAAATTGATAGAGACAATGAACGTCCCATCAGTCCGATTCTCTTTGATGTACTTCTAATTGGGATCCTGTAGCATCTCTCAGTAAAGAGGATGTCTTGCTCTGTGCCTAAATCAAGAAGCTTAGGGAATAGTGCTGAGAATAAAGACATTCAGCTCTGGGTTATCCCAACCCGCAGAGAAGCCATGTGTCTGGAGATTTTGAATTCTGTCCTGATTCTACAGTTCTCTGCTTGTCTCTCCAATACAGCAATATTTCGGATAGCAGCAACTGAAAACTCTTTGGTTTTATCAATAGCCTCATTGGTTTGCAGCTGTTTTTCCACTTATATGAGTCTCCCACTTCTGTTAGTTTGTCCAGGTTCTTTGTCTGAGCTAGCCAGCTTTATATCACCATCTGTTTCATGTGAACATTTATTCCCACATTGTAGAACTAGTTGGGTCTGGTGAGGTACAGCTTCAGCTGGCAAAAATAAT
Organism: Terrapene triunguis; assembly: GCF_002925995.2. Lineage (NCBI taxonomy): Eukaryota > Metazoa > Chordata > Testudines > Emydidae > Terrapene > Terrapene triunguis. Next base: position 4,705,877 of record NW_020664492.1, on the reverse strand, counting down.
GACTGATGCCATCCACAATACCAATGCTATCCACAGAGGCAGAGAAATCCAATAGTTCTCCCTTCTTTTTGTCAATGTCCAGAATTTTTTGCTATTGTTTTTAGGGTTTGCTCCTTTGATTGCTGTGCTATTGCAGCAAGAAGTCACTGTTAACATTTGGGTTAACAGAGTTTCCATGAGGCATAATGGCTCAGTATCTCACTAGGTTCAACCCACATTATTTATTATTAACTAACTATATAGAATGAAAGAGAAAGATAGGGTACAATCAAAAGTGTGCTAGGCATCTCACAGAAATTAGCGAAGACACAAGGTCCAATTCTCATTTACATTAAGGCCATTTTACACCACTCTAGTCACAGAAAGGAGTCTCAAAGTGGATGCAAATCAAATTGACTCCCATTGTAAAGTTCCTTGGTACTCACTGATTCGGTGGTGTGAAGTGGCCGTAGTGTGACACAGGGTATGTCTACAGCTATGCAGCTATAGTGCTGTAGTGTGGATGCTTCCTAGATCCACAGAAGTGTTTTTTTACCATGAATGTAGTTAATCCACCTCTCTGAGAGGCAGTAGAATTCTTTGACCTAGGTGTATCTACAGTGCGGGTTAGGTTAACCTAATTATGTTGCACAGGAGGGATAGCTCAGGGGTTTGAGCATTAGCCTGCTAAATCCAGGATTGTGAGCCCAATCCTTGAAGGGGCCATCTGGGGAGGGGAAAAAAAATCTATCAGGGACAATACTTGGTTTGGCTAGTGAAGGCAGGGACCTGGACTCAATGACCTTTCAAGGTCCCTTCTATGAGATAGGTATATCACCATATGTTTGGGGAGGGATAGCTCAGTGGTTTGAGCATTGGCCTGCTAAACCCTGGTTTGTGAGCGCAATCCTTGAGGGGGCCACTTATGGATCTGGGGCAAAATCAGTACTTGGTCCTGCTAGTGAAGGCAGGGGGCTGGACTTGATGACCTTTTGAGGTCCCTTCCAGTTCTATGAGATGGGTATATCTCCATGTATTATAACATTTTCATGGCCCTGAGCAATGTAGTTAGGTTGACCTAAGTGTTAGGTGTAGGCGAGGTCTAATAAGAATCAGGCCCACAGCCCCTGCTCCAGAAAGTTCACATTCTAAATTCCAGAGCTGGTTGGCCTTTTGGGAAGTTTTGTTTTTTTTTTTTAAACAAAATATTGAACTTCAGTTTTAAAAGAAAGGGAACATTTTTGACAAGCTTTCCCCTTCCCTCCATTATTCAAGCAGTATAGGTGCCACAACACATGCACTTCATAGATGGCTGGAAAGGAGAAGGGTTGCATTAATATAACATAGTTGCATGTACATCTTGGCAGTTCCATTACATTAGGGCAGTGGTTATTTTTAAATTAATTTGATTTTGTACTGGTAGGTGACTCAGCAGAAGTGAGATCACGTCTACGCTACACAATGAAGTCGACCTAACTTCTGTCGGCACACAGCCGCTGCAGTAATGACATTGCTTGTGCGTGTCCACCCTTTGCTCCTTGTGCCGGCGGTGTGCGTCCTCACCAGGAGCACTTGTATTGATTGTACTATCAGTGTGAGGCATTGTGGGATGGCTCCTGAAAGCCAGTAACCGTCGACATAAGCAACGCAGTGTGTATACTGACCCTGTGTCGACCTAATTACATCGACTTTGACTCTACGCTGCTCATGGAGGTGGAGTTATTAAGCCAGCGTAGCGGGGCAGTTACATCAGCAAAAGTCAAATTTAAGTGTAGATGTTTCCGTAGTTAGGTTGACGTATGCTGCCCTGTGTCAACCTAACTGTACTGTTGACCAGGCCTGTGTTTTTAGGAGGATTTGAATGAGGAGAGGGAGGTAGTTTGGTGTACACATTTAGCACCTGATCCAAAGCCCACTGAAGCTAGTAGAAAGATTCCCATTACATTTAGTGAGCTTTGGATCAGGCCTTTGGGGGGCAGAATGGAAAATGCCATGGGAATTTACATCTTTGGGGCCAGTTCTGGCAATTAGCCACTGACCAGGTAGGGTGCAATGTGGAGCCATCCTACCCCATGGAGAGGGACTGTGCCTCAAGAAGGCACAGTCTGCCCTGAGCAGCAAAGCACACAAGGGGACTGCTGGCTCCTCCTGGTGAGGGTAGTGTGGATTGAAATAAACTGATAAGATGTGCTCAGATAAAGTCTGGAGTGTATTTCTCTGCATCCCCAAGCTTGCTGGCTATAGGTCGTCTGGAAGAGGAGTGTGCTTTTCTGGAAGTCCCCTGCACTTTCCCAAGCCACCTCTGTAGGGATCAGAAGTCCAGGAGCCAAGCCACGGGTCAGACTCGTTTGTTTCTCCCCAGCAAGTTTGCAAAGAACAAGCAGTGCACATAGCATTCCCCTGGCCCTTTGCTCAGTTGGGGGGTTCAGACCTCTCATTGCCCCTCGGCCTTTTCTGCTGACCTTTTCTTTACTGCTTCTTTTTCTCACACAGAGAATGTTTGTGTGTGGTTGTGAAAGAGGGTCTCCTGTTTGTGCTGTTACCGCAGTGCGCCACATTACTGAAACACACTGAGAATGGACTAGACGAGAGTATTGTTCAAGAATATCCATCAAGGCCTCTTAGGGTTGGTGGATTTGAATGCCTGCAGCCTGGCTTTCAACTTTACATGAAGGTTGTGATGCTCAGGCTCTCTAAAGTTTATCATTTCCTTATGGTTTATGGAGATGAGATTGGCAACATTTGGCACAGTTGTAAAAATCTCTGCTACATTCATATCATAAAATTATGTTAACTAAATGTGAAAGGTTTATTTTAGGAAGGAGATTTCCTAAGGAAATTAATGCATGGTGTGTGTGTGTGTGTGTTTGGGGGGAGGGAGGAGGTGTTAGAGAGAGAGAGAGAGAGAGAGAAGGGGTGGGGAAAGGAGCATGTGTGCATGCTAAGATTGCCACCTGTCTCAGGTTTTCCCAGAATCATTCCTTTTTTGTAATAGCTGTCCTGGGAAATCTGTAAAGGTGTGTAGTACACACTGCCAGCTGTCCAGTGTTATGAGCTCAGGATCATCCCGGATGTCCTGGGTTTTTTGTACTTCAGAGATGACAACCTTAGTGTGTACATACTCAGCATGATCCCAAATTTATCCGAACCTTGGCTCTCCTCTGATTCTATACCGTCTAAAAGAGATACCAAGAATACATGCCAAAGAGGAGGTTATATGTAACTCTTAACCAAACGTAAAGAATAAATGCTACAGAGGTAGTTTGAACTTCGATGTGGCTGGTGAATATTATTAATATATATTCAATTCCATGCAAACAAATATGTTAAGCCAAGGTTGCAAGGTTAAACATTCAAAAACCAGGAAATGCAAAAGATAAGACAGAATACACAGTCGTAATTCTGCCCCTTTGAGCCTTTTCAGACTGTGGAATATAACAGTCTTTAGTTACATGATCACTTACTATTTGTCAAATAATGCAGTATAATAGTGTAGTATTTTTCTACATTATCTAAACACCTCACTCATTCTACAAACTCCTAATCATGCAAGTCATCAAGAAGTTGATGTTAATGGGACTACTCAGGTGAGTAAAAGTTAGCAGGATCTGACTCTTAGACACACAGAGTGTGTGTCGACACTGCCAAAAAACCCATGGTAATGATTCTCAGAGCCCAGGTCAACTGACTTGGGTTCCTGGGTTTTGCATAATGAGCCTTGGAATTTTTCCATTCTTGTATACTAACTACTGACCTTATTGTCATAATAGTCTAGTAAATCTTTCTTGACTTAGACTGATGACAAATCCCTTTTTTGCTGAGGTTTGTATTTTAATAAACTTGTCAGAAGAGATGTATCCTACATTTCACAAGATAATTTTGTCTTTGTAGCCAGATATACCTCAGGCAGTAATCAATAACTGTATCATCTCGCAAACAAAATAAACAGTGTTAGCCGTGTTTTTGAAACCATTTCTTATTTTTCTATGTGTCTTTTAAGTTCAAATCTTTCTTTTTCTGAGTATCGTGCCAATTAGATTGGGGCAGAGAAGTAGGAGCTCAACACCCCACCCCATACACACCAAACATTCTGATTCACCCCCAGCCATGCTCACGAGTGGGAGGGAAAGAGGAGATCTGTAGCTGCCATATGCTTCAGCTGAATCTGGGTACCGTACCACCTCTGACTCTATCCTTGCATCAAAAGCCCCAACTACCTCTTTACAAGCTTGTAAAACCTGCCAGCTTTCTCTGAAAACTTCCACAGTTCCACTTTTTCAATAGAAAATTCAGCAGCACATTGAAAAGCTATGCTGGAAAGCATTCTAAAATTGAGACTCACACTGAATTTGGTATCAAAATGAATAACACAAAGAATATTATATGGGCTGCATTGTCCTTTTTCGTATTTAATGAAGTACAAATCTCTGCTGTTCAATTTACTTGACTGGCACAGAAACTTCAGTGTGCCACCGAGTTCAGCATTGCAAGGCCACAGAAATCAGGGCTAGTGCACCACAGAATACACAGAGCCCTGCCTTCAGAATGACAAACACACGCCAAGAAGCAATATCACAGGCAATATGATGTGCAACCCTTATATGCAACTCACACAAACTGTGGAAAGGCAGCAAAGACAATCATTACAATGAGGAAGGCCAAGACATACATACCTGTGCATGCTGCAACAAGCTGACACTGTTTGCCTGAAATACCCCATTCTGGCCATTCCCTGAGGTGGCTCACTCATTATCCCGCCTGGATATCAGGGATGTGGGAGTAGACCTCTGGCAGAAAAGTAAGGGCTGAACAGTCGAGAGAGGAACACTAGGAGCACCCAAGCTTGAGGAGAAAGTTTGAGCTGACCTTTATGCTATCAGATGGCTGGTTCATTCATTAATAAAGGCAGATGCTAGGAGGGGGATTCTCTAGATTCTCCACTGCATGGGCTGTGTTTGCAGAGCAGCTTTGCTCACAAATATAGAGCCACACATGCAGATAAAAGCAGTATACAGAGGAAGCCAAAAGAGATCACATGAGTGATGAAGTTATTTACAAGTGCTCAAAAAGAAAACTAGCAAATAATGACAGCTACAGTTGTCACCCTTTATACACTCGATTTCTTCTCTCTCTCTTTTTTTGCTCTCTACCAGTGATTCTCAAAATGAAAATTATTTGAAAAAAACAATATGCATATAACCAGCAACAGCATAAATGGATAGTTGTTTTCAAGAATGCCATGGATAACTACATAACTTTATCACAGTGTATTACATACAATATTCTAGGGGTAATGGCGTAGGTAGGCACTTTACACTTTGCGTTAAAGTCAATGGAATTACACCCATGTAAAGTTTGTGTCAGAGATAAATGAGGTCCAAGGTATAAATTACACCATCATGCACATCACTGCACTGCTCTAATTATGTGCCTTAGACTCTGATTTACAACTATCAATCTGCAGAGCAAAATAAAAACACTACGAAGAAACAATGTTTTGATTTTTCTAGGGCCTTTCATCTGAGGATCTCAAAGCACTGGTTTCTCTACAAGTCAGTCAGTTTGCAACTCGTAACAGTCCACATAACATTTTTAGCTAGGGCAGTTGCAACAGAAATGTGTAATGTCACAATATTTTGAGAAACAACATTGTTTCCTTGCCCCCACTATAGCTGTATGTCTCTATCCACCTGCTGTCTCATCTTGTACTCAGATTGTAAATTCCTTGGGAGCAGAGACCATCTTTTTGTTCTTTGTACAGCACCTACCACAGTGGGGTCCTGCTCTATGACTGGTGCTGCTAGGCACTGCCATTATGCAAATAAATAATAATAATAATTGCAAACCATCTCAGGAGTGTTGAAGTCAAAGAGAAAAAGATAACATTGACCCCTTCCCCACCATTTCCTTTCCAGTTTTTCTATAAAAATCTTGCTACTATAGCTCATTCTGAGGTACCTGGAGCCTGGGGAGTTTCTAGACATCAGTGATAAAGGTATCCAATGGTGAGAACAGGACGCATTCATGGCTGCTGTATTTGAGTAGAGTAACCCACATATAGCTGCCTGTAGGTGGGGCACTATCCCATCTTATCTACAATGGGAAAGCACACTTCAAGCCTCTGCATCTCCATATCTTGGAAAACAGGGAGTTTCCATTTCCTCCTTACCACATCTGAACCCAGAAAGAGACATTATAAAAGTGGACAGGTTTCAGAGTGGTAGCCGTGTTAGTCTGTATCAGCAAAAACAATGAGGCACCTTAGAGACTAACAAATTTATTTGGGCATAAGCTTTCGTGGGCTAAAACCCACTTCATCAGAGTGGGATTGACCATGTAGAAAGATGTCCCTAAATCAAAATTCACTCTTTTAGCTGTTGGATCTGGACAAGTCAGTGAAGGTCAGGAAGAGGTAAGAAAACAACAGATGTCAGGATTACAATTTGCAACCGAGTCCATCAACTGTCTTTACTTTCTTCAAACCCAGCGGCTCTTCAAGCAGCTTGGTAATAAAATGAAAGTCAAACGCTGTAGATAAATAAATCTCTTACAAGAGGGAAGAGATTCTTCTCTTTCTGAAATATTATTTTCAAGAGGAGAAGGGCCAGATTTCTTCTAGTTGAGTCCTCCTCTTGTGCAGAACAGGGTGGGAAGGAGAATATGTTCAAGAAGAGTAGAAGACAGGAGACCTTTATGTTATTTATGTTTGCCTTGTGCATTAACTCCTATTTCAGTACACCTATAGTATAGCAATTGAAATCTGAGAACAGTGTATAACATATATGTTTGCTGCAGTGGACTCAGCATTTTAGATAGCAAAGCATGTAATTCCTCCTACTTTGTGTAGTTCCTAGTACACCATAATTACTCAGAGACCTTTTAGTTAATATACTTGTTGTGGGTACAAACATATATACAAAACCCTGTACCCAAGCCATGGAAGGTGGCAGTCATATGAAAAATGTGCTAGTTAGTGCAGTGACAAAAAGTACTTGTACAATGTTAACTTTAGTGAAGAGACTGGAGTTGCTAAAATAAGTTGATAACTAAGAAACTCCTATATCAAATTTCCAGGATATTGATATAAGCCAAAACCAGGACTCAAGAATTTTAGGAAACAAAGGAATGACTTTTGATTGCTAGAATACTCACAGTCTTGATCACAAAAAGCACCATTCTGGAAATTTGGAAGATGTAGAGGAAGCTTTTCTCTGCTAGTTAATTTGTGTCCAAAGTCCACAAGTGCCTACCAGTGGACTCCTGTTGGTGGAGAAGCATGAGAACTTGGCAGGTGAGAGTTATGCTGTTTAGATTATGTTGCTACAAATGGGTGGCCTGAGATGGAAAGATCAGAACATAACACAGTTCAGGCAATAGATTGGTGGAGAACAAGTTGCTTATGAAGTTGCTGTTGATCACTGGGTACTAGAATTTCTTCTTGATACTATGAAAGTCTTACAACCCTAAAACGTCTTTAGAACAGCAGATGTGGGCCTATACTGGTGGGCAATTTTAGATGGAACAATAACTTTTAAATGTTAAGGTGTTGCTGATGGAAAGATACTAGAAGCCAGAGTAGCACTACTACTGGGTGATTAATATACCAGTGAGAAAATGTACATGTTAATGGAAAAATTAAGAATCCACGGTGTTTTAAAATGTTCATTAGGGCTGTCAATTAATCGCAGTTAACTCAAGTGATTAACTCAAAACAAATTAACTAAATTTAAAAAATTAATCGTGATTAATTTCAGTTTTAATTGCACTGTTAAACAGTAATAGAATACCAATTTAAAAGTATTATAAATATTTTTGGATGTTTTTCTACATTTTCAAATATATTGATTTCAATTACAACACAGAATACAACATGTACAGTGCTCACTTTATATTATTTTTATTACAAATATTTGCACTGTAAAAAAGATAAAAGAAATAGTATTTTTCAATTTTTCAATTACAATTTTCAATTCAATTGTAGTGAGAGTGCAACTTACAAATGTAGAATTATTTTTTTATATAACAGCACTCAAAAACAAAACAATGTAAAATTTTAGAGCCTACAAGTCCACTCAGTCCTACTTCTTATTCAACCAATCGCTCAGACAAACAAGTTTTTTTACATGTACAGGAGATAATGCTGCCCGCTTATTTACAATGTCACTTGAGAATAGGCAAGTATTGCTTGATAACGATCAAAAGCAGTGTGGACCAACGCGCCTTCATTTTCATCATCTGAGTCAGATGCCACCAACAGAAGGTTGATTTTCTTTTTTGGTGGTTCGGGTTCTGTAGTTTCTGCATTGGAGTGTTGCTCTTTTAAGATTTCTGACGTCATGTTCTACACCTTGTCCCTCAGATTTTGGAAGGCACTTCAGATTCTTAAATCTTGGGTAGAGTACTGTAGCTATCTTTAGAAATCTCAATTTCCTTCTTTGCATTTTGTCAAATCTCCAGTGAAAGTGTTCTTAAATCAAACAACACATCCGAGAATGCCATAACAAAATATTTGGCAGAATGCAAGTAAAACCATGGAGCAGGAGACATACAATTCTCCCCCAAAGAGTTCAGTCACAAATTTAATTAACATGGTATTTTTTAATGAGTGACATCAGCGTGGAAGCATGTCTTCTGGAATGGTGGTTGACACATGAAGGGGCATATGAATGTTTAGCATATCTGGCACGCAAAAACCTTGCAATGCCAGCTACAATAGTGCTATGGGAACACCTGTTCTCACTTTCAGGTGACATTGTAAATAAGAACTGGGCAGCATTATCTCCCATAAATGTAAACAAACTTGTTTGTCTGAGCAATTGGTTGAACATGAAGTAGGACTGAGTGGACTTCTAGTCTCCTAAGTTTACATTGTTTTGTTTTTGAGTGCAGTTATGTAAAAAAAATTCTTCATTTGTAAGTTGCACTCTCATGATAAAGAGATCGCACTATGGTACTTGTATGAGGTGAATTGAAAAATACTATTTCTTTTATCTTGTTTACAGTGCAAATATGTGTATTAAAATAATAATATAAAGTGAGCACAGTACACTTTGTATTCTGTGTTGTAACTGAAATAAATATATATGAAAATGTAGAAAAACCTCCAAAATATTTACAGTAAATTTAAATTGGTATTCCATTACCGTTTAACAGTGCGTTTAAAACTGCAATTAATCGTGACTATTTTTTAAATCTCATGATTAATTGCGATTATTTTTGTAAATTGTTTGACAGCCCTGTTTTTATCAGTCCATAATTTCATCAGTTTCTGTGCAGCACTTGTAGCTAAGGCACATCTCCTTTTAACCTCATCCTTGACGGAGCCATCAGCGCTGATGAAGCTTCCTAGGTACACATAAGATTCTACTTATTCTGTGACTTCATAGCTGCTGCATTTCAACACTTTATTTTTTGTCCCTTTTTCCAAGATGCAACCACTTTGTCTTCTTGGCATTTTTTGTAAGTCCAAGTCAACAACATCATTTTTCTAAGGTAGCAAAGAGTATCATCATTAACTCAAACAAGTCTGCCAGTTGTACAGTGCCATCTGCATAAGCTAAGGAGCTTAACTCTAGATCATCCAGCGGCATGCCCTCCAACTCATCTAACATTCTTAATGTCTGGTCGAAGAACATGTTGAAAAGTGATGGTGATTGGATGTCCCTTTGTCTTGCACCAAACTTTGACTTGAACCAGATGCTTAATTGTCTTACGGCACTACACGAGTCTTCGGACATAACCTTTATAATTGCAATTAATCTTATCAGGAACACCATACGATTTTGCTACTTTCCATAATGCTTCCCTCCAAACTGAATCAAATGCCTTTGTGAAATTGATGGAAACAGCAAACATCTTTAACATCTCTTTTTCCATCAGCTGTTGGAGTGTGAATATCTGATCAATGCAACTTCAGCCGGGTCTGAAGCCACACTGTTCCTTGCCTGCTACTTCCTCTAAAACTGGCCTTAATCTGTTGACAATTACTTTTATCATGATTTTTCCTGGTACTGGCAATAAGCCCATAACTCTATCATTATTTGGATTGACACAATCTCCCTTCTTCAAGATTGATACAACTATATATTCTGTTTAATGCTGGAGAGGCTATAGCCAAACTGGTAATAGAGAATCATAGCAATGTGGGGCTGGAAGGGACCTCAGGAGATCATCCAGTCCAGTTCCCTGCACTGAGGCAGGACCAAGTAAACCTAGACCATCCCCGACAGGTATTTATCTAACCTGTTCTTAAAAACCTCCAGTAAATAGATCAGACCTGGTGGAAACATTATATTGCCAAATGTTCATTTGTCCACAACATATTTTGCTCTTCTAACATGTTTAACATGTACGTTAATTTCACGTGAGAACTTATTTTACTTGGCTGTGATGATGGCAGAGACCCTGGTTGAAACCCTTTGTCCAGCCTTGTACCAACTTTTCTTAGCAGCCAGAGTGGTCTTAGCCTCAGAAAGGAAGTATCTTAACGGAGGTCACTAGGAGAAGCTGCCAGAGTCCCAGGAAAGGGGAGGCGTTGTGAACCTGCCAGGAAGAAGAGCCTCCAGAGGCAGTGCTCAGTTAAAGGCACAAAGAAGAACTCTGCAGGGCCTGGGAGTAGGGGTGAAGAGCAGGGCACTTCAGTGAGTAATATCCTGTCAGGGAGTCTTCAGGGGAAGCAACCTGGGAGTCAGCTCTCTATGTCAGAGTCAGGAAAGACAGGCTAAAGACTAGCCCAAGAAGGGCAGAAGAACCATTTGTTTGATTGTTCGTTGCCTCTTGTTACCCTGAAAGAGGACTGAACTTGAAAGGTGACCTTGCTGGAGGGCTGGGCCATGGAAGACTCAGATGGCTGCAGAACCAGAATGGAGACGGGCTCCACCTAACGAAGAGAGGGAAGAGCATCTTCGCCAGCAGGCTGGCTAACCTAGTGAGGAGGGCTTTAAACTAGGTTCACCGGGGGAAGGAGACCAAAGCCCTGAGGTAAGTGGGGAAATGGGATCCTGGGAGGAAGCACAAGCAGGAGAGAGCAAGAGGGGAGGACTCCTGTCTCATACTGAGAAAGAGGGACGATCGATGAGTTATCTTAAGTGCCTATACACAAATGCAAGAAGCCTGGGAAACAAGCAGGGAGAACTGGAAGTCCTGGCACAGTCAGGGAACTATGATGCGATTGGAATAACAGACACTTGGTGGGATAACTCACATGACTGGAGTACTGTCATGGATGGATATAAACTGTTCAGGAAGGACAGGCAGGGCAGAAAAGGTGGGGGAGTTGCGTTGTATGTAAGAGAGGAGTATGACTGCTCAGAGCTCCGGTATGAAACTGCAGAAAAACCTGAGAGTCTCTGGATAAAGTTGAGAAGTGTGAGCAACAAGGGTGATGTCGTGGTCGGAGTCTGCTATAGACCACCAGACCAGGGGGATGAGGTGGATGAGGCTTTCTTCTGGCAACTAGCAGAAGTTGCTAGATCGCAGGCCCTGGTTCTCATGGGAGACTTTAATCACCCTGATATCTGCTGGGAGAGCAATACAGCGGTGCACAGACAATCCAGGAAGTTTTTGGAAAGTGTAGGGGACAATTTCCTGGTGCAAGTGCTGGAGGAACCAACTAGGGGCAGAGCTTTTCTTGACCTGCTGCTCACAAAAAGGGAAGAATTAGTAGGGGAAGCAAAAGTGGATGGGAACCTGGGAGGCAGTGACCATGAGATGGTCGAGTTCAGGATCCTGACACAAGGAAGAAAGGAGAGCAGTAGAATACGGACCCTGGACTTCAGAAAAGCAGACTTTGACTCCCTCAGGGAACAGATGGGCAGGATCCCCTGGGAGAATAACATGAAGGGCAAAGGGGTCCAGGAGAGCTGGCTGTATTTTAAAGAATCCTTATTGCGGTTGCAGGAACAAACCATCCCGATGTGTAGAAAGAATAGTAAATATGGCAGGCAACCAGCTTGGCTAAACAGTGAAATCCTTGCTGATCTTAAACGCAAAAAAGAAGCTTACAAGAAGTGGAAGATTGGACAAATGACCAGGGAGGAGTATAAAAATATTGCTCAGGCATGCAGGAGTGAAATCAGGAAGGCCAAATCACACTTGGAGTTGCAGCTAGCAAGAGATGTTAAGAGTAACAAGAAGGGTTTCTTCAGGTATGTTAGCAACAAGAAGAAAGTCAAGGAAAGTGTGGGCCCCTTACTGAATGAGGGAGGCAACCTAGTGACCGAGGATGTGGAAAAAGCTAATGTAATGATTTTTTTGCCTCTGTCTTCACGAACAAGGTCAGCTCCCAGACTACTGCACTGAGCAGCACAGTATGGGGAGAAGGTGACCAGCCCTCTGTGGAGAAAGAAGTGGTTCAGGACTATTTAGAAAAACTGGACATGCACAAGTCCATGGGGCCGGATGCGCTGCATCCGAGGGTGCTAAAGGAGTTGGCGGATGAGATTGCAGAGCCATTAGCCATTATTTTTGAAAACTCATGGCGATCGGGGGAGGTCCCGGATGAGTGGAAAAAGGCTAATGTAGTGCCCATCTTTAAAAAAGGGAAGAAGGAGGATCCGGGGAACTACAGGCCAGTCAGCCTCACCTCAGTCCCTGGAAAAATCATGGAGCAGGTCCTCAAGGAATCAATTCTGAAACACTTAGAGGAGAGGAAAGTGATCAGAAACAGTCAGCATGGATTCACCAAGGGCAAGTCATGCCTGACTAACCTAATTGCCTTCTATGATGAGATAACTGGCTCTGTGGATGAGGGGAAAGCAGTGGATGTGTTATTCCTTGACTTTAGCAAAGCTTTTGATACGGTCTCCCACAGTATTCTTGCCGCCAAGTTAAAGAAGTATGGGCTGGATGAATGGACTGTAAGGTGGATAGAAAGCTGGCTAGATCGTCGGGCTCAATGGGTAGTGATCAATGGCTCCATGTCTAGTTGGCAGCCGGTTTCAAGCGGAGTGCCCCAAGGGTCGGTCCTGGGGCCGGTTTTGTTTAATATCTTTATTAATGATCTGGAGGATGGTGTGGACTGCACTCTCAGCAAGTTTGCAGATGACACTAAACTAGGAGGCGTGGTAGATACACTAGAGGGTAGGGATCGGATACAGAGGGACCTAGACAAATTAGGGGATTGGGCCAAAAAAAACCTGATGAGGTTCAACAAGGACAAGTGCAGAGTCCTGCACTTAGGACGGAAGAATCCCATGCACTGCTACAGACTAGGGACCGAATGGCTGGGTAGCAGTTCTGCAGAAAAGGACCTAGGGGTCACAGTGGATGAGAAGCTGGATATGAGTCAACAGTGTGCTCTTGTTGCCAAGAAGGCTAACGGCATTTTGGGCTGTATAAGTAGGGGCATTGCCAGCAGATCGAGGAACGTGATCGGTCCCCTTTATTTGACATTGGTGAGGCCTCATCTGGAATACTGTGTCCAGTTTTGGGCCCCACACTACAAGAAGGATGTGGAAAAATTGGAAAGAGTCCAGTGGAGGGCAACAAAAATGATTAGGGGTCTGGAGCACATGATTTATGAGGAGAGGCTGAGGGAACTGGGATTGTTTAGTCTGCAGAAGAGAAGAATGAGGGGGGATTTGATAGCTGCTTTCAACTACCTGAGGGGGGGTTCCAAAGAGGATGGAGCTCGGCTGTTCTCAGTGGTGGCAGATGACAGAACAAGGAGCAATGGTCTCAAGTTGCAGTGGGGGAGGTCTAGGTTGGATATTAGGAAAAACTTTTTCACTAGGAGGGTGGTGAAGCACTGGAATGCGTTACCTAGGGAGGTGGTGGAGTCTCCTTCTTTGGAGGTTTTTAAGGCCCGGCTTGACAAAGCCCTGGCTGGGATGATTTAGTTGGGAATTGGTCCTGCTTTGAGCAGGGGGTTGGACTAGATGACCTCCTGAGGTCCCTTCCAACCCTGATATTCTATGATTCTATGATTCTATGGCTGGCAATAGGAGGCACTAGAATGGAAGAATGAACCCCAGCAACACCGTGTCCCAGTGTGAGGGGGCGCTTTGGCAGTGGGTCCTCCCTATTACAGTGAGTGACACAATGAAAGGTACCTGTTTCTTTCTGCTGCATGATCTTAATAACAGAGTGATGCAGAAGAAGACAGCTTAGTGTAGGAAGGCACTTTTAGGATCCATGGTAATTTCTCCATTATTCAAAACTGAAAGTTTCTTCTTCAGTAGGGGCTGACAAAATAATATCCTATCACAGAGAGTTCTATGTAGAACTGCCCTCTTTCAGAATGGCTGCCATCTGTCATCATTGTCTGCAGGACTGAGGTCATAACTTGCCCACAGTTAGGCCACCATTTTGGGAAGGCATCTGTCTTCCACTGTTCTCAACAGGACTGAGGGCACAGTCTGTAAATATAGCTGCTGCTTCACGGTTGCTGGAAATAATGGGAGGCAGTAGCCATTTTGAAAGAATGCACCTTAACTGAGGGAAACTGTGGCTTTAGTCCCATAGAGGGGATGGTAATCATTTTGAAAGAGAGCAATTCTTTGTGAGAAGATTTTTATGCATCTGCCTTTGCTGAAAGATATATTTTCAGTTATGAAAACTAAAGACAAAAAATGATCACAAATCCTAAACATTTCTTACCAAAACATTGTGATGGATCTGCAAAGCAGGGACCACAACTCTCATCAGTCCCATCCCCACTGTATATTCCCTTCCTCCTGGCTAAGGAGGGGCTATGTTTTCCATTCACCCCTCCTCCATTACACTTCCCCTCCCACGGCCAAATAAGGAAAGCTCCTGAAGCAGGAAGTGGATGACTCTGTTTGGGAGTGGGAGCCGGATGGCTGCAGGGAGCTAGAGAGAAGCCCCAGGAACTGTGGACAGAGCCGCATATGGAATAGGCTGTGACTGCCAGCCATCACTGCTGGGTTCAGGTGTGTGTGGGACTTCCGGGGGAGCAGCAGTGGCTGGGCAGGAGCTAGTGCAGAGGGGCCCCAATGAAAGATACTAAATGAGCCTGGCTTGGAAATCTGCAAATGCGAATGCTTGGGACTGGAGAAGACACCCAAGACACTAGGGTGAAGCTCCCTAACTCTCAGCTGGACTGCCCCAGGGACTCAAACATTTACCACTGTGGCTCACTTTGAATGATAACTGTTAAAGACTCTGTTCCTAGGATATTTGCAACCTTTCCCGTTCCTGCCAGCCCTAGTAAAAGACCTTTTCACTCAGCCATGTGTCTGAGTGGTTACTGGGACTCGCCAGGGCTAGCACCTACAAGGCCTAGATGCTGAAGAACCGACAGTGCTTGCCTCTGAGATGCAGTACACTGAGCATGCTACTGGCACCCGAGGGGGTTGGGGTACGGAGTAACCCCAATAATTACAACCTACCTGTTTCTCTAGAGCTAGTCAACAGTGGGTTTGATGGGTGGGGGAACAAGCATGGGGGTGGGGGACAGGCAGGAAGGAGAACATGGGGTACAGGAAGGAGGGGTGGGGTATCTGGGTGATGTGGGTAAGGGAATATAGGGGGTGCAAGAGATAGGGAAAATTTGGTTGGCAAGTAGTAGAAGTAGCCTGGAGGTAGGCACTCCAACTGCTTTGTGCTTATTCTTATCGATAAACTAGGCAAATACAATTTAGATGGGGCTACTATAAGGTGGGTGCATAACTGGCTGGATAACCGTACTCAGAGAGTTGTTATTAATGGTTCCCAATCCTGCTGGAAAGGCATAACGAGTGGGGTACCGCAGGGGTCTGTTTTGGGACCGGCTCTGTTCAATATCTTCATCAACGACTTAGATATTGGCATAGAAAGTACGCTTATTAAGTTTGCGGATGATACCAAACTGGGACGGATTGCAACTGCTTTGGAGGACAGGGTCATAATTCAAAATGATCTGGACAAATTGGAGAAATGGTCTGAGTTAAACAGGATGAAGTTTAACAAAGACAAATGCAAAGTGCTCCACTTAGAAAGAAAAAATCAGTTTCACACATACAGAATGGGAAGAGACTGTCTAGGAAGGAGTACGGCAGAAAGGGATCTAGGGGTTATAGTGGACCACAAGCTAAATATGAGTCAACAGTGTGATACTATTGCAAAAAAAGCAAACATGATTCTGGGATGTATTAACAGGTGTGTTGTGAGCAAGACACGAGAAGTCATTCTTCCGCTCTACTCTGCTCTGGTTAGGCCTCAGCTGGAGTATTGTGTCCAGTTCTGGGCACCGCATTTCAAAAAAGATGTGGAGAAATTGGAAAGGGTCCAGAGAAGAGCAACAAGAATGATTAAAGGTCTTGAGAACATGACCTATGAAGGAAGGCTGAAAGAATTGGGTTTGTTTAGTTTGGAAAAGAGAAGACTGAGAGGGGACATGATAGCAGTTTTCAGGTATTTAAAAGGGTGTCATAAGGAGGAGGGAGAAAACTTGTTCACCTTAGCCACTAAGGATAGAACAAGAAGCAATGGGTTTAAACTGCAGCAAGGGAGGTCTAGGTTGGACATTAGGAAAAAGTTCCTAAGTGTCAGGGTGGTTAAACACTCGAATAAACTGCCTAGGGAGGTTGTGGAATCTCCATCTCTGGAGATATTTAAGAGTAGGTTAGATAAATGTCTATCAGGGATGGTCTAGACAGTATTTGGTCCTGCCATGCGGGCAGGAGACTGGACTCGATGACCTCTCGAGGTCCCTTCCAGTCCTAGAATCTATGAATCTATGAATCTATAAATGCATCTTAACTGGTCAGTGTGCTGTGGTTGCTTTGTGCTGCTCCAGGGTGGCATAAAGCAGCCACAACGTACTGGTGAATATGGCCATAAAAGTTAAACTAAAAATTAGTTAAGGTTGATCCTTCATATCTTCAACTCAATAGAATTATCACGTGGCAACATTCTTTGGGGTTTCATATTTATGGTTCATAAAACTTTATTTAAAAAAACACAAAAATTCTCTGACAAAAACTATGCTAAAACAGAGTTAAGGTTGAGAGTATATATCAGTAATTTCTTAAACTTTTTTTTTATTATTATTAGCACACATGGACTTTCCATATACTTGTTAACAAATCTTGTTCATAACCCGTATTTATTACCATCAAAAGACCCATTTATGTTTGGACATCCTTTATCTGTGTATTTATTTGGTTCAAATTCCAAAAAAAAACCCTGTATATTACAAAATTGAGTAAAATACTTTACAGGAATGTGGCAGTTATCCAAAACTAAGTGTTATAAACCCAGGAAATTTAGAGTTAAAATTACATTTAAAAGAAATCCAAACTTGTCAAGGAAATGCAGCATTAAGGCACCCAAACAACCTTAACTGTGCCCAGTAGTGATCCATGGCAGGGAGGGGGAAAAAACCCTAATGATTTAAAAAATCAGTTTAATCTAATCTGCAGTCCCAGACACTAAACTGTCTTCATTATAATCATATGGTTATTGCATGGTGTCACTACAGGGCAGAGCTAAGAGTATGTTGCCAGGATATTCTCAGGGCTCCACAAATCAAAGATATGAACAGCATTCACAGTGGTGCTGGGCATATACAATTATAAATAAAAGAGTGGTTATAAGAATAAGATTCTGCCTAAGATCAAATCTTGGCAGAATGATTATTAGTAATTTTTACTGCATCAGGAATGGGATCCATTATACTATGTGTTATGTAAACTCATATAAAGACATGGTTCCTATCCTGAAATTTAAGGTTAATAATGTACCCTACTATGAAAACTGCTGATCTCCTTATTCCCAGTAAGGAGCTAAAGGAAATCATCCCAGTTCTCACACTTCTTTGGCCAGTTATATCTCATAATTCAATAGTGTATATCTCAAGCACCTTCTTAGAAAAGAAACTTTTTTGTAATTTATCTCTTGGCTTTACTTAGTATCATCAGATATTTTAAAACTCTGGTATAAATTTGACAGATTGAGATAACATTAACATCTCAGTTCACCTGTGTGGTCTTGTTTTATGCCAGTGAAACATAAGAATTACTTATTTTCCTTCTGGGTTGTTCTTGGGTCCATTTTTCACAAGAGCTTAGCATTTTAAAATAACAGAAGACATTTATATAGACATAATGTCCACAGTTACAGTAAATAGGCTAAAAAACCCTTATGCTTTACTTTCTGGGTATAGCAAATACTAGAGCTACATGGAGGATGGAAATTCTCTTTTGTGAAGGATTTTGAAACTTCGAAATTAGGCTTCATTTGGAATCAAATCTTAAAATTTCAAAATTCTCCATGAGGGACATTTAAAAAAAAATTGATTGACTGAAAAGTTTTGACTTTAACTTTTTAAATTATAGTATAATATAGTTCAAAACCTAAAAAAAATAAATAAAAACAAAATCATTTCAAAATGAAAAATCAAAGATTTCATTCTGAAAATGCGAAAATGGGCTGATATGTCATTGTAGGACTTTTTTCAGTTTTTCTCCAAAACAAAATTTTAGCAAAATTGACATGATTTCTCTAAGTGATTCAGTTTTTATGGAACTATAGTTTCACACAGAAAATGGTTCCATGAAAGTTTTTCCTAGCAGCGCTAGTAAATATGCATTACATGCTGGTTTATTCTTCTGGAATGCTGTGTGGAGGAGAATTTATTTCACTGAAAAGAAGTGTCTTCTCTGACTTACTATTTTCATTTTTGATTTGTGGATCTGAAAAGTATTGCCATTTCACATGAAGCATTTTCCTGAAGGCTTTCATGTATAACATTTCCAAACAATGCTTTGTAAAAGCAGGATCAATGGAAATGGAAGTAAAATAGGTATCCAAATACACATACACCACATCAGATTTTTAAAAATTAATGTAATTGATTTTTTTCATGTAATTGAATGTCAACTGTATAATTTTAGAAGTTAGTGATGGACATATTAGATCATATAGCACAACCCTACAGTATATTTCCAAAGGCTTTATTTACTAGAGAAACAAATGTGGTGTAAAAGCAGCAGAGTCCTGTGGCACCTTATAGACTAACAGACGTATTGGAGCATGAGCTTTCATGGGTGAATACCCACTTCGTCAGATGCATGCAGCTCATGCTCCAATACGTCTGTTAGTCTATAAGGTGCCACAGGACTCTTTGCTGCTTTTACAGATCCAGACTAACACGGCTACCCCTCTGATAAATGTGGTGGAAAAACATAAATGGGTGGAAAAACATAAATGGGTGAGAATAATTTCTCAATTCTAATCCTGAATCAAACAAAATCTTTTCATGGCTTTGGGAAAATCACCTAATCTCTCTGCCTTAGTCTCCCTGGTTGAGATTTTCAAAGCTGCTTAGGGGATTTAGGCACATCTTCCATTACAATTAAAAACTGATAAATGGTAACTGAAAACCAAAACTTGGCAAATGAAACAAAACACAAGTTTCCATTGAAAATTAAACAAACAAACAAACAAATAAAAAAACCAGAAATGTTGAGAAAATATACATGCATAACAATTTTCAAAAAATGTGACCAAATGTGCTTTTTAACAATTTTTTTTACTTAATTTATTAATGTTTTTCACATAAGTCAACTGGTAAATTGGCATCTGTTAAATAAGTTATCTGTTAAGGCATGTAGTATTATTGGGACTCTTCAAATAGGACTACTACAAATGGTCTGACAAGTTCTATTCATATAGGCAATTAGTACCTGGATAAATACTGGCTGTCAGGTGTGGTGCAATACTGATTAGAAGTTGTTTATATCACCACTAAAGTCTGTTGACTCCTGTGATCAGCTGTACTTGACCATTCCAGGCCCCCTGCTGAAGGCCCTGAGGTACTAGTATACCCTGCCGCAGGAAGGAGCAGCAGAGGTAGGTCCTCCAGGCCTAGGGTTACCAGATAGCAACTGTGAAAAAATGGGATGGGGGTGGGGGGTAATAGGTGCCTATATAAGAAAAAGTCCCAAAAAACGGAACTGTCCCTTTAAAAACGGGACATCTGGTCACCCTATCCAGGCCTGCCTAGTGGGGCCTTGTGGAAGCAGCCAAACAGAGCCCAGCAGGCTCAGATAAAAGAAGCTGCCTACCTCAGAACTATGCAGCCCCGCCCCTAGATCCTCTTTCTCTAGAGCTCCACTTCCACCTTTCTTATATCTAGGTGGAATCATGAGCCACCTGCCTTTGTGAATCAGCAGAACACACGTAATCCTTTCCCAAAAAGCAGGTGGGTTGTTTCCAGTGAACAATGCCAACCTGTTACAAGGTCTCTTCCACCTCTGGAAGATTAGTAGCTGGTGACCAGTTATTTTCAGTTATGCCAGGGGCACAATGTTACTTAAATGTTTTTGTTGTTGTTGTTGTTTCTCCACAACCCCTTTTAAGAAGTCATGCAGCCGTTCTCCTGTCTATACCTCTGAAATCATTGCTTTTTTCACTCCAGATAAAAAAAAAGAAACCCATTGCCCGTTTGTATTATTACCATGGTGAAAATTAGGGAAGATGCTTATTTATCACAATAGTGCCTAAGAATGCCATTCCAGGGTCAGGGTTCCATGGTGCTAGGCACTGTACAGACATCTAACATGACTGACTGCGTTTTATCAACTACATGGAAAAGGCAGGGGTGTAGTACATGCAAACCACAAGCCTTGTTACCTGTTCTTCTTCTTAAAGTAAGAATCCTGCAAGCCTTCAGCCATTTCTAGAATAAAAAATGAACACAAATACTGAGGCCCAAGAAAGTTTGACTAAGGATCCCATCATCTCTATTATCAGAGGGGTAGCCGTGTTAGTCTGGATCTGTAAAAGCAGCAAAGAGTCCTGTGGCACCTTATAGACTAACAGATGTATAGGAGCATGAGCATCCGAAGAAGTGGGTATTCACCCACGAAAGCTCATGTTCCAATACATCTGTTAGTCTATAAGGTGCCACAGGACTCTTTGCTGCTTTTACATCATCTCTATGTACACAAGTGAGCACTGAATGGGTCAACTGTACCTTTGCTAATGGTGACCTCAACATACAATTTCTATATGTCTGTCAAAGATTTAAGCACAAGCAAATATTCTGAGCTGAATACTGTTTACCTGTAGAGATCAATGGTTTGTTTGGGTTTATTGAGGGGATTATTTCTTCTATTATCATATAATGACTGCTAATAAAATATAGCAATAAAAACTCCTGAGCGGTAGATTAAAGATTGGGAAAATGAGTTTAAACTCTTACTTTCCTAGCTGTTGGGGGGCAAGGTTATATTGGGGGAAAATATCAGAAATTAAATGTTTTCATATCAACAAGTTTGACATTTTTTCCTGTGTTTAATAATCGACACATCTGCAATCCAGATTCTGAGCTGTGGTGGATTTGCCTTTCACACAATTTAGGAGGAAGACGTGTGCAACTGAGGCTTGAAGCCACCTCAGCTGTTCAAATTCCAGGCCAGTCCCCAGCGCAAATGGCAGCAGCCTCAGGGCTGCTTTAATCTGTGCTCCTAGGGGCCTTTCTGGTAACGGGATCACTGGAGCACAGCAATGATTCATGACACTGGGAATGTGACCTGTGGTAGGGGTTTCTCTAGCAGCTGTCCAGCACCTCAGCATTCCTCTAGGCCGTGGGAACTCCTCCACTGGATGGCTAAACCAGACTTAGGGCGTTTTGCTGCTGGAGAAACAGAAAGCATCCTTAAGGAACCAGAGAATCTGATCCACGTGGACGAGGAATTCCTTATTCCCAGCCTATCTTCTCCTGCTATTTAATCCTGTCACAAAGTGATGGTGCTGATTCTGTGACTTCATTTCAAGAAGCAAGCAGCTAGAGAACTGGGCTGGGAGGGAACAAGTCTGCATTAAAACTTGGGGGTAGGGATAGCTCAGTGGTTTGAGCATTGGCCTGCTAAACCCAGGGTTATAAATTCAATCCTTGAGGGGGCCACTTGGGGATCTAGGGCAAAATCAGTACTTGGTCCTGCTAGTGAAGGCAGGGGGCTGGACTTGATGACCTTTCAAGGTCCCTTCCAGTTCTAGGAGATGGGATATCTCCATTTATTATTAATTAAATATTATTGCCCCTTCCTCTGACACCAGTGCCCTGCTTTTGACATCCTCTGCTGAGCAGTAGCAGAAATCTTGGTGCATTGCAAGTTGGCTTCTCAGTGGAGGAGAAATTGTGATGCATCTGGGTACACTGTAAGCATAACTTGTTTTATTTACATGTATTCCACACATCAGTCATGCAACAGAGGTAGTCACATACAGCATGTAGACAATCCCTTCATCAGGAAATCTTAGCCCACACACCAATGACTGGCTCCCAGGAAGCTACTCTGTCTGCAGAACTGCCTTCAGACATAGAGAATAAAGCAGACCACAAACTGACAGCGGCCAAATAACAGAACCTAACAATACAGCATTTGTTCCAAAGCTCCCGAACCTTTCTTGTGCTAAGAAAAATAATAGGCAAGAGTATGTGTAACAACATCATCTCATGACCCCCCCACAACAATCTCTTCAAAAGTAGTGAAAGGAAAAAACAATAGTACAGACCATTTAAAAAATAACTAAGGCTCTTTTCCAAGTGTGGTCCAGCTCCAAACTTCCATTTTAATATTTGGGAAGTATAGGCTCAAATCTCTGGTCTGTGGAATCAATGGGATTTTTTTAAGATTGACTTTCATGGGAGCAAGACAGAGTCCCACGGGTAAAGTTTTGTCTTATTATTTTTGCTACTATTACTGGAAAATAAGCTTGTAACATACAAACAAAGCACTAAGTGCTACATATGATCATAAAATTCAGTTAGGAAGAGGGATGCATCTTCTCGCTTCCCTGTGCATTACAAAAATTCTAACATTTCCTCAAATGAGTTTTTCTTCATATGAAACTGCCTCAAAGGTTCTTTTGTCTGTTTTCTAGATTACTGATGCACATGCTTTTCTCAAACCCTAATTATTAATGGTTTTAGACTGGACACTGAGGTCATATT
The DNA here is from genome assembly GCF_002925995.2 of Terrapene triunguis. NCBI lineage: Eukaryota > Metazoa > Chordata > Testudines > Emydidae > Terrapene > Terrapene triunguis. The sequence continues at coordinate 4,682,995 of NW_020664492.1, read as the reverse complement.
ATAATAATAAAAACTCTGAATTTAGAATTTGCCATTAGCTACAACTATTAAATGAAAAGTTTTTATTTTTATCAATAATGACAAAGAGTCAAAGTCTACAAATTAAAATCTCCTCCATTAAATGATCAATTGAAATGTGAAGGCTTTTAAAAAAAATTCTGGTGTGGGGGTTTTTTGTTGTTGTTTTTTAATCTAAACTCTTGGGAACTAAATGTAAGTATAAGGCACATTTCCTGGAAAAAAGCATTAGGATAAAGTGCCTGCTGATATGTGTTCATGTGACTCATGGAAATGCTAGCAATAAAGACTAGTTTCTGACTCTTAACTCTAAGGAGGAAGTGATGGATGACATTTCAGTTTGAAGGCTGAGCAATGATATATGGGACAGGCATGCTGAGCATGCTTGGGGTAGGGTGGTAGTTTTACAACACATCATCATAAAATAACACTGGGTGTTTCTTTGATAGACAAAACTCACGTAGAGCGGAGAGGAAGTATCAGTTGTCTGTAAAGCAGCACGTTGGGAAGGGACGGGTGACATTCCTAACCAAGTTTAAGCTTCAGTGACTCGGATGGTGCCACAGTTAACGTTTGGAAGTTAACGTTTCCATTTAATAACAAGACAGAGATTTTTGTCTTTGTTCTACAAAGGCCTGATCCAATAGCCTTTGAAGTCAATGGAAGATCTCCCATTGACTTCAGTGGGCATTGGATAAGGCCCTAAAGGCTTCCTAGTTAATTTTTAAGATTTGTTTTTAGAGATGGGTCTGTGCATGATGTTTGAATCTGGATTGTAACTTCCCCAGAGTTTAGGGTATTCAGATTTGGTGTTTGGGAGACCTTGTGGCTAGACCCCTAGACTGGCCCTCTAGAGACCTGAGTTTTGTTCCTGCCTCTAATGCTGGGTGGCCTTTATAATAATAACAATAATAAACAGAGTTATACCTATTTCATAGAACTGGAAGGGATGCTAAAAGGTCATTGAGTCCAGCCTTCACTAGCAGGACCAAGTAATGATTTTGCCCCAGATCCCTCAGTGGTCCCCTCAAGGATTGAACTCATAACCCTGCGTTTAGTAGGCCAATGGTCAAATCACTGAGCTATCCCTCCCCCCACCTTTGCTAAGTCACTTCACCTCTCTCTGTACCTCAAAGTCCTCATCTGTGGGTTTTTTGTTTAATAAAAAGGGGGTGTTGCGAGGAAGAAGGATACTGACCTCTTTTGTAAAGTGGTTTGAGATCTACTGATGAAAAGCACTATATAAAAGGCTAGGTGGTATTATTATTTTATTTTATTATGACAGGTGCCAGGTCTGAATCCAAACCTGGACTTCGCTGAAGTTTCGAGGTGCTCAACTGTGGGGTTTGGGTTCAAGATTATATCCAGTATGTTTATTGGATTTTCCATAATAAAAGTACAGGCAGCAAGAGCTATGTAATGTTCTTTAGTCATTGCAGAGAGCAACAAGGTAAGAAGGGAACACGATATGCCGTGGCTGGACCATAATATGTGTGAGACTGAGTGTTGCGACAAGAAAGAAAAGGGGAAAGCATGTTGTACAAACTAGTTCCCTTGCAAGGGATAAGCAAACAGGCATCAGTCCAGCAACACATTTAAGCACATGCTTCGTTTTAAGCAAGTGAGTAGTCACATTGATATATTGTCTATACTCACAACAACTAAAATTAATCACTTCCAACTAAGGGCTTCCCCACTTAAATATGAAGCACCCAGTAAGAAAGAAGCATATGTTCATAAAATACCTAGCACATATAGCAATAATCGCATTTACATTCTAATTCATATTTTGTTTGACTTGTTGGACTTATTAGGTAAGGCCCCAATCCTGCAAACACTGATGCATGTGCTTAATTTTAAGTATGTGAATATTCCTGTTGAAGTAATTAAACACACAATTTATTGCAGTGTCAAGGGCTAAATTATTAATTTTCTATAAAAAAGAATTAATACAATATTAAAGTTAAACACTCAGTTTAGGAAATTCAAAGCCAGTTTATCTTTATATTAACATGAATTATTTGTTAATTGATACAATATGTAACAGTCTGAAATATACTGCACAACCTAGTAAGTTATAACATACAGTCTTCAGACCAGGCTTGAGTTTAAAGTCTTAATGAGATCTACAAAACAAGTCAAGTCTGAAAAAAAAGACTCACTATTAATTTTGTTTGTATTATTCCACTTTTGAGACAGAATTACCAGTGCAAAATGGCTATCTCAGATAAGGAGCTCCTAGACAGAAGTCATGGAGAATTGCAATTCCATTTGTTCTGCAGGAAGGCAGTGTCTTTTTAAAGAGAACCCAGGGTTACTCAGTTAAATTAATCATGCAGGGTGGACTAGAAGATGGCCTAATATATTAGTGTTTAATCTCTAACTTCTTTGATTCTGTAACTCTGCATGTTACAATAGTCCAGCTTAGAAATAACAAAAGTTTAGAGGAAAGAGGAGAGGTCTTAATCCAAAAGGAAAGGGGAACCCAGGAACAGTGATGAGTTTAAAATAAAATGGAGCAAGTGAACAGCACAACAGTATCTTGAGCACTCATATTGTGTTTTATATCAATTTTGTATTGTGTTTGACAGTTTCTGTGCTGTGGTTTGGAAGCAGCAACCTACAAGGATGTGGCCCTATGAAAAGATGAAATATAAAATTTTACTTATTTTTAAGCTGTATTATAAAACTAGCCCTTTTCATAAATGTGATACACTGTACACAGTTTGTTGTAATTATAAGCAATGGTGGTAATGACCTCTATCGTTAAGATAGCCTGACACTTCTCATTATAAGCCTCTGTTTTCAGTTTATAACCTTACCAAGCTTTAACTATTGGGACTGAAATTTTCCATGCCAGGCCATAGGCTCCGACTCCATGGGTGCTCCAGGGCTGGAGTACCCAGAGGGAAAAATTGGTGGGTGCTCTGCACCCTCTAGCAGCTCCTCTCCCCACCCCCCCATCCCAGCTCACCTCCGCCTCCACCCCGTTCCCTGATCGCAACATGTGGCCGCTTTTCCTCCCTGGCTCCCAGCACTTGCCGCAGTGAAATAGCTGTTTTGCACGGCAAGCCTGGGAGGGGGCGTGTGGCGTACTCAGGGGAGGAGGCGGGGCCGGGGTGGGGATTTGGGGAGGTGTCCATTAGGGGCAGGGGGCGGAGTTGGGGCAGGGACTTTGGGGAAGGGGTTGGAATGGGGGCAGGACAGGGGCGGGACGGGGTGGAGTCAGGGTGGGACATGAGAAGTTGGCGCCTGTGTGCCAGGCATCTGTTTTAGGCTGAAAATTTCTGTAAAAATGGTTCCGCCATTTCTGAGAATGAGAATCAGTAAAAATACGTTGTTTTGTCCAGGTTAAAAAAAAAAGTACAACCTTTTCATTGAGAAGTTGTGGGGCACGCTTTGGAGCAGGGACTTACAATTTGGCAGGGATGTGGCCTTTTGCTCTTTCTGTGAAAACCACCCAAATTTGGTCACACTATAAGGCTTTGAAAAATCACTTTCCATGTGCTCAGTAGAGGCTTGTTAGAGTTGGGCAGCTAAATTCTCTGAAGAGTCAATCTGCACTGAGCATGCTCCATCCTGGGGCTGAAGGGCAAAGCAGGACTTTCCCTGGAATTGCTATTCCTGTTTGTTGTGGGCTGCTGGACACTGAAACTGAGAGCAGGAGATTGCCTTTCCTGTGCTCTCAATGCTCCCCCTCCTGGCACCCAGGGAGAGGGGTGGAGGAACTGTTTGACTGAATGCAGAAAGGACAAGAGCTGGACTGGGGGAACACAAAGATTGAGTTTGAGCCTGACGGGAGGGCTGAGACTGGGACTGGGAGTTGCTGGGTAATGGGGGAGATGGAAACTGGGAGCTGGGGTTTAGTGGAGATTGGGACTGGCTAAGTAAGGAGAATGGGGAAAGGAGCCTGAGGGGAAGATGGGGGCAAGTATCCTGGGAATGGACAGGTACCCCTGAGGGAAAAACAGGCACTGAAATGAGGAGCCAAGAGAAAAGGTGGAGAAAAGGATTGGCTAGATGAGAAGACTGGGACAAGGGCAGGGGCGAAGACTTGGATATGGAGCTCGGGTGATAGGGAGAGACAGGACTGGGACATGCTGCAGGAGACAGGACTGGGACATGCTGCAGGAGACAGGGGCAGAAGAGGTCAGGATTGGGGGGATGTGGGCAGAAGAGTCTGCGTTCACTAGAACGCACTGCCTACCTGAACCTGGCATGGAACAATAGATCTGAGTCACCAGTCCTCTGCTGTCCACAAATATCTGTGAAACCTACTGGCAAAGAGCTTGTCTCATTCTCCTCTAGTAGCTGATCCCTATAGAGGATGACAACTATCTACTGCTATCAGTGGCACTGGAACGTTTTTTATAGTGGGGATGCAGAAAGCCAGCAAAACTATCTCCAAACTTGTTACCTCCTGACACCCCCCCCCCGCCCCGGAACTGAGGATGGGAGCAAGAGATAAGGGGGCCAAGGCTTGGGCCATGGCTGGGGGCAGGCTCAGGGCCAGTAGCAGAGCCCCCGATGGGGTCTGGCAGCTGGGACCCTGCGTGTGGGGCTGGGAGTGGGGCCAGCAGGCGGGACCCTGCATGCGTGGGTGGGCTTGGGGCCGGCAGCTGGGACCCCTGGGCATAGGGTCAGCAGCCTTCATGCGGGACCTCGTGAGCATGGCCGGGAGTGGGGCTGGCAGCTGGGACCCAGCCTGCAGCCCGGAGTGGGGCCGGCAGCTGGGATCCCGCATGCACAGCCGGGAGCTGGGGCCCCGCATAAAACCTGGGGGTGCTGTAGCACCCCCCGTACCCTTACTTCCTGCGCCTATGACTGCTATCAGTTACTCCATTAATTCAAGTGGGAGAAGTCACGCTGTAGATCTAATTGTTCCAACCCTGGTGACGACCCATGTGGGCTATCCATATAGTTTCACATGATGGAATTTGTTTTGTTCAGTTTGCCTTTTTAAAAAAAAAAAACTAGAAAATTACACACATAATATTAAAAGAATGTTAATGTTGCAAAGTTGAACTTCAAAAGTTAGGAAACACAAGAATTAAGGTTGCAGGGTTTGGTTCATCCCATGATAAAGTTGGATGTCCCTTTACAAAATTCAGCTTTGGATATGGCTACCGATTTTTCAGTACTCCCATAGGCTAAGGGTATTTGGATCAAGAGATTTGGCTGGGGTCCATCTCTAATAATGGTTCTCTAAGCAAAGCAGAGACCTGAAATGTTAACAGTCAAGATAGAGGTTGATATATGCTCACGTGTCAGCAGAAAGATAACTTGAATTTTTTTCCCTCTGAAACAGTTCTTGAACCCCTGGGTAATTTTCTGGATAAGCTAGCTGCCTGCTTCAAGATGGTCTAACTCTCAAAGCCAATATGATTGATTTTGACCTAGCTATTATACAGCAACAACTCAAGGACTGTAAAACAGATGTGAATGAGAGCAGAATCCAGTCTAATATTTTTCTAAAGTATTTGCTGTTGGAGATTCATTAACAAATATTTTCTTAATGTTCTTTCCAGTCCGTTAAAAATATACACCTCTACCCCGATATAACGCTGTCCTCGGGAGCCAAAAAATCTTACCGCGTTATAGGTGAAACCGCATTATATCAAACTTGCTTTGATCCGCCGGAGTGCGCAGCCCCGCCCCCCGGAGCACTGCTTTACCACGTTATATCCGAATTCGTGTTATATCGGGCGCGTTATATCGGGGTAGAGGTGTATATACTATGGTATTTTACTGTTGTTGTTCAAAACACCCTATAATGTTGCATAATCTACAATAATGTCTTGTTCATATTCTACAATAATGTTCCAATGATCCATGATAAGGGGTGACTTGTCGAAGAATCATATTCTGATCTTAGTTACTCTGGAGGACATCTGGAGTAGCTCCAATGAAGACAACATTGTTACTGAGTTTATACCAGTGCAAATCAGATCAGAATTTAATGTTGTCTCACTTTAATCTTTTGCACGTCTGACAAGTAGAGCTATGTGGAATTTTCATAGTGACCCCTTGTGATGGGGAGTACAAGCCCCACACTGGACAACAAGGGGTTAACAATCTGCTCTGTCAGCTCTGCCCCATCACACCTGCTGCAAGACATGCACAGGCTGGAGGAGAAGTTTAAAGGGGAGTAGAACAGCTCACTAAGTGGGCAGACCAAAGAAAAGAACAGACCTTCAACCCTCAGCTCCTGAGAAAAGGGCTGACTGAAGACAGGAGCTTCCCAGACGACCATTACCTGAAGGCCTCTCCATGAGGGAAGGGAGGGCTGGATCCTGATACACCCCTGAGAGGGAGTCAGTCCCCTCTGTCTCCTACTAGCTCAGTGTATTTGTGATAATTCCCCTTGTTTTTTGCTTTGGACTGTTCTGGAAAGGGAGGAGACTTTGAAGTGTCCTGGCTCTAGGGCCAAGTCATAGAAAGAGGCTGACCACCCCAGAGCTGGAGCAGCAAACCACAGCAGAGAAAGAGCCGCCATGCCATGCCTGGCCATGAGGAGGCGCCAGTGGTAAATTGAACCCTTCAGAAATGTTTAAGTTAAGTCCTTATGTAGAGACTTGTATTTAATTTTGAATGCCTTATTTTAATTTAGCTTAAACCAATTCCTAGTTAAGTTAAACTGAAATCAGCCTGGTTTAAACCAAGATAAGAGTGTCCTCTCAGCCTTTTACATTTGACTAAATCAATTTAAACTCACACTTTAAGTTCAATCACAGCAATTTTCCTGTGTAGACAAGGCCTCAGGTTGAAATTTGAGAGAACAGACTAGTACTAACAAGGCAGATGGAGACTTCTCCAAGAACTGCCATGCATATTGCAGTACAGTGGTCAGTATGCATCGAGCTCCACTGCTCTGATGCTGCCTGACTTCTTGAGTTTGTCCTGAATGCAGTACTCTTAGGGCCAGATTCTCTGTTGGCTTACACTCCAGGCAACCTTTTTAACACTGTGATGTTGCGTGGTGGGTAATACAGAGTTTTGATAAATGGCTTGATTGGTGGTACCCTCTCTCTGGAGCAATTCTTTACTGGTATACGTCCATAGATTGCAGTGGAGTTACATCAAGAATTAATTGGGCCAATGGTGTCTAAACAAAACATACTAAGGACACAAGGCCTAATCCAAAGCCTTTGAAGTGAGTAGAAAATCTCCCACTGACTTCAATGAGGTTTAGATAAGGCCTCTAGACTATGAATCCTAATACATGTGATAGTTTTCACTTCAATAGAAAGAAATTAATGTATCAAAAATGATGAGTTTCACTGTGTGGGTTCACGCATGGACCTTGTTTGTTATGTTGCAATTCAAGCTACCATTTTCTCTGACTCTTAATGTGTGAACTAGCACTACAGTCATTAGAGGAAGACGAGGGAGGGCTGGGGAGAAGCTATAGACAAGTTACTGGTGAATATTTTTATCATAGGGCAGCCAAAACATGATGTTTTATACCACAATAATCGGTAATAATGCAAAAAAGGCAGAAGTGTTCAAAAATATTTCTGTTCTGAACTTGGGAAAAAGCCAGATTATGTAGTCATGTCATATATGATGATGACACTTTCCATTCCATTCTTGAATCTATGAATCTACATGCTCTAATGGTTAACAGTTGTTGTAACTCTTTGATTATTTCAAACAGAATAAAGAGAACCCTACATGACTACAATGCCCTTCCTCTTATCTATTTTTGATGACCCTCTCCACTATAGAGTAACTTTGTCTAGAGTTAATTATCAACATGCATTTTGTATGTGCAGGTATAAGTCATTTTGATGAGGTCACAGCATTAAGATATACCTTAGCCTTGTGACCTTACTCAGAAAGTAAATCATTTCTTTGACTCACTTTACACCAGCACACCTACACCTCTTCGAGCCTTTTTTTACACAGCGGGAATAAAACAGCCTGTTCTCGATTAAACATGATCCCATGCTTTCCAGCAAGATCTTAAAATGGCTTAATGGGAGAACAAAGAGCAATCCGATTGGAGACTTTGAGTTTGTCTACATGGGAACATCCAGGAAAATCAATCCAAATTAACTGAAGGTGTGAATTTGTAATGGATTAGTTAAACCAGTAGTTCTCAAACTTTTGTACTGGTGACCCCTTTCACATAGCAAGCCTCTGAATGTGACCCACCTTATAAATTAAAAACACTTTTTTATATATTTAACACCATTATAAATGCTGGAGGCAAAGCGAGGTTTGGGGTGGAGGTTGACAGCTTGCAACCCCCCATGTAATAACCTCGCGACCCCCTGAGGGGGTCCAGACTCCCAGTTTGAGAACCCCTGAGTTAAACCATATTAAACCCTGGTGTGAACACCCTCATTCAGAATTAAAGTGGCCTTAATTTGGTTTAATTTAATTCACTATGGATTAAGCTAAATCAAATTAAGGCCACTTCAATTCTGAATAAAGGTGTTCACATAGGGATTTAATGGGGTTTTATTAATCCACTTCAAATTCACACCTTCAGTCAATATGGAATGATTTTCCTAGATGTCCCCATGTAGACAGGCCCTTTATCATCTCTTTCCAATCCAGTTACCATGAGCATAAAACACTGAGGGCCAGACACCGACTCCCTAATACATCAGCACAAGGGGAAGGAGAAAAGGCATAGGGAGGCTTTTCTCCACCTTGCTCACCTGTGTAGAGGTCAGCCAAGAAGCCTACTGTTTGCACTCTGTGACCACAAGTGGGATGTGTTTAGTCTAAGCAGAGGTATGAACACCCTAAAGAGCTTCCAGGACCAATGGTAGGGAGAGCACCTGCTGCACCCTGTCAAAGGATGTAGAAATTGTCACTTCTTTGAGTGTTCCCCAAAAACATCCCACATGCCTGTGTCCCCTGCCAGTCTCCAGGAGCGTCAATGCTCTGCCCACCACTACTAGAGATGACTGAGGATTTAACAGTGTGAATATAGCCATACAAATAGTTTGTGCTGCAATCCAGTGACCATATCAATTATAGTGCTCGAGGCAAAGGTAAAAGAATTGTATTCATTATCATTATTATACTAATTTCAAAAGACTTGACTTCTATGGTACTTTTTGTTATGTTCATGGCATACAAGCAGAGAAGTTAGATAAAAACATAATATATTCTTCCTGGAAGGTTGCATCATAACATTACTTTATTTCTCAGAATCCAGACCCTTAACACACAAGAACCAAAACTAGAAAGAGACAAAGTAGGCTGCTTCCCAAGACAGAGAGGCACAACTCACCCCACCTTTGCTCTAAGCTAGGTCCTTCCAGACTGACTGCCCAAGACCCACATCTCATGCTTCCCTACAGAGCCCCCTAGCCAGCAAGCACGACCAGGAAACCCTTATAACTTGATGTGATAGCTTGCAATTTTAACACAGTTTTCAATACACCCCACTTTCCTTTCTTATTTTTTTCTGTGAAGCTATGACAGGACATTAAATAATGGGCATTCAGAGTATGTTTCTCTTCATTGTCCAGCTGTGAATATCAGGGCACCATAAATTGCTGGCGTCACTGTGTCTTATGGACCTTACCCTCACTGATGAACTGTGAGGCAAAGTATATGAACTCACTGTCTATCGTCACTTGTGATATATGCTATATATACAGTACATGTGCTCTGTTATCTATCTATCTATCTATCTATCTATCTATCGATCAATCTATCTATCTATCGTATTTATCTGCCTTAGTGATCATCAAAACAGAACATATTTATGTCCTTTTAAAAAAAGTATTAAGTTCTTAAAGCTCTGAGTAAATTTTTTGAGCTAAAACTTGTGAAGCAAACATTTTTGGAAACCCTCCAGATTGTTATAGAATCAGCAGGACACATTACCAAGCGACAATAGGTTCACTTTCATGTGGATGCTGTAGCAGGCAAGCCTTCCAAGTAAAAACTCTGAATGTGAATTTAGCTAGTTTTGGATAAAGACGCCTTTCAGCGTCAATAAACACCATGAATGCAGCCACGGTAGAGTTACAACTTAATGAGATGAGGGGAAGTGCACAGGGTCAGGCCTCATCTCCCGGCCTCTGTCATGCTAATGAGCTGGGCAGCCTGCAGCTGAAAAACTGCTGGAATTTTTATTTGCATTTCATTTAGTTGGAAGGAAATTGACCCAGATGGTCCACAAAGGCAATAGAAGGCTGGCAAGCAGTCTAGTGCTGCACACTTTTCGGCGGGCCTGCACTTGTCTGCCCATCCCTCTTGGAGCCCAAAACATAAAAGATTAAAACAGCGTAAGGGAATTGATTTCATGATTTTTAGATAATTTCCCTAAGATTTCAGAAAAGACTCAGAAAAACTAATTTAATTAGCCAGGAGCTCAATAGTAATTAAGGGGAAGAAAAGCTGAGATAATGAAAGAGGTGGTGGGGATTTTTGCTGTTGCTGGTGGGAACCTTTCTTAATTAGAAAAAGTCTAAAAACTAAATGATGTTAATGAAGACAAGCATGAACATTTATTGCAGAGGCACTGTATCTGCGGTCAACTTAGATGATTGATTGCCAAAGCAGCTAATCTCCCTTCAAGAAAGCTAAAATGATTTACTATGCATTTGTCCAAGCCCAGAATTTCCATAAGTTTGTTCAAATGAATAATATTGGAGTCACTGTTATTAGCTTTGCCAAGGCTTACGCATTTATATAACTGATGCAAAACCATCTGCTTATGGTTTTAACTCCCTGGTTTTTGTTATCTAAACCTGTGTGCGCTCAGGTAAAACTTTTTTTAAAAAGAGAACTTCAGATTCTACCTATATTTCTGCTATAGTCTTAGACATGAAAACATTCCAGTGACAGTGTGTCTATATCATGTGAGGGGCTTGTTGATGGCATATCTATTTAATCAACAGCGAGACGGTATTAAACTTAATTGTGAATAATGAATACACATAACACTCTTCCTTATTCAGCTAAAGTGCATGTAACCAGAATGCAAATATAACTATCAAAAAAGAGCTGGAAAATTATCAGTGTTGCTTTATTTACACATTATGAGAAGCAAAGCCCTTGGGGCAGATCCTCCATTTAAATCGTAGCTCTGTAGCTATGACAATTTAAGCCATCGGAGGATCTGTCCCTTACTATCCCACTGTTCTGAAACTAGGAACCTGCCTGTCCTCTCATTTACACCAGTGGATGGCTAATGGGCCTGATTCTTCACTACCTTGTTAAGTCTGTCTTTCTAGGTACTTATATCACCCTAATCACTAGAGTATCTGAGTGCCTTTAATATGGTAGCTTTTTACATCCACTCTGAAGAAGTGCAAATGACTACCCAAAAGTGCAAGACAGTGGAGAATCAAGCCCATTAACTTCAGTGGAGTTGCTTCTGGTTTATACTGGTATAAATTAGTATATAAATCAGAGTCACTCCATTGAAGGTGTTAGGTTTGATTCTCCACTGCCTTGCACCATGCTTAGCCACTTGTGTTCATGACAAATATTCAGAGATTCCAAAGCTGAAAGGGACCCTTGTGATCATCTAGTCTGACCGCCTGTACAACGCAGGAAATAGAAATTCCCCAGAATATTTCCTAGAATATTTTCCTACAAAAAATCCAATCTTGATTTAAAAACTGCCAAGAATGGAGAATCCACCATGACCCTTGGTAAACTGTTCCAGTGGTTAGTTATCCTCACTGTTTAAAAAAAAAACCCACCTTATTTCCAGTCTTATTCTAGATTCACCTTCCAGCCATTGGATTACAGACTGTAATCAAGTACCTTGTAACCTTCTCTTTGTTAAGCTAAATGGACTGAGCTCCTTGAGTCTATCACTAGAAGGCATGTTTTCTAATCCTTTAATTATTCTCATGGGCTCTTCTCTGAATCATCTCCAATATATCAACATCCTTTTTGAATTGTGGACACCACAGCTGGATACACTACTGCAACAGCGGTCACACCATTGCCAAATAGAGGAGAAAATAACCTTGATATTCCCCTGTTTATGCGTCTAAGGATCAGATTAGCCCTTTTGGTTGACGGTTTGCACTGGGAGCTCTGTTATCCATCCAGGAATCCCCCCTACCATCTTTTTCAGATTCATTGCCTTCCAGCATAGAGTCTGTTGCCCTGTTAGTATGTACGGCCTACATTCTTTGTTCCTAGGTATATACATTTATCCGTATTAAAACTCATATTGCTTGTTTGTGCCTAGCTTATCAAGGGGTCCAGATCACTCTGTATCAGTGACCTGTCTTCATCATTTACCACGCCCCAATTTTTGTGTCATCTGCAAATTTTTATCAGTGATGATTTTGTTTTCTTCTAAGTCATTGATAAAAATGTTAAATAGTGTGGGGCCAAGAATTGACTCTGAGGGACCCTACTAGAAACACACTCACTCAATGATGATTTCCCATTTAAAATTACATTTTGAGACCTATCAGTTAGCCAGCTTTTAATCCCCTTAATGTGTGCCATGTTAATTTTATATTGTTCTAGTTTTTTAATCAAAATGTCATACAGTACCCAGTAAAACACCTTATAGAAGTTTAATTATATTACATCAACACTATTTCCTTTATCAACCAAACTTGTAATCTCATCAAAAAATAACATCAAGTTAGTTTGACAGGATCTATTTTCCACTAAGCCATGTTGATTGGAGTTAATAGTATTCTCCTCCTTTAATTCTTTATTAATTGAGTCCCATATCAACTGCCTCTTGCTAGGGATTAGCTGGATCATCCTATTTACCCTTTTAAATATTGGCACATTAACTTTCTTCCAGTTTTCTGGAATTTCACAACTGTTCCAAGATTTATAGAAAATCAACATTAATAGTCCAGCGAGCTTCTCAGCCAGCTCTCTTAAAATTCTTGGGTGCAAGTTACCTGAACCTGTTCATTTAAAAAATGTATGACTTTATCAACTACTGTTTAACATCCTCCTAAGATACTAATGGAATGGAAATTATGTTATCATCATCATAAGGTATGACTATCTTGTCTGTTTTTTCCCAAATATTTCCCAACAGAACAAAAATATTTATTGAACACTTCTGCCTTTTCTGTATTATTATTGATAATTCTACCATTGCCATCTAGTAAAGGACCAATATCATTGTTAGGATTCTTTTTGTTCCTAATATGATTTTAAAAACCCTTTTTCTTATTGTCTTTAACTCTGCTGGGGATAGATTCCCCCTTTTGTTCCTTCACTTCCCTTATCAATTTTCTACAGTTCCTAGCTTCTGATTTATATGTATTACTATCAGCTTCCCCCTCTTCCATTTGTTATACATATTTTTAATTTTTTATAGTTGCCTTCACTACCCCTCTAAATCTGGACATTTTTAAAAATCAATACAGCCTTGTCCCTCGACTAGATTGTTGGGAAGATAGTTAAGTGTTCTTAAACAATTCCCAATTATAATTCATATTTTTCAGATTAAATTCTTCCTCCCACCAGACTTGACTCAATTCTGTTTTGTGAAATTAGCTCCTTTAGACAGCAAGTATATATAGTATTGGTCATTCTGTTTGCATGTTATAAATGTGACCATGTCATGATCACTTATACCTAAACTACCATTAATTTTTAGTTTAGTGATCAGTTCCTCTTTATCTGTCAAGATGAGATCTAATATAAAATTTGGCCATTTTGGACGTAACTCTTTCTGATTTAGAAAATCATCATCTATAGTATTTAGAAATGCCAGGTATGTTTTAGTACCAGCAAAATGAGACCTCCACATATGTCACTCAAATTGAAGTCCCCTGTGATCACTCAGCATTTTTTCCTACACATGATAGATAGGTGCGTAAGGAGGCAGTCATCCTGTTCCCTAGTGTGATTTGGTGGTCTGTAGCAGACAGTAACTAATACCTTATCTTGTGCTTTATCTGTTAGGATACTGATCCATAAGCATTCAAGAGCATTTTCTTCCAAGTTATCAGTGACTCAGATACAGGTAATGTCATTTTTTGACATAAAGTGCTGCTTCCCCTCCCCAATTGCCCACTCTCCTTTCTACATAGGTTATAACCATTGATTTTAACATTCCAGTCACGTAAATCATCTCACCAGTCTTCAGTAATACCAACTAGATTGAGTTTATGCTCAGTAATGAGCAATTCCAATTCCTATTGTTAGTCATCAAGGCTTTCTTCTTTGGGCATGTCTACACAGCAACAAAAAGACCTGCGAGTCTCAGAGCCCAGGTCAACTGACTCGGGTTTGTGGCTCTGATGCTGTGGGGCTAAAAATAGCAGTATAGAGATTTGAGCTCCAGCGCTCTGAAACCTGGCAAAGGGGGAGGGCCTTGGAGCCCAGGCTCCAGCCCAAGCTCAAACCTCTACACTGCTATTTTTAGCTACACAGGATGAGCATGGCGAGCCCAAGTCAGTTGACCCAGGCTCTGAGACGTGCTGCCACAGGGTTTGATTTTTTTTTTTTTTTTTGGCTGTAGAAACGTACCTTTCATGTCCTTTGGTTCCTTGATGACCTTAGTTTATCAGCATCTCAATATTTTGCTAAAAGAGTACTCCACATCTGTGTTCTGGATCAGGGGTGTGGTAAAACAAACCCAAGATACTCATAATGAATGTGATTAGCAACACAATGGGATCTTCAGTATGGAGTTTATCATGGGATCAGGATGAAAGTAGTCCTACTCTTCAGGTCTTGGATATAGGTCCAGATGGTTCAATTGGTGGCTGCTCACCTGCTAACCAACACAATCCATGTGAGCAGTGGATCTGGGCAAAAATTTTGGGGGGAATAGTTTATTTGATGAAAAATGCAATTTGGTCAACCATCAACTATTGGCAAACTTGAAAGGATTAGTTTTGGCCATTCACAAAATGACCAGAGGAGGAGGAAGAGGAGATGGAGAGGGAGAGGGTGTGATGCTGGTGCCCCTACCCCTGCCCTTAGCTCAGTGGTTAAGGTTAGAATGGGGGAGACCCATGTTCAAATCCCCACCATAGAACAGACTCAAAGCAGACTTTTTCAGTTCACCAAAAATTTTCAGATTTGGTTCTACCCAAACCAATTTTTTTTCTGGAATTGCCATCAAACTGAAAAATCAGTTATTCACCTAGCTCTAATTAGCACATCAGTTTAGAGAGCCAGACACTGACCTGCTTACCCATCAAACACCAACTCAAAATTCAAAGTCCTAGTTTAGATCTTCCAAGCCTTCATTGCGCCAATCCTGGGCTATCTCAGGGACCACCTTTGCCTGTGATTAGAACTGTTAGCCTTTTATGTTGATGTTATAAAGTTCTGTAAAGCACTCAAATACATGGTGTGTCATGCAAGATAAACTGGGAGAAGCAACCTCTTCCTTTCACCCCCAATAGAGTAATGAGTTTTGGGACATTCCTAATCTCTTTGCCAGCAGCTCATTAACTAATTACTTTTGCTTTAATTATTGTATGAAGTCACCATTCACCCTGCATATAGATGGCTGAACTGGATGACCTTCAGTATTATGCATAAAAATCTCAAATAGGGCCAAATTCAGACCTGGGGTAAGTGGGTGCAACTCTGAGTACAATGGGCTTGCAACTTCTTATCCGAAGTCTGAATTTGGCCTTATTTGGTCTTATAGAATGCTATAGAGAAAAGACTCACAGGGCTACATAGAAATTAAATAGAGATCTCTTACAGAAATCACTCCAAAAACCTATAGAATTTAACAGATCCCTGCTATAGAATTCTATAGGCTGCTTTAAAACTTCTATAGAAAGTATACCATTCATTAGTAAATTCTGTGGGACTTGACCAATAAAGGGTTGACCCATAAAATCCCGTGATTCGACCTTTATTCTTGAGTATAACTTGGTCCACATGATGCCAGCTGCAGAAGAAGCCATTTCTGAATTCACACTGGTGGGCACAATAGAACTAGCATAGACATCAGCTGCAGGTGAAGCCAACGAGACCCTCCCCTTCATCTTTGTTTGGTGTCATTTCTTCTTTTAGAACAGCCATTAAATTATTGCTATTATACTGGGGCTAGGGATTGATTGATGCCTGTTCTTTTATTGCTATGTCAGTTTGTTTCTTCAAGCTTTGAACAGCATCCTCGGAGGGTGTGGAAGTGCACAGTAGATCATTGGGCTATGGTGCACTTTGTGCTTCTTGGCTACAGCTTGTCAGATGAAGCTGTTGCTTTAAGTGGCTACTAGCCAGATTAATACAAGACTCTTTAATAGGATAAACCCTAGCTTCCATCAGTTACTGGTCTAATTGTATGTTTGGTACCACATGTTTATCACTCATGAGTGCTAAGGTGACAATCGTTAAAATAATAATTCTTGCACTTATATAGGCCCTTTCCTTTTAAGGGTGGGATATGGGCTGCATCAGGGCTTGTGCCAGTCTGATGGGTTCAGATGCAGCAACAGCCTCTGAAATTTACTTAAAATTGTTTCAGAGACTGAGATGACAGGTTTCAAATCAATGATATCCTCACATAGGTTGTTGTTCATTTGTTTTCAAAAGCAATCTGTCATTGATAAAATCAGACTGTTCCAGCATGGCTTTAAATTCATCTGTAAGGAAGATTCTTTTTCGTATCCAGCCTATACTTATGATTTGTAAAAATACCACCACTTTTGGCTGGAGAGTGACTGAAAAGACTTTCCCTTTTTTTTTTTAAATCTAAGAAGGTTGCTCAGCAGGCGATGAATAGGATTTAAGTTTTGCAGGCCACCAGACAAAGCCAAAATTATAGGCATTTGGCTGAACATTGAAAAAAGTCATATCTCAGTAATTATGGTTTTTTTATACCTCAGGGAATCTTTTATGGTGCCCAAATAGTGTGAGATCTCATTCGTTGTTTATTAATGTGTTATGATAGTGCTGAGCTGGAACCAAGATGGAAGCCCCATTGTGGTAGACACTATGCAAACACATGGGAAGAGACTCCATGCTCCAAAGATCTTACAATCTAAATACACAAGACAAAGGAAATAGTATTGTCCCCATATTACAGAGGAACCCCGAGGCACAGAGAGATTAGTGCCACTGGCCACTGAAACCAGATTAGCTTGGTGCTCTGCTCACTACATTGGCTCCCCATAGAACTGTTGGTTAATTTCAAAATATTGGCCCTCATCTTTAATAGCCTTCAAGGGCAGTGGAGGAAGCTCTCTAAACAGTACTTCTTGCTAAGGAACCACAGCCTGCCTTGACAGTTGAGTTCCATAGGAACAAAGAGTTACCACTGACTTTACTGCCTTCAGAAACAAGGGACAGAGTTTTAAAGGGATCTAGGCGCCTAAACAGGCAGATTGGTTCCCGAGTCCACCATGTAGATGCCACTGACACTTTCAAAGCCACAGCTCAGGCACTGCCGAACCCCCTCGGTACCTAAGGAGCCATAAAAAGAACAGGAGTACTACCATAGGTGCCTAAGTTTCCACCAGTCAGCATGTTCACAGCAGCCGAAGCACGCCTGCCACCCCACTGCAAAGTGGGCTTTTTGAATCAGCCAGGGGCTCTCCTATATCACCAGCAGGAACCAGTCCTGTAGGCATGCTCTGAGTACACTTGAGCAGCAGGGTTGGAGGTGGACTGGGCAGCACAGTACCCACATAAAAGACAGCTAGGAGTACAGGGAGAACCTGTGTGTGTTATCGGGTGTGAGCAGGAGAGGGAGAGATGGTTTTGGCTGCTAGGGCCTGGACTATCCAAGGTGCTGACCTGGCTTAGGGGCCTAACTCCAGGAGAGGTTTCACAGCTGAGAATCCTAGCGGAGGGAGGCGTCTATCTCTGACCTGACAGATAGGTCAGCTGCTTAGGCACCTAAGCCCATCTCATCCCCGTCTCATTTCGCTCCTGATTCACTTAGGCAGCTCCCTGCTCGCTTCTTAGTGCTTAGCTCTCCCCAGACCCTCTGTAGGAAGCCTTGGTGGCACGGAACTGCCTAACTTGGGGCTGAAAATTCCAATAGGCAGCAGGCCACGTAGGGGTTCGGCATTGCTGCCCCCAGATGAGTGATGTCTAAAATCCCTTTAAAAATCTGTCCTGCCATTCAAAACTCATTACTTTCACCTCGCCGTCCCAAAACATCCACCACAACTAAGCAAAAGCAGGTAGGAGGAAGAGGAGAATCTCATACCTACATGTACACTTAAAGAAAAATGTCCAGCAACTTCCTAGTAGTTGTTAGCCCACTTGTTATACTCTTCCTTGCTTACGTTCAATTTTGAGAGGTGCTCAGCTACCGTGAGTGAAATCCTGACCCCATCTGAACCAATGGCAAAACTCCAATTGACTTCACTGGGGCCAGGAGTTTACCCCATGTGACTGGTGCCAGATAAGATCCTAGATTAGATAGTTTTTTCCCCTGATTCATCTATCTAAGCTATGTCTGAAGTGAACAGATTTACACAAGGGATTAATTTAGCCCTTTGTTTTTAATCTCATTTTATACAAGAAATTTTGGCACAGAGGAAGGAGATGAAAACAGACTTTATAGGGGAGAAGATACAAAAGAAGAAAGGATGGGGTAGGAATGAAACTTTGAGTTACCTTGACTAGTGCTAACTAGAGAACTTTACCACAGAGCTCCTGCGAACTGAAGTCACAGTTTAGCAAAATGTGGCGTATGACTGTCAGACTCACAGCACAAGAGAAGCCCAGAACTGAGCCTAGCATGGAGAATGAATTACATGTCACTCTTAGAAAGGGCAGTAACTAGGTCAGGGTTGAGGTCACAGGCAGTACAAAATGAAGGGGGCTCATGGCTGCAGCTGCGGGAGCCACACCTTGTCTCTTGAGATCCAAGGAGACGGCAATTTCCAGCACTGAGAGAGCAGTTTCACTATAGGGGTATTTTCCTTGAAACATAATGAAGACAATACTTTCGCTAAAGAAAGAATGGAAAACAAATATTAACACAATGACTTCGAAGGTGAATCTGTTCTTGTGGAGTGTTCCTTACAAAACTGAGACATTGGCATTTTATTCCAGAAAATCTTCTCTCCTGCAACATATGGATTTTAAATGGTCACACTCTAATAGAATCTCCTTGATAATGTTGTCATGTTGGGTTTAGATACAACATTCAAAACTGGAGGTCCATACACCCTGAAAGTTGCAATTGATAGACAATGGGCCAGATGCTGGGAGGGTCTGAACCTCTCCTATATGTTGTTGAAGTCAGCAGTGCTCAGCACATTGCAGGATTGGGCCCAATATTTAAGAACTAGGATCCCAGTCCTGCTAACTCGTAGGTACTTGCTTAACTTGATGCTGTCATTGGGACTTCCCATGTGCGTAAAGTTAAGCAGGTGCCTACATGTTTGTAGCATTGTGTGCCTAAGAAAATATAAATCTGTCTGAGAATCCTTCTGTGCTAGCATGCTGTTCCCCGTGTTCTTTTCTAACTTATCGACAGCACCTTGTTTTCTATTTCTCTTACTTACTATACTCAATATTTACAATGGACTCCGGAGCTTTGTTTACAGGCCTGAATAATATTCTCACCTGTTGATGACGCTAATTGACATTCAAATGGCAAGTAACAGTTTATTTTTCAAGTAAAAAATCAGAGGAAGTGTTGGGCAATTTGCAGGAAAAGTAGCTATTTAAATGCAGCATTTTTATGTAAAATTTTTTAAAAAATTAAGCTTTATATCAGAAGCTTGCCAAGAAAAAGAATTGGCATGGTGCTTTCTCAGTTCTGTACCTGTTGTCACTGACAGAATTCTATGGCACTTTTTATCTGGCTTCTTTTGACTAAAGAACCAGATACCTAATCTAATAATATCACGTTTTATGGAAGAAGTAGGCCTAACGCTTAGAGCCCAAGGCTGAAAGTCAGCAAATCTGTGTTCTATCGTTAGTTCCACCATTGACTTATTGTGTGGCCTTTGGTAAGAAACGTCACTGCTTCGTGCCTCAGTTTCTCCTTGGAAAATAGGCATAACAATACCTAGTTATCCCTTACATGTGTTATGAGAATTAATTGCATTTTGTAAATGGCTGTGATGGCTATTTCTTAAAAACACCAACGCCCCTTGGAATCTGCCAGATTGACAGTCCTGGAAACTGTAGATCCTTAGCTTCTTAAGGAAAATTTGTTGCAAAGCCCAGGGAGCCTTTATTGCTATGTCTTTGCAGCTGGCATTTTCATTAGCTGAAGTAATAGCTGAGCAATGCATTGTTGATGAGCTGAAGGAAGATGAAACACGTCTGTGTGGTCATCATTTCATCCAAGAGATGCTGAATGAAGAAGGCTTTGCACAGAATTGTTTCTATTGACAGGCCTCTTTATCCTCTTTATTCTGCTTTGTATAGCTGCTGAGATTGTCGTGTTTATCTCTATGAATCTGCAAAATATTTTTAATCTCCTACTGATTTTAGGGCAGCTTAGTGAAGATTTGTCTGTTCCCAGGTTTATGTTACTTTTAAATTCATCACCTTTTGTTACGTGAATCACAATGGCCATTTTTATGATAAAACAATAATTTTGCTTCACATCCGGTGTCTGCATCAGCTTCCACCAGCATAGAGCCCAGTGCAGGGTCCCAGCAGCAAGGAGGCCATCTGGAGAGGGGTTTTCACACCAGTACACACTGGAGTCCTTGCTAAGCCAGGAGCCCATGGCTGCCCAATGTAACCCTCAGGTTGGTAGCTTTGGTCAGAGGGGGAAAGGAGATCAGGCATCACTCTCGGAGCTGCTCTGAAAGGCTAGCTGAGGATTCCCACAATATAGACTAGCATAAAACTGGCACCGCTAGCTCTATGCCAGCCCTTTCTGCCTGCCCCACTGCACAGGGCATGTGCTGGGAGCAGCTGGGACAAGAGGGAATGTGGTGTGGCGTGAAAGGGGTGTAGTCAGAGCACGATGTGCTAAGGTGGAGTCAGCAGAGTGTGAGTTAAAGCAGCCCTATAAGCCAAGAGCTGCTCTAACCTACACCAAGACCAGATCAGCCACCAGCTGCCCCTAGAGGTGGGTGAAGCATAAGGTAGCTCAGAGCCACCTTTGTCTCCCCACCATTAGCTGCACCAAACATGAACTCGGCCCATCTGAGGACTGTGCCCAGCCCTCTGTCTCCTGGCAGAACCCCCAGGGAAGGTGATGGCAAGTACAACCCCTTGCCTCTCCCAGGAATGAATCCTTTCTCAGGCACAGGCACACACCCCTTTCTCAGGTACAGGCTCCCCTCATTCACCCAAGGCTAGGGGGTGGCAATGCAAGTGAATCGTGCCCCATTTCTATTAGAGATTTCTTCGGTATTTCAAGTAGACAGACAAATGTCCTCTCTTGATCCAGATTGCTTCTCATTCCTGTAAACAAGCCTCTCCAATCTGGTCAGGACAAGCCAGTTGCCCCGGAAAGAGGGGAAAATTAACTGCCAAATGCCCAGAACATAAGATTTGCCACGTCAGATCCAATGGCTTTATCTGTTCCAGCAGCCATCTTGCTCCAGCTGTGGCCAGTGCCTGGAGCTTTAGAGGGTGGCAAAGAAAAAATTGAAGTGCACAAAGCCTATTGCTATTTATTTATTTATTTATTTATCTGTATTACCGTAGAGCCCAGGAGCCCTAGTCATGGACCAGGATCCCATTGTGCTAGGTGGTGTACAAACACAGAACAAAAAGATGGTTCATGCCCCAAAGAGGTTACAGTCTAAGGTCTTGTCTACACAGGGACACTCAGAAGAGTTAATCTGAATTAACTAAAGGTGTGAATTTACATGGATTAGTTAGACTGCATTAAGTCCCCATGTGGATGTTCCGATTCAGAATTTAAATGGTTTTAATCCAGTTTATCTTAATTCACATCCAAAGTGAAGTAAATTAAAGGAAATTAAGGCCACTTTAATTCTGAACAAGAACTTCCACACTGGGATTTAAGGTGGTTTAACCAATGCACTTCAAATTCACACCTTTAGTTAATTTGGATTAACACTTCTGAGTTTCCCTATGTAGACAAACCCCAAGTAACGAAAAGACGGTCAATTGTGATATACTGAGCCTGTGAATGGAAAATCTTTCCTGACCCTCAAACTCAATAGGTCTACATCCTGCCCTGACACAGAAGCTAATTTCAGATTGCAGAGCCAAAAGAACAGCTGAGCTCATCAGGTGAAATGAAAACGAGGACTGTTGCATCATGGACTAATTCTGGATGTATGTGTGAGAGGGAGAGAGCACAGAGCATTAAGAGACACAAAGAGAGGGGAGAAAGGAGAGTGTGGACTGAACTTCAGAAAGAATGTGCATTGATTTCTTTCTCCTCTTCAGGATTAGAGATGGGGAAAGAGGGTGATGAAGGCCCAAAGACAGTCTTTTATGCACTCTTTTTCTTAGAGACCTTTCTCCATTGCCTTAAAATAAATTCCCCCTAAGATAGCAAACTGTTGTGTAATTTGGACTGGGGAGAGAGGGGGATGGGAAGCAATTTTGTTCATCAACCAGATTTTCCCAAACTTTCGCAGCCTGCCTACAGCCCAGCAGCGAATTACTTCATTTTGGCCTTCTCAATGCATCATTTCCACTAGGTTGCTGCTATAAGGCTTAGAGGAAACTGTGCCACTTGATCCAGAAAGGATTGCTTCAGAGATATGGATCACCTAAGTTTCTCAAACCATCTTTCCCTGGTCTGATCTTTTCGGAGCTCTGGATAGTAGCTACTCCATCACTTTGTGCAATGTGCAGAATTCGGTAATGGGACATCAGTGAGTCAGCAGACTTGCTGAAAGGAGGAAATGAGTGTATCCTCTTGGCCAAATCCTAAAATGGATCAATTGTAAATCGTAAAAATAATTGTTTCTGGAAAGCTGTACCAAGTGATATGTTCTGGGCAATACAGTTGGATTTTTATTAGGTGGCAGATGTTCTAATGGCAAATCTGCTTTGACATGTTTTGGTTTAAGTTTGAGGGGATTTGTACAATTTATTTTCCCTTCATTCCACTTCCCTTTTTTCAAATGAGCGCATGAACCTTTTCTATATAACTATAGAAGGAATAAGATGAAGGGCCAAGTTCAACCCAATGCAATTCCAGCCATTCAGTGCCAAAGATGGCCCTAATACTGCAAATGCTCAGTATCTATTTTGGGCTTTTTATCCAGCTGCCCATCACCATAGTGTCTGAGCAGCTGCCATGTAAAATCAGTCAAGTCCCTAGTGGACTTCATAGAGTCGCTGACACGTCTCCCTTTTCAGGGTAAAAACTCTGCTTGGGGTAGGGTGTAACCCTGCTTAGGTGTACTTTTTACTTATAGAATGGGAAGAGACTGTCTAGGAAGGAGTACGGCAGAAAGGGATCTAGGGGTTATAGTGGACCACAAGCTAAATATGAGTCAACAGTATGATGCTGTTGCAAAAAAAGCAAACATGATTCTGGGATGTATTAATAGGTGTGTTGTGAGCAAG
Source organism: Terrapene triunguis (assembly GCF_002925995.2). NCBI lineage: Eukaryota > Metazoa > Chordata > Testudines > Emydidae > Terrapene > Terrapene triunguis. The sequence goes on along the minus strand of NW_020664492.1, from coordinate 4,659,607 downwards.
ACACGAGAAGTCATTCTTCCGCTCTACTCTGTGCTGGTTAGGCCTCAACTGGAGTATTGTGTCCAGTTCTGAGCACCGCATTTCAAGAAAGATGTGGAGAAATTGGAGAGGGTCCAGAGAAGAGCAACAAGAATGATTAAAGGTCTTGAGAACATGACTTATGAAGGAAGGCTGAAAGAATTGGGTTTGTTTAGTTTGGAAAAGAGAAGACTGAGAGGGGATATGATAGCAGTTTTCAGGTATCTAAAAGGGTGTCATAAGGAGGAGGGAGAAAACTTGTTCACCTTAGCCTCTAAGGATAGAACAAGAAGCAATGGGCTTAAACTGCAGCAAGGGAGGTTTAGGTTGGACATTAGGAAAAAGTTCCTAAGTGTCAGGGTGGTTAAACACTGGAATAAACTGCCTAGGGAGGTTGTGGAATCTCCATCTCTGGAGATATTTAAGAGTAGGTTAGATAAATGTCTATCAGGGATGGTCTAGACAGTATTTGGTCTTGCCATGAGGGCAGGGGACTGGACTCGATGACCTCTCGAGGTCCCTTCCAGTCCTAGAATCTATGAATCTATGAATCTATGATGTCAGTGAGGTAACCTACATGCTCAAAATTAAGCACATTAGTGTTTGCAGGATCAGTACCTTAATCACTGGATTTATACCAGGAATGAATTACTCTCAAAACATTTCAGTATTTTCATTATTTAGTCCCCAAATCTAAGTCAATGGGACTGCTCATGTGTAAAGTTACATTCATGCTTCATTTTTACAGGATTTGGGCCTTATTCTGTATTGTCAATAAAAGTAAACTGTAGCTGAAGTGGCTGAGAACTTTTTCTCCAAATGCAAAGGATTTTTTTCTGATAAATAACAGTTTAATCACTTGATTATAGACAACTGCATTGTCAAGCTAAAGGGTTTCTGGGGTAAAGCAATAAAACCCATCTCTGAACATACCTGTGTTTAAGAAATTTAAATCATAGTTATCTAGTTCTAAACATAGTGGCATGATCTTAAAAATGTGTTTTTCTAGGAAGATAAACAAAGTAAATGGGATTGGCTTCAAACTTAACCTTTTTTGTCCTTATTTGGTGTCGGAGGGGGAGGGGTAAGCGGGGAACGCACCATCAATTCGCCTTAATGTGGCTGAGAAAACTGAACAAAACTGCCATTCCAGCTATAGTCCGTACTTCAAATGGCCATAAGATGTCCTTTTCTGAATGTTATATAGTTCAAGGAGGCAGAGAAGTACTTGGAGGAAGATTTTTGTATGGGAACTTTAACTTCCCATTCCATTTGACTTTTGGTCTTTAAAATGCAGGTCAAATCAATGAATTTAATGAAGGCCGTTTAACACAATAGCTTTGCCTTGCATTTTGACCTAGATAAAGGAGAGTCAGTCCAGGTCAAAAAGCTTTAGCAGAACTTTAAGTGGTTAGTACACAAATGTGACAGAATGTTTAGAATCTCAGAGACTTGCAAGACCTATTGACAAGCAGTTAAAAGTATTTGAAATGGCTGCATGAATGAACTTTGATAAGGTAGCACTATTGTCTTCTATTGTCTTTTTCTCTTCATACTAAAACACACCCAAAAGAACAAGAATCAATGAATGTATAATGCAGTCTCACTTTTACTGGACTTAGGACTTCCTTCTGCACTTTGGATTTTTATGGACTGTTCATTTATTTAAATTCCTTTCCCCAAATGAAACCTCTCTCAAATAGTAGTGATTAATGTATCACCATGTCCGTAAAATCTTTTAAAGGGCAATTATGCTCTTAGGAAGTTTAATGGGTCAATGACTCTTAGATAAAGATAAAATTACTGAATTTAATCTTAATTTAAATTTTCTTTCTAGATGAATTCAACACAAATAGTTATCACTGTGATGCTCTGGTGCTTTGATACCACAATGATGGGCTCCATAACAAAACTAAAATAGGTTGATAGGCCATTATATTAACTTCTGGATCATATCTTTTCTTTCCAGTGACAAGAGGTACTACAGTAGGACCCTGTATAACACTGGGCCATATTTTGGCATACTATATAGAAACAGCTCCAATCAACTCATAGGTAAATTTCTGAGATCTACAATGAAACAGGTTTAATAACAAATAATATACAGGCAGAAAGTGTATGAAGGAAAGATTTGTCAAAATGCTGATCCTTATTTAAAAACTCATTCTACATTACCAGGAAGCATCTTTCTAACAAGTGTCTAAAATGTGCAATAATTCAGTGTTCAAGATGAAATTCATATAAGCAGACCAAAATCCTGTGGTAAATATGTGCAAGGAAGGGTTTGTTTCCAATACCGTTTTAAAAATGTGCTGCTTGAAAACTTGCCAGGCCAGAGATCAGGTTGATCTTTTATAATGGTGGTTATTAATCTCTGAAATGGACCACTCTAAAGAACCACATGTTGATTTCACATGGCTTGAGAGTTCCAAGATTTTGTTCACTGTGCTTTCAGGGGGGTTTCTCAGTAATTCTCTATAGATTGATTTTAATTGTATTTTACTCTTTTGTCTGGTTTTTGTGTTTGAAATTTTTCCCTTATTCATTGACCAGTAACTTTCTGTCACCCATCTTTGACTTTTCTTCTTACATCTGCATTAAAGCTGTCATTTACTTCTGCTTTTTCCCCCTCTCTCAATATTTGACAGCAAAAGCCTTCATCAGCTTTTATCCCTTTTTGTTTGCATTATGACATAACCTGCGCAAAGTGGCACAGCTCCCCAATTCTTGTGTATAAAATTTGCAACATTTTTTGAGACGGGTCAGTGCCCATTTTTTGGATCCTTTTCTTTATCTGAGTACCGTGTTAAAACTTTTTGCAGATGTGGGCTATTCAGGAGCAGCCTGCGGCTGCATGCAGAGATGGGGAAAGAAGAAAAGGCCTTCCTATTTTGTGATTGCCATAGTAACTCAAACATTGCCAATGTGTTTGTTGGTTTGGTAGGCCACAGCCAGTGAATTTGATTTCCTGTGCAATCAAGCCCTCTACTGGAGATCATGGCTTGTATGACACAGGGTTACAGAGAGGACAGTGTGCTTGTTAGGCCTGAAATTAAGCATTTCACTTTAAAATAATACCCATTTGTATCCATTTTGTTCAACATAACAACAGCTGCTGTCCCTGGGATGACAGGCTTGCCTTTTTAACCAAAGTCTTATATGACATTTATGAATGAGGCAGACTCCATTCATTTTCAGTTTGAATTCACAGTGGTTATTTTTGGTTGTTTGATTATTCTTTTTTTTTTAAAGCATGTGGGTGATATTCAGCATTGTTTATATAATTATATACACAGTTTTATGATGGGAAAAATGCAGCTTTATTTGGGGTCTCCAATTATAACTTTTTTTTGAATAAAGAAGAAAGGAAAGTGGTGTAGCTGAATGTATTGGCTTTTATATACTTTTAACCTAATTGGGTGGCAACAGATTTGGAGAACTCATATTGCTGCTTAATTTTTATAACCGTTCCTCTGAGGTGACCAGGGAAAGAAGAGAGCCCCATAGAAACAGCCACACAGAGAAAATACCATTTCTGCTGCGGGGACTTTAAGCCTTGCCAGCTAAAGATTGAAAATGGACATTTGTTTCTTAATGTACAACACTCGTGTTGATAAATGGTGACATCTCACATCAGCTCAGTGGTGAAAATGATTGATCAGCAATAGCAAAGAGGTTGATGCCTCTATTCTGTATATTGTACATTTCTATTAAGAAGCTATTTGAAGCTGAACTAGTCTGTGGCCTGATCTATTGATTGTATATTAATTATATTCATCACTTCAGAATTTCCAATTTAACTCTGAGGTTTGGTAGGTTCTAGTCCCCAGAAAAACATGACGTGTTAGCCAGTGGTCGTCATCCTGGGATCTCCCAAGCACGCAGGCTAGGATACAGCTTTTATAATGTATTACTCTGCTGCCACTGTGCCTAATGCATATTTGGGAGGGATTTTGGCCCCTTTTCTTTATTTGAACTTCCACGCCCCACTAATGTTATGGTGCCCTTCTGCCATAGGTTATGAGGCCTTTTATCTCAAGCTTATTAGCATATATGTAAATTACTTACTGTGGCATTCTTGTGGTCAGACATCTGCTGATGTTCTTAACTTAAAATATCTCAAGCTGGTGTAAACTGGTATCTTGCAGTTTAGTCACTACAGCATTCTATCTTATGATCTAGGATTCCTCTTGGTTAACTGCTTATGCTAAAGCTTTTGGGGCCTTATGCCTTGATCAGGTTAACTAAACTGTTGTCTTACAGGCTTGAAACCTGTATGCTCATTGCATTACTGCCTTAACTTATACCAGGGGTCGGCAACCTTTGGCACGCGGCTCGCCAGGGTAAGCACCCTGGCGGGCCGGGCCAGTTTGTTTACCTGCTGCGTTGGCAGGTTCGGCCAATCGTGGCTCCCACTGGCCGCGGTTCGCCGTCCCAGGCCAATGGGGGCTGCGGGAAGCAGCGCTGGCCGAGGGATGTGCTGGCCGTGGCTTCCCACAGCCCCCATTGGCCTGAAGCAGCGAACCGCGGCCAGTGGGAGCCGCTATCAGCCAAACCTGCCGACGCGGCAGGTAAACAAACCTGCCGACGCAGCAGGGTGCTTACCCTGGCGAGCTGCGTGCCAGAGGTTGCCGATCCCTGACTTATACCTATGCCTTACCTATCAAATACCTATATATATAGGCTACAGATATCTTGTTTATATCTTCTTTCTTTTCCCCTCAATTCAAGACTCATTTGCACTGTTCTTGAACAGGGCCTTATTTTCTCCTGCATTGTTTTTACCGCATATAGGGGTGCAGGAAACTGGGAGCCTGGCTCTCTTCTGCCTTGTGTCTTGTGCTGTCATTTACACTGGTGCAATGTGAAGCCAAATGTTACCATTGTAATCTGGCAGTGGTTTTTTTTTTAAACCCACTTCGCACTGGCATCCACAATGGCACGAAGCGCAGAGTAATGGTGAATCAGGCCCTGTGAATTTCAACTGACTTTCTTCATCAGTTTTCCATCAAAGGGAGGGAGTTTTGCTCCCCTTTCCCTACCCCTTGCAGAACAGGCAGGGAGCTTCCTAGATTAGCCCTGAGGTCTGTGTGGGATTTAGGACATGCATGGAAGGCTTAAGATTCTATGTGGCTGCTGTGGCAGCATGGCTCCTTCCTGGCACGTAGGATAAAGAGGAATAAGACCATCAAGATTCCACACACACACTTACATTTAGACTGTCTTTCTTTTTCCTAAAGATTTTATATGTCATTTAAAACTCCAGGAAGGCTCTCAAACTCTGCCATAATGCACTGGCTGAAAGGGACACATCCCATATGTAAAGCACAAGGTACTTCCCCTTAGATGTGAATAGAAAAGTCCTGTTTCCCAGAAAAGACAATGGCCCTGATCCTTCTCTCACTGAAATGAATGGAAAACCTGTCAGTGACTTTAGAATTGGGCCCTGAAATGATTGGATGGAGCCAAGTCACTGGTACAGGTCATTTTCCGCTGGAGTGCTGGATTTAGATGATTGAAGCAGCAAGTTGCAGTGGGAGGAACTCGAGCAACTTCTGTGGAGCTAAGAGGACGAAGAGGCCAGAACTCAGTGTGGTATCCCTTCCAGAAGAGAGGGTGCTTCTGATGGAAAATCAGTGAATAGAAAGGAAATGGTTGCTCATGGGAGTCTGGCACTCTCTGCCACATGCTCTATTATTAGGGCCCTACCATATTCACGGTCCATTTTGGTCAATTTCACGGTCATAGGATTTTAAAAATCATAAATTTCATGATTTCAGCTATTTAAATCTGAAATTTCATGGTGTTGTCATTGTACAGGTCCTGACCCAAAAAGGAGTTGGGGGGGGGGAGGTGTTGCAAGATTGTTATGGGGGGGTTGCAGTACTGCTACCCTTACTTCTGCACAGCTGCTGCAGCGGTGCTGCCATCAGAGCTTGGCAGCTAGAGAGCGGCGGTTGCTGGCCGGGAGCCCAGCTCTGAAGATAGAGTCACCAGCAGCAGCAGCAGCAGCGTAGAAGTAAGGCTGGCATGGTATGGTATAGCTACCCTTTCTTCTGTGCTGCTGCCTGCAGAGCTGGGCCCTCAGTCAGCAGCCACCACTCTCTGGCTGTCCAGCTCTGAAGACAGCGCAGAAGTAAGGGTGGCAACCCCCTAAAATAACCTTGTGACCCCCCTGCAACTCCCTTTTGGGTCAGGACCCACAATTTGAGAAACGCTGGTGTCCCCTGTGAAATCTGTATAGTATAGGGGAAAAGCCAGTCAGAGGCAATTAAAGCTGCAGTGATATTTGATCACTTTTGGAAATGAATGAAAATGAAGCTGTTAATTTGCATATAAAGCAATGCACATTAAAAGAAAATGCAATTTTATAATTATTCAGATTTGCTGGTTTAAAGACAGACATAGATCAGTTAGACTTTTATTTTTCCATATGAGTGAATTTACTGCCTGCGAAAGGTGACACTCCTAGAGAGTAAAGTCTTCTACTTATCCACAGAAGGGCACAAGCTTTCCCACATTGCAATGCCAATATGGTTCAACCTTAATCTGGTGGAATCACCTCTCTGGCTAAGTCTCCATGACCACTTGGATTCCTGGCCTCTGCTGAGATTGCCAGTTACTACCTATTGTGCTGTTTGTTCTTTATGTGGGTGCTTGTCCACTGAAGGGTGGGATATGTCCTTGTGAAACATGTAGGACTTCCCATGAGATACCCAACATGCCATGAGACATACAAGTCACCACCAGACTCCTACTTCTTCAGTAGGCACTCAGAGAAATACCCATCTTGAAGAACATTGGAAAACTCCTTTTGACTCTATATGCTTCAGGATAATCCTTTTCCGCCCAACAATAAAGGCTCTTTTTGAATTGAACTAATGTAAATTTAAGAATAAAATATTTGATGCAAATGGCAGATTTTTTTGGATGGGTTTCATCGAGGGCATGAATAATGAAAGAAATGCTATGATTTATGTAATGGGCTAGTAGACACTAAGATCATGTATAGGAATCAGCTCTGCTGCTAGGTCACTCCAAGTTTAGGTGCTAAAACCCTAAAATAAAGGTTTGAACAGCCAAGCACAGGAAAGAGCCTTAGGGCTAGTCTACACTAGCAACGCTAAAGCGGAAATGCTTTAACGTGCCTTGTGTGGTCACGGCGCAGTGCTGAGAGCTCTCCCAGCGCTCTAAAACCCCACCTCCATGAGGGGCGTAGCTCCCTGCGTTGGGAGCACGACTCCCAGCATTGTGGCACTGTTTACACTGGCGTTTTACAGCGCTGCAACTTGCTGCACTCAGCGGGGTGTTTTTTTCACACCTCTGAGCCAGAAAGTTGCAGCGCTGTTAATTGCCAGTGTAGACCAGCCCTAAGGCTTTTCTGTTGCATTATTGTTTTCAACTAAACCCAACCAAACAGTAAAAACAATAATGCACAAATGAAGCACATATTGGTGTCTAAGCTCACTCTTTTCCTGGGGTTTGGCTTTGTTGAGTCTGATCACAATTTATCTTAAAATGTTTCATTCCCATTAGAATAAAAATAAATTTTTTTATATTGATGGGAAAATAAAAACGTAGAGGGGCGCCCTCAGAGTTAGTATTTTAGGTTTAGCTGAGATCACATAGATGTGCTCTTGTGGTAAGCATTGCTGCAGAGCCAGAAAATAAAGAGAAGGCACATGTAACCCACTGGTCAGTTTATGTTGTGTCTCCCTCACTCCCTGCTTGTCGGAGGACAGGTGTCTGTTGCAGCCCTCAGGTACCCCGCCTGGCTCTCTAGATCAGTGGTCTCCAAACTTTTTTGATTGCGTACCCCTATCAGTAAAAAATTTTTGAGCACACACCCCCTGCCGCACTGGCTCTACCATTTTTGCCAAAGCGGAAAAAAAAAGCCGCTCGGACTCCCGCCCGAACTGACGAAGCAAAAAAAAAGCGCTCCTCTTGCCGCGCACCCCTAAGGATCCTCTTGCGCACCCCCTGTAAATGCAAAGTAAAATTCAGTGAGCAATACAGGAACTGCAGGGGAGCTCAGTTCTGCCCTGTTACACAGACACCAAGTTACTTATGCCTAGTAAGAGGGGCAGGCCCACATAACTATACAGAGCACTAATCTGGTGAAGATCATGCTTATGGCCCAGCTTCCTCCAGCTTGCTCAGTCTCCTCCCAAACTCTGCCCCTTGACCATGTGCACTTATCAGTAAGGGAGCAGGTAAACAGAGGTCTCAAGAGGTGCTGCCACTCAATATGGAGTACCATGCCTAGCGCTTAACCACACCTGTGCTCACATGTAGCCTCCACTTCCATTTGTGCTGGAGTGCAACAGCCTTGTGCCCCCTGCTATCACATCATGCAAAGACTGGCCTGAGCAAGGCTGAAATCAGAGAAACGAATATAACATACAAACGTGGTATGGGAAAATGCTTCAGATGCAAGAGTGTCTGGCAGCATCGCAATCACTTAGCAACCTCTTACACATTAAACATTCATAAAAAGCTTGCACTGAGATAAGACCTGTTCATAGTGTGTGCTTAGTGCAAGCTCTTTGGGGCAGGGACCACCTTTTTGTTCTGTGTTTGTACAGCACCTAGCACAGTGGAGTCCTGCTCCATGCTTAGGGCTCCTCGGTGTAACTGCATTATTAATAATAATAATAAATTAATCATGCACTCTAAGGGCCAAATTCTGCTCTAAGATGAATTCACGAGGATCTCATTAACAGAAATTCTCACATGCACATCTAAGGGCAGAAATTCCACATTAAAGCACCCTGAAGATGCTTACACTTTACACTCAGTTCTGGCAAGATCGTACCTTTCTTGGTGAGTCCCCTCCGCCCCCCCTCCCCCAGCAACCAACTGTATTAAAATTCCACATTCACCACGCTGCAGGATTTGACTTTACAGTAGCAATTGTAGTTGTCCTCATGCTTTGAGTGGGAGATACTGTGAATTCTGGTCTACCTTTAACTACTGCAGGTGGGGGCCCTAAATGAGCAGGGAAATGACTTATTCTTATCCCTACAGGTATTCTTGGTTCCTCCAGATCAGTATTGTTCATGAATTCTCCGTGATCAGACTTTGATATTTAAGAATGTGTTTGTTCAAAATGATTTGATGAATGCTTTCAATGAACATGTTTCAGCCTATGGATGGCAAGCAAATTATTTCCGATTGTTTGTTGTTAGTTTACACACACACACACACACACACACACACACACACTCTAGTAGCACTCAGAGAGTGGGGCGACTGCTATGCTAGGGGAAATAAAAAATAAAATAGGCAGATGCAGTCCCTGCTCAGAAGAGTTTTACAACTTAAAGCATTTGAGTATTAGCTATTTTTAATTGTCCGTTCATGCTGTGTGACCGGTCAGCTATATCACATGATATTGTTTCTACTCCCTGATTAGATGACTCCCAAACCCTTTGGAGACAGCCAGCATTCCCAGTGGGATTATCCAAGTAGATATATTTGTCATAAGTATTCGTAGCCATCTCCCTTTCTACAGTCATTCGCCAGGAAGAAAAATTAGCATGTATGAATGGTTGCAGAAAGCAAATCAAAGGGGATAGCATCCAAGATCAGTTGTTTTTAATTATGAAAATATTAATCAATATTAATCAATACTGCCTTGTGGTATTCACCCACTGTGGCCACATGGCACACATGGTAGGTAAGGTCACCAAGGTACTGCTCATTTGATATTTGTTTGGTGATAAAAAGGGAGCTCTAGAGATGTCAGTGCAGTACCATCCATAAGAACTAAAATTGCTTAAAAGGTGGGGCGGGAGAAGTGGGGGCTGCAGTGGAAAGGAAAACACTTTTCCATTTGTTTATTATTGTATTTAATTAAATTTACCCAGGGTTAGGTCCTTGGGTCCAGATTTTCAAAGGTATTTAGGCCCCTAAAGATGCAGATAGGTGCCAGGTGCGATTTTTCAAGAGTGCCTAAGCAGGTGACCTAAGCAGCACCTAACTTACTGGCTGAAATAATTCATCAAATAGCCTGACAATGGCTACTAACAATGTTATTATGCACTGACCTTTATAGTATTTCAGTAGCGTAGTTGTGTGACACTGTTATTGTACTATAAAAACTGGCTATACCAAGAATTGACCTTAGACATTGAACTGTAATGAAACTGATAGACACTTTGAACCTAATTCACCTCTGATTTACATTGAAGTCAATGGAGTTACACTGGTTTAAGCAAGAAAAAAATCCACCCCTGGAACTCTGAACAAAAAATATATTTTAAAGTTCAGTCAAACACAATAAAGCATGAAAACTGGTTGGTGTGGGAGACTTCCTTTCACCATCATGCTGTATCATAAGCAGTGCAGACTTCTCTAGTTATTTTTAAAAGTGCTTCACAATAATTTTTTCATTTGAGACCCAATATGAAGGTAGTTGCAGGCCCTAGAGTTTGCAAAGTTTTGTGTTTGAACGTATCTATTTTTATTAAGGTCAAACCCATAGGCAAGGTTCAGGTGTGATGGTATTGGTGGTTCTTTACATGAGTTCGTCGTGGTTCACTGTATTGTAGGAACTAAGCTGCAACTTTGATACAGCAAGTGAATTCTGATCTCAAGGGAAACACATTTTCCCTCATAAAAGAGGGGTTGTAAATATTAAAGTCCAGATATACAAGAATGAGTAGTGGTCTTTGAAATAGTTAGTGAAGTAACCCATATTGTATCTATTCCAAATTTATCCTGGAGAAATACCTGAGTCATGTTCCCAAAACGGGGAGGTGATGGTTGTTGCCAAGTATTTGGGGGGGAAATACACAAGACACGTGCATGGCTGTTGTAGGGATAGTGCTAAAATGACTCAAGCTTTGTGGAATATGTAGTCAAGATTTCGGCAGAATTTCAGCTCTTATTCTGTCCAGTTAGCTTATAAAGGTAATATAAGGTCAGCTACAATACCCAGTCCGGATGATGTTCAAATCGGTCGTGATATAAAATAGCAGTTCTAACTAAGATCTTTCCCAGGAGTGAGGCTCCAGTGGAGTGATAATAAGCTTCAGTAAAATCCTTCACTGTGTTATACCATTTATTTAAAAGTACTTTAAATGCTACAAATACAACAAGAGTGAAACAAAACACACCAGCCTATTTATAATCCATACAAGAAAATAATGCACCACTTTATTGCTACTGCTTAAGAAAGAAGCTCAGACAACACAGTTATTTAGATACAAGCATCAGAGTGAGAGAAGAAAAAAAAATCTGTACTAGCCATGCCATTGCTGAAGCCTGCTCTAGACTCTGAAGGGTTAAACGCTTTGTGGCGAGGTGGGATAAATTTCACTTAAATTCAATTCTTTGGTAAGCTTGATTGTTTTGACACCTGCACTATGTGAGGGATGGCATGCTCTCCTTTGTTGGTTATAATGGCACATCTTCATTATTGTTCTAATACTCTTTAAAAAAAAAACCAAACACCCCCCCTTTTTCTTTCTCTGGTGCCAATGACTGCTACAATGCTGAGATGTTTTATTTTCTTCTCTCTCTCCCTTACCCCCCTATTGTTGCCATAGCCACGACAGTGCAATACTGCTGGTTCAGGGCAGTTTCTGTACTGTACCGCCCTGAGCTTATTGTTTAAATCTTTATTATTCAACTGTTCTGAAGATTTACATTTTTAATGGCTTATTTATGTAATCCCATAAATAAAGTAGCAGAAAAGCATCCCACACAAATGAGTGAATCGGGGTTTGAAAAAAGCTGCTGAAGCAGGTCACACAGGGTCTCAGCTGCGGGGCCTTGATTGGTATCGACGATGTAGCCACTGTGGCAATGGACTTAAGACCACCCAGTCAGCCCCAAAATGGTGCATTACCAAGGAATAGTAGGATGGTGCTATAGTTCAATCTCCCCTATTTATCAGGGAGCAGAGTTCTACTGCAAAAACCATTTCAGTCTAAGACTCATTTACCTTATTGCTTTGACAGCTGCACCTCTCCCGCAGTAAAGTTTAGATGATTAGCTTTTCCCTACTAGCAGCTGATGTTGTTAGTTTTTTTTCCCTTAACCAGTATATTCCTGGGGCTGATAAATTCCCCCTAAAGAGTCTGTGAATTCAAGCACCTGCCTGAAGAATTTGTTTTACAAACTGAACAGTGAGATGGAGATATAGTCTAACAATTCACTTTTAAGCTTCCCACCAGCATTCCCCCTTTCCTGCTCCCTCACTAAATACAAATCCTTAGTGAACTGTAAATCCTTTAGGAAGAGTGAATGAATTAACAGCTAAAATAGCTAAAATGAAAACATGATGAGGATACTTTTCTTTTAATAACCTTAGATTTTACCCGGTACCTCAATAGTAGATCTATAACACTATAGCATATCCTGCCAGATATTTATTTTAAAGCATTTATTTCATAGTTTGAAATATGCTGCTTTAGAACATAGGCATTACCAACAAGCTTAACACACTCTATAGAATGTTCTGAATTTGGTTAACTGAAATTTTCATCACTAGATCGCTAAAAGAAGAACCTAACTACCCCATCTTATTGGCACAGTCTTCATTTATGGCCCCTAAAAACTCCTTGCAAATAAAATTATAATAATTAAGTTGATAATGGACAAATTAATTTAAGCAATATTATTTATTATTATTTGCATTAAAGTAGCATCTACAGGGCTTAACAAAGATTGAACCCATGGGTTCAAATACAGTCCCTTCCCTAAAGAGCTTAAAACCCACATAGCCATGACAGATAAAGGTAGGAAATACAGGAGTATTATTATTTTATTTATCTACATTTTACATCTGGAAAACTGAGCCACGGAGAGGTTAAGTGACTTGCCCAAACTCATGTTGGGTATAGCTACACTGCAGTTAAACACTCACAGCTGACCTGTGTCAGCTGACTCGAGCCCACAGGGCTCAGGATACAGAGCCATTTAATTTCAAAGTAGATATTTGGGCTAGGGCTGAAGAGGGAGGATCCCTGAGCCCAAATGTCAGTTAGTAGGTGTTTTACCCCACTCTTTTTGTTACTTAGTTGAATATATCTGCACATTGCCCGCCTGCAGTAATGTAAGCAGTGTGTGTTTCTTGTGCATGAGCAGACCCTTTTCAAAACTGGCAATGAGGAAAATATAAGAATGGCAATTTACAGGAAAATTGAGGAGATTAACGCAGAAGAGGCAGATTGGCAGCACAGGCAATTTGGACCTTCCTCAGCACAGGGCCCTGGACTTGATGACGTCTCAAGATCCCTTCCAGCCCTACATTTCTAGGATTCTATGATAGAAAGATTGGGGCACTATTTTCTGGCGAATGAGATTACAGGTACAGACAAAAAGAAATCAGTCTTCCTCTGTGACTGTGGCAATTGAACCTACTCTCTCTTGAGGAATTTGTTACAACCTCAGAAGAAACTAGAAGATAAAAGTTTAGAAGACCTGCAAAAGAGCTTAACAGAGCACTACACACAAAAGCCAAGCATTATTGTATAATTGTAAATTTCATAATAGGATGAGGAGTATGGGTGAAACTATATCTGTGGATGTGGCAGAGCTAAAACCTAATAGAATAGTGCTCATTTGGAAATGTCCTAGAGGGTATGTTGTGGGACAGATTTGTCTGCGGTATTAATAATGAGAGAATTCAAAGAGAAGTGCTGGGAGAGGGGAACTTAATCTGGCCTAAAGCAGTAGAATTGGCAACAGCAATGGAAAACTTACAGGATTTGCACATAGAATATAGGAACAATCAAACAGATTCAAGAAACAAAATGCAAAGCCAGATGAAAGGGGCTCCAGCACCTGAGGGGTGTTTCTGTTGTGGAAGAGCTCATTTTGCATCAGATTGTAAATTTAAACTGTCCCAATGCCATAAAATGCCCCAAGATTAGACACTTAAGCAGAACATGCAAAGATAGCTATCAAACACGATCTCAAGCCCAGGAAGATAGACCCCAAAAGACCAGAGGAAAAGGAAGAAAGCAGAGGCCTTTTTACCTTGAGGGAGAGGAAGAGCCTGAAGAGGAGGTAATCACAACATAGTGTCTAAAGGGACCTGACAAAGTAAGGCTAGAGTTAAACAATGTCAGTACAAATGGAAGTAGATACAGAGGCTTCAGCTACCGTGATCAAAGAGCATACACATCAACACTGCAAAGCAGGACTGAGCCAACTTGTGAATGCAGGAGAGACACTGCATACCTACACTGGAGAATCCATCCAGGTGGTAGGTTCTGTGCTTGTCCCTGTAAAATATAAACGCCAAAGAAGAAGTTAGCAGACCTAGTGATCCGGGGACAAAGGCAACATTTGTTAGGTAGAGATTGGTAGCAAAAATTAAAACTGAATTGGGAGGAAAATTTCAAATTAAACCCTAGCAAAACACCGGAAGTCCTGGCTGCTCACCTAGCCATTTTTAAAGAAAGGTTAGGGACCCTTGTCTTTTAAAATATTTCAGTGATGGCTGAGTCATAATTCAGCATCAGGATCATGTCTGCTTGTGGAGCGACGTGCAAGCAGCACAGCCTTTGCTCTTGGGTGATGCCCATTTGGACAGCTGAGGTCAGGAGATGACACAGTTTCACCAGGAATGCCCAAGACAGGGGTATCCACAGAATTTCTGGACCAGGAGGCTGGGAAAAGTGTTTTCCACCCGGAGGGTGGCGCCAGCTGCCGAGGAGAGCTGCAAACCCACCAGAGGGAGAAGAGCCCCTGGTGATTTTAAGGAGCACATCGGACTGTAAATTAAGACAGGAAGGATGTAGTAAAGTGGTTTTCAAGGGGTTAACTGTGTTACTCAGAATATTATGGATTGGAGCCGTGCTCCACCCTTCCCTTACTTCCCATTTAGTTAGAGGGCTTCCTCCTCCCCACACACATCTATTAGGTAGCTGAATATAGTAGCAGCTTCCCAGCCTGCAGTACTGTAAGTAGAGTGTCTTTCTTGTGCACGGAGTGGTCTCAGTACACCAATGTAACATGCTGCATGCATGAAGCATTACTTAACAAGGAGGGAGCTGCATTCTGCAACCGTTTCCATATTATTTTAATTTTCTATGTACAGTATATTGCAATAGTCTAGTCTCAAGGTGACAAAGGTAGGGATGTAGTGAGGTCTACATCTGAAAGAAAAGGTGGCACACTTCTAGCCAAGGAGAGATGAGAAAAAATGCTCTCGGCCAGTCAAGAGCAGCTGATGGTGTAATGTGATTCCCCTCCAACCTCCCCAAAAAATTATGATCCTGAGGGGAAAATGGTGGGTGCATGCCATCAATTAGGGAGCTTGGGAAATTTCTGCCCTTACTTCTGACTTCCTCCCCTAGTCCACAAGTATTACTTCAGATGGAGAAAGGGGCAGATCCTCGGCTGGTGTAAAGTAGCCTAGTTGTACTGTAAATCTGTGGAGCTACACTGATTTGCTCCAGCTGAGGATTGGCCCATACAGCTGGGTGTCCCTCAGGTACCACAGCACGCATAAACCCTCTTAAGAGTCTCATATGTGTGTTTACTAGGAGGGACATCAAATGACAACTTTGAGGTGTTCAGCGTGAGAGTGTCCATCAGGTAGCCAAGCACTCACCCAACACTACCCTCTGGACTCCCTCAAGGAGAGGAACTGGGCCTGTCCACAACAATTCTTAGTAAATCAAGATTGAAGGAAAAGGACAGAAAATAATACACACAAGCAAAATTGTTTCCAAACAGAACGTTTTCTTGAGATTTGAATGAAGCAGCAGCTGCTCTTCAATCCCTCCTCTTGTATCTAGAAATTGAAATAGTCTCTGACTAATAAGCAATGGTGAGGGGGGCATTAGAAATGGAGAGAGAGAGCAATAGCATGAAATTCCTGCAGTGGACCAGGTTGAAGGAGAAACACTTTTACATAGGTGCCTAAATATGGAGTGCTTAACTTTAGTCACTCAATTTGACAGTTTTAGTTATTTTCCTTGCCATTCTCTCAACCTTTTTATATTACTACTATTACTACTCTTAATGTTTTTAAGATAAAATGAGCAAATCTGAATGCAATATTCAAAATGAGGCCACAGCATCAATTTATGCAATGACATATTTTCCATGTCATTTTATCATTTGCTTTTTGTTGTTGTTGTTTAGTTTTGACTAACCTGTAAAAGAAAATAAAAATACCAGTTGCTCTAACTTAGGAGTTGGTTATTATCTAACATTTTTTTTTCTTTCCAAAGGCTTCTAGAATTCCTAGAGTTGGCCAAACTCTTTGGCCCTGACAGTGATCTTTTGAAGTGGCTTATCCAATTCATCACAAAAGAAACATGGAGCCAGAAAGAAGAAAAGAGAGATAGGAAATGGGGAGTGGGTATAGGTGGGAGAGTGGGGGCGGGGGGGGGGGGGAGGAAGACTGCTAACAGAGACCATCCAAAATATGTTCCTGCCACATTTGTAAAAAATCAATTTTAAAATACATCTATTTCTCCTCTGTAGCTCTTTTGATGTCTTCCTGTTCCTCACTCTCACATGTTCCATTTTTCCTTCTGCTGTTTTTTATTCCCATGACTTCACTTTTTCTATTTCTGTTCTTTCTCTACTCCCTGCTCTCTTCTTCTCTGTTTGCATTCTCTGAACACAGAGAAGCATCATGAACTATGGAAAAAACATTTCTCTCTGTTTACACTCATTTCCTATTTATTTTCATTGCAAAATATCACATTGCACATTCCTAAAACAACCTTAACTCTGCCCCTACTACTTGCCCACTACCTATGTAACATCTACAACTTCAGAAATTTCTGAAATGATTAAATGAAAATGTACAACATTCTGCAGACATGTGGATTCTTTTCTCTCCTCCTTAGCAATATATTAGACTGGGCTGATGAATATACTACTCTGGGGTTTGCATCTGGAAGACCAAATTTTCATTTATACCAAAAAATAAAATAAAAATGGAGATATACCTATCTCAGAACTGGAAGGGACCTGAAAGGTCATTGAGTCCAGCCCCCTGCCTTCACTAGCAGGACCAAGTACTGATTTTGCCCCAAATCCCTAAGGATTGAATTCACAACCCTGGGTTTAGCAGGCCAATGCTCAAACCACTGAGCTATCCCTCCAGCTCCCCAACTAAGGTCTCTTTAACACCACTCTGGCAATGTAAAGAGGCCTTATAGTTGGTTTAAATGTAATTTACTCCTACTTTATCTCCCTTACATTGTAAAGGCATGTAAAGGAGCTTTAGGCTAAATGAAAAACTTGCCCTGATTCTGTATCTGGAAGGTGGGATACCTAATTGACGTAGAAGGTAAATAGGGAAGGTATAGTGGGATTTCAAGTCCATAGAAAGAGGTTCGATGGACTTTACTGCACTTTCTTCTTCAGGGCAAAAATGTTGTTTCTGGACTGCATATGGAAAATAAGACGTGAGAGGTATGTGCTCTTGACTGGGATGGGGGAGAAGCAGGTTTTCCAATCTGTACATAGTGAGACACTGCACCCCATATTCTTCATAATGATATGATTATGACATAATTATGTTGCATCTTGTATGAGATATGTCTGGTGAGGTGTCTATGGAAAAGTTATGATTTGCTGAATATGAGTATCCTATTTGTATGCATGTATCATTTTTGTATCTGAAGTTATGAATATTGATTATATATCTGTATTTCAAATGTGCTTACTCTGGGTAACACCCACAACTAGTCTTTCAGGTACAACAATGAAGAAGCCAGACTGTGCTGATGGCTCATCAACAAAGACAATGGACTGTGGAAGAGCTTAGCCTTCCTGTGAACGTTTCAGCCAGCCTGTAAGTAATGGCTGCTATGACTCAGTAGGGCATGTGACCAGACCACATGACACTGAACTCCATTTTGGTACCTGTATTTTTCCACAAACTGGACTCAGAACTGAGTTTGGAACAAAGGGTTCCCACCATATGGAAAAGCTATAAAAGGTGGGTTGTGACATCATCTTTTGGCCTCACTCCCCACACACCTGAGGAACAGACTGAACTGGGGGAAGTGCTGGTCCCAGGCTAAAGGGATTTCTAGCCTGTATCATGGAAACTTGGTGGACTGCTTGTATCATCAGTCAGGGTGAGAAATTGCTAATTCAAATCCTATCCATCTAGTATGTTAGACTTAGTTTGCATTTTTGTTTATTTGCTAGGTAATCTGCTTTGATCTGTTTGCTATCACGTATAATCACTTAAAATCTTTCTGTAGTTAATAACTTGTTTTATGTATTATCTAAATCAGTGTGCCTTTAAGTGAAGTGTCTGGGGAAAATCTCAGCTCAGTTAACAAGGCTGGTGTCCATTGTCTGCTCCACATTGAGGGAGGGGCAAACTGGATAATAAATTCATACTGGTCGGCCTTTAGACCAGGGCAGGGTGGTATATCTCTGGGGTCCTAGGCTGGGAAGTTGGGGCTATCTTGGCTGTAGCCTCTCTATTGTTGGTGCATGCAGTGGCTGGTCAGAGCTTGCATGTAACTGCAGCTGGGTGTGTCCCTGCCTGTGTGAATGCTAGTGGGATTGTAGGACTGGGAGCAGTCTGCAGGTTGTCACACAGCACAGTGTGAGAGGGAGCCCAGGCTAGTGAGTCAGAGGGCTCAGTGGTACCCCAGCTCCAGGTGATACCCGGGGGGAATCTGTCACAGATAGATCCTACATTTATGTTCCCCTTACAAGTCCCCATTGTAGCAATCTGCATGGAATTTGGAGGGAGGAGCACAGGTTGCCGGAGGGAAGAGGTTGGAGGAGGCACTAGGAAGTCAGTCTGTTTGTCCATGGCTGGAATGCCTGCTACAGTTGTAGCACCTCTTTAAATAGTTTTCTTAAATAGCCAGTTTAGTTTTAGAAACATGGAGATTTCTTATATCATTACCCAGCATGTGTTACATGAAACACACAAAACTTCCCTGAGAAGTGTGAACATTCCCAAGCTATAGTCCCACTGTGATGGACCTGCTCACAGCTGCTGGGCTGTGACTCCCCTATGGCAAACAACAGGAGGTTTCCCAGAAAGAGAAGGTGCTGCAAAAGGCAAACTGGGGTGAAAAGGAAGGTGCTAGCAATAGGTTATTTTCATCAGGGTTCCTCACATCTGAAATTCACTCCCCAAGATTTTGTTAATCTACAAGGTGGCCAGCTACAGGGGTTATAATTGTTTTAGCCTGTGTTGTCTTTGTTGGAGAGTTCATTACATTTAAAATACACAACAAATACAATTAAAAAATCCTGAAAAATATATAAAGTGTCATTGGGCATCTTTATATGGAGAGTGGAACATTTTTCCTCATTTTTCTTTTATTAAAAGGTCTGGTTGCTGCTGCATATGGTGCAGGTTGAAGTCTAGGGGCTTCCACAGCAGCCCAGCCACCCACTCATGTATTGTAAATTGCAGGATTGGAGCGTAGGTTATTAAAAATGGCTTTTGATGCTAAAATGGAGAAGGCCATACCTCAGTTTTTCTGTATCATTTAAACAAACAGACAAGAAATGAATATATAACAGTGGTAACACTTCATACAAGTAGCTAAAGTACAGCTTGTTAAATATTTTTAACATAAAATAGGGGTATTTTTTTACAGTTTTGACAGTCTGATAAACTTTAAATATTATAGACAGTTTTTTTCTTTAATTTTCTAGATAAATAATAAAGTATCATGTATTTTTTTTTGCTCTAAAAATGTTTCAATGATTGGTGAGTTCACCCATGAAAGCTATGTCCCCTTTTATGTTGACAATCAATAGTAAATAAAGCAACAAAAACTATTCTAAACAGTGTTTCTCAAACTTATTTGATTGCACGCCCCCCCCCCACTGTGTCTGTAGTCGTTTACGCTCCCCCCTGCCACACAAGTACATATACCACCACCTAAACCTGAAAGCAGAGCGGAGACTGGAGGCTACTGGCCGGGCACCCAGCTCTGAAGGTAATGGTGCTGCCAGCGACGCAAAAGTAAGCGTGGCATGGTATGACATTCCCACCCTTACTTCTCCACTGATGCTGGCAGCAGAGCTGCCTTCGGAGCTGGGCACCCGGCCAGCAGCCGCCACTTTCCTAAAGCTTCTCACGCCACCCCAGAATACAATCCGCGCCCCCCAGTTTGAGAACCTCTTTGCTAAACAACTGCAAATGGAATAGCCCACGTTAATGCAAAAACAGGTAGTTTTATGCGAAGATGGTGTGGTCTTGATTGTGCAAATCCTCATTCGTGAGCAATTATTGGATAACGACATGAGCACGGACCACTGACATGAGTAAACGATTGGTGGATCAGACCCTATATTAGCAAATTAAATAATATTCTTCTCTGAATGCAATCAAAATGTGTTTTGCTACTACTTACCCAAAGAAAGCCTACTTTTGTGTTTGTCCAGTTTCATTAGCTGAAAAATTATTATTAATGGACATTCTGATAGGCCAGAAGAGGAAATGTGCTTCTCACTAATCAACTTGCAGATAAATACAAAAAACAGTTCTGTTTGTGCAAAAGCAACCCCCTCCTGCTACATTATTCCATTGATCTAAAAACATTTACATCTCCTTTGTTAACTAGTTTTCAGTGGTTGTTTCATAATCACTGTGCAACTCTATTATAACTGCACCTCAACAAGCTGCTCTGTGTAGAACCACAATTTATTTCACAGCTAGAAAAAAAATCTGTTTTTAAACTTAAGTTTGTCATACATCAAATCTGTCAGCCTTTTCATGGACATTCATGGCTTTTATGATGCATTGTAAATAACTCAAATTGTTGTTCCAAAGGAGAAAAAAAAAATGTACAATGAAGTTAAGAAGAATTGAACATTGTAATATTCCTGTTGTGGATTTTAAATCTTTCCTAAAACAAAAAAATGGACGTCAAAGCATATAAAAGTGTACCATAAAATCCACTGTTACATATTTTGATTACATGTATATTTGTTTTCTATGTTGAATATATTATCTGGATATAAATTTACTGTTTAGGGATTTTCCCCCCATCTAAATGTTTTTTAAAATATTCTAATCACTTGAAAATTCTTGTCGTTATAGTAATAATGGTGTCCTATGCTGAACAAAGC
Source organism: Terrapene triunguis (assembly GCF_002925995.2). NCBI lineage: Eukaryota > Metazoa > Chordata > Testudines > Emydidae > Terrapene > Terrapene triunguis. The sequence goes on along the minus strand of NW_020664492.1, from coordinate 4,638,547 downwards.
CCTCAGTTGTTTGTAGCAAACTACGAAACAAAAGGAGGTAGAGTTTAATAGCCTATGGCTATCAAGTTAACAGGAAATACCTTCAAGTTATTACTATACTGACATTATTTCATTTAAATTCTTGATTTTTTTAATAAATAAAAACCTACAAAAACTGTGAAACAACTTCTGAATGGCAAACTGTTTGTTTTATTTTATTTTAAAAAGGGTACAACATTGCTTTGGTCCTTCCTTTCCTCCCAAACTTTCATCTTTCCTTCCCGCTCTCATTTCTCTATTGTCTTACAGGTCAGCCAGGTGCTTTGCTATCACACTGCAGTATGCTTTTGTTAAAATTGATATTAAATTGCAGTGTAGAGAAACCCCCCTTTCTGAAATAGCCATTGCAAATTTACTGAATAAAGAGTTGCCAGATTGATAGTAAAGAAAAATTAAATCCTTTATTTATCCTAGGAGAAAGAGCAAGGCCAGTGCAATGTATGTTTCCCCAAACTGTCCCAGCAATGTCCCTAAACACTATTCAGGCAGGAACAGCAGTAAGATGGCAGTTCAGTCTCCAGCCCCATTCAGCCCTTGACACCCTTGCTGGCAACCTCAGAAAGCCAGTTAGTGCCAGCTACATCTGTTTATCTGTGTTGATACTTATACGTTCCCCATCATCACAGTATCTGAGGCACCTCACAAGCATTAATTAATATGTCCTCACAATCACCTCTCTGGGATAGGGAAGCATTATCATCATCCACACTTTACAGATGGGGAATCGAGGCACAGAAAGAGTAATAGGTTTATCCAAAGTCACAGAGGAAATCTATGGCAGAGCCAGGAATTAAACCCAGAAGGAATCTCTCAAAACCCTTCCTTCCTCTCTTCCCTGACCAACAACCATGACCATGAATTTTCTGATGTGACACCTTGCACTGAACTTGACTGAGAAACAGACATCAATCAGTCGGTAACAACATTTTAGCCAATACTGCTATGGGCTGAATGGATCATGGATCAGGTATGGAAAGATGACATTGCAATAGTTAGTAACCATGGATTGCTCTCTTTTTAAATCTGGTGGATCTTCATTCATCTGATGGATGATTTACTGATTGTGGATAATTCACCCAACAAATATTGATATATTCCACCAAATAAAATTGTGATGATTTCCCCCATTCTTTGGCCTGCTCTGCTGCCCACAGCCTTTGTTTTTAGCCCCGAGAAACTTTTCCTATCTTAGCTTGTCAAGCAACAAATCAAAATTGAAAGTGTTACAAAATAAAATAACTGAATCCCCAGTATAAGTTTGGCAAGACAGCAATTCTCAATTGCTTTTCACTAAATGCCCTCCTTAAATTAGAATTATTTTAACTTGTTTTTTAAAAAGTCAACTTGTGCTACAAATGTTTACAGGGACAGTATCACCCTTAAAGCAGTGCAGTGCTTTAAAATGATTCTTTTGAGCCAGATCATCTCAGGGACCCACTTCTGCAGCACTGTCCACCTACCTTCCTAGTCCATCCCAGAGAGTTCTCTGCAGTGCTGGGATCTGAGTGTAGGGGGAGTAGGACTGGGCAGTGAACTGACAGGGCCTGGACCAGATAAATAATCCATTGAACTGGCCCCATGTAGATGCTTGAAAAAGGTAACACAGCCTGGTGTGTGTATTCCCTCCTGTGAGACACCACACTCAGAGAGGAAACTAAGGAAGGGTACCTGGGGCAGCCCCCTATTGGTACTGTTGTAGCATTAACCCGGTAATGCAAAACTTAATAAGAGCACTCATGTCTATTATTATTATTTAACATTTATAGTCTGGTAGTGCCTAGAGAGCAACAGAGTCCCATTGAGCTAGGATCCCATTGAGCTGAACACCATGGAAACAAAGCAAATGATGGTCCCTACCCCAGAGAGCTTACAAATCTAAACGACAAAGCCAGGAATGTCAGTGCTGGGTCTCTGACTCCTGTTATTCCACTAAAAGTAGATACATACAATATAACAGGGATGGTAGATTTCTCCTCGCCCCATTTTGGTTGTTCAGCCACAAAAGGATAGAGCAGTTGTCATTCCATGTAGTACTGCTGAAACAGGGAGGAAAGGTAGCTGCCTGCGCTATTTGCCCAACAAACCTATTACAAAGAATATAATCACAATTCAAAGTTTTTTATTTATTTTTATTTTTTTATTTTTTAAATATACCTCTTCCTACCACTACTTTGGCATTTAAGGGTTCATCTACGCTGCAAATATAATGGTCAAGGAATCCACTTAAGAGATAGCGACATTCACTGGTGGGACTGAAACGTGTCCCTATAACGGGGTGGGCAAATTTTTTGGCCCGAGGGCCACATCTGGATATGGCAATTGTATGGCAGGCCATGAATGCTCACAAAATTGGGGGTTGGGGTGCGGGACAGGGTGAGGGCTCCAGCTGGGGGTGTGGACTCTAGGGTGGGGCTGGGAATGAGGGGTTGGGGATGCAGGAGGGTGCTCTGGGGCTGAGACCGAGAGGTTCAGAGTGTGGGAGGGGAATCAGGGCTGGGGCAGAGGGTTGGGGCGCAGGGGGGATCAGGGGTGCAGGCTCCAGGCGGCGCTTACCTCAAGCAGCTCCTGGAAGCATTGGCATGTTCCCCTCTGGCTCTTACATGGAGGCGCGGCCAGGCGGTTCTGCGCCCTGCCCCATCCACAGGTGCTGCCCCTGCAGCTCCCATTGGCCGTGATTCCTGGCCAGTGGGAGCTGTGGGGGCAGGGACAGCATGCAGCACCCCCTGGCTGTCCCTACGTGTAGGAGCCAGAGGGGGAACATGCTGCTGCTTCCAGGATCTGCGTGGAGCGGGGCAAGCCCTCAACCCCGCTCCCTGGTGGGAACTCGAGGACCGGATTGATTAAAACGCCTGAAGGGCCGGATGTGGCCCCCGGGCCATAGTTTGCCCACCCCTGCCCCATAACATGAGAGAATAATGCTTTTACGACAAGGAATACAGGAAACGATGATAGCTATTGTTCTCTTCACCTGATTTCCCCCTTGCTATTTCAGAATGTTAGTGTTGCCATGTAAACTGTTAACCAGCTACCACTTTCCAACCAAGAGGAAGCTGTCTTTCATGGGCAGCTGAAACAATTATTTCTCTTTTCCTTAGTGAGCTCACAGAGTCTATGAAGCAAAATTAGCATTTGTAAAGTGCTCTGATATCCTCGAAGGAGAAGTGCAAAAGTGTACTATCACCTTATGGCTCCCACCAGCACGCAGAGATCATGGAGTATGGAGAAGCGGAAGCACAGGAAAGAGTAGTCTGCCTGTTCTGCCACTAGGAAACGGTTGCATGGTCCCATGATGGGAGTTACTTTTGGCTGGTAGCCACTTCAGAGAATCCCTCCCATGGGAGACTTAGTAAATTGGAAGCACAGCACCACTCAGTATAGTGGCTGCTTGAAAAGACCCAAAATAATACTTTCCCCCCTTCCTTTTTCACCTTTATTGAAGAATTGTCAGAGGGACTATTTTAGGCAGTATCACTGCACCCTATGAACATATCCTTGATCTGAAGTCAGTTTTACCTTCTCCTCAAAACAGGCTGGTGTGTTGTCCCAACAGAAAGCCAGTAGTATTACTAGCTTCAGATGTCGAATGTCTAGATTAGAATCATTTGAGGAAGGAGGAAGAAAAGTAGGCACAGGAAAGAGGGCAAAATGTGACAAAATGTTGGTGGGAGGGTAACATTGGGCAGGGGTTCCCAAACTTTTTTCCCTAAGGCCCATCTGTGCTGCTTCAGTAGGCATGGTGGCCCACTATTAACATGCGTCCGTCAGGGAGAGGGGCCCAGTGAGCGTGCGCGGCCATCTTGCCGCAGCAGAGACTAGGGCCAGCAAGAGGGCAAAGGGGCCAGCAGGTGCCACAGCCAGCCCCCCCCCCCCCCCCCCCCAGCAGCCTGCTGAGTGCCTTGAGCTGGTCACCTGGAAGCCCTGCCTGTCACCCACCCAGCACTCTGGCTGCCTCACAGACACCCACTCCGTAGGAATTAGGAAAGGACTCAAGGGCTGCCAATGACGGGCAGAGGCAGGTGCTCAGGCTGGGCCTCGCTGTTACCTTGATGGTCCTGATCACGTCGTTGTAGTCTCCAGGCAGAAACAAAGGGGCACTGCCAAGCCCGGTCCCTGAGGCTGATACTCCAGGGGGCCCAATAGCCACAGATCATGGGGTGCAGCAAGTGGGAATGGCCATAGGGTTACTATATTCAAGTTCCCCCATAGAGGACACTGCCGGGGGGGAGGAAGGGGGATACAGCTGGGGAGTATTGGAGGGGTGTGTGTGCACTGAGAGGGGTATTTGGGGGTGCTGGAAGGGGTACTTGCAGCCTCATTCTCAAGGTGGGGGACAGTGTTGTGATCCCTGGCACAGTGACAGGTGCAGGCTCGGGACAGTGCAAACCCATCAGTCAGTGTCTCTCTGCAGGCCTCTCTCCCTCCCCAGGATGGGGCTCCAGGGCCACGCCCTGTCACCCCTCCCAGCCAGGCTCTGAGGCCACGCGACAGAGCAGGTGGCCTGAATGAGAGGTGCCTGGCAGTTCTGCTTATGGCAGCAAACCCTCCAGCCGCCCTGGGAGCCACCACCTCTCGGGACTGGCCCCTTCTCCTCTGCCCACCGCCTGGCAGCTCTGCTTTGCCTTCTGCCCACCAGGGGCGCTGAGCTCCTCTGACCCTGAGCCATCGCTGGCTGCCACTCCGCCAGTGTATACAGTTTGGGGGAGGGCAACAGCCCCCCATTCACCCTCACCAACTCAGCCCATGGCAGACCACACAGGACTGTGTCATGGCCCACTGTCTGGGAACTCCTAGCACAAACTGTATACATTAGGGCACAAACCCTAAACTGATAGTGAGTTCTACACTGAGATTTCACCAACCAAGTAACAAACAAACTCCTCAAGCACTATAGCAGCCTAACCATGGAGTCACAGACAGTCCTTTGGTACTTTGGTCTCTTGCCACCCAGGCAAACTTGCCTTTGTGACAGATGGTCCCTTACACCAAAAATCACAACACTATTCAGGTTACTCCCAGTCCCAAAGGACCAGTCACTTACCTTTGGTGTGAGTTTTAAGGTGCAATTGACCTAGGGTAACGTATAGCCAATCCTATAATAAACTAAAGATTTATTAACTAAGAAAAAAATAAGAGCTATTTACAAGGTTGAAGCAGGTAAACACACAAATGAGTTACAGTGTTTGGTTTCAAAAGTTAACAAAAACTGCTATGATGTGCAAGCTTTTTATGTCCTCTAGAGCTAATCCAAGCCAAGCAGCTTGGGGATCCCTTGCTTGTGCTTAGAAAATTTGCCCTCTCCAAATTCCAAGCAGCATAGTGATACACTTCTTTCTGGTCAGGGATTTTTATTCCATTCCCCCAGAGTTCAAACTTATGGGACAAGTGTTTGTGCCTGTCTCCTCTTCATGGGTGTGGTGTGGGGAGGCAATCAACAAAGTCTTTGTCCTTTGATGTTTCATAGTGCCTCATTTGGTTTCAATGGGCCTTCTTGTGTACAAGACCAGTACTTTACATTAATAAATGCTTCTTTCCTATTTGGGGAGTTACACAGTTACAGACGTTTACAATGCAAACACTCACCGTAATTTTATACCATGGGATATAGATGTTATGAGATCAATACATGGAGCATCCTACAAGCATTTCATCAAGTCTAAACACTAAACACATTCTTATAAATAGGGCCCCACCAAATTCACCATCCATTTTAGTAAATTTCACGATCATAGGATTTTAAAAATGGTAAATTTCAGTTTCAGATATTTAAATCTAAAATTTCAGTGTTGTAATCATGTGGGTTCCAACCCAAAAGGGAATCGGGTGCGGGGGGGCACAAGGCTATTGTAGGGGATTGCAGTATTGCCACCCTTACTTCTGCGTTGCTACCAATGGCACCACTGCCATTAGAGCTGGGCTCCCAGCCAGCAGCCATGGAGCTTCCTGCAGCCAGGGGAGGTTCCTGGAGGTGGGTCTGACCCAGTCCCAGGAGCAGCCCATGCAGGGGAAGAGGAAGTCCCATCATTCCCCAGCCCGGCCGGGACTAGCAGCTGGAGCCTGGCACATGGTAGGAGCCCCCAGCCCTGCCCCTCCCTGGCTCCGGGCCCAGAGCTCAGGGGCTAAAGCGGCCTTGGGCTGTGTGCAAATGAGTGTGTGGGGGTGACCATGGTGCTTCCCTGACCATGGCGCCCTGGGCGGTCACCCACCCATAAGGCCAGCTCTGCTCCCCACAAAGTCATGACCCCCCCATACCAGGCCAACTTCTCTTCCGCACTGCTGCTGCTGGTGGTGCTGTCTTCAGAGCTGGGTGCCCAACCAGCAGCCACCACTCTCTGGCCACCCAGCTCTGAAGGCAGCGCAGAAGTAAGGGTGAGAATACTGAGACCCGCCTCCACTAGCCAGATTTCATGGGGAAGACCAGATTTCACAGTCCATGATGCATTTTTCATGGTCATAAATTTTGTATGGCCCTACTTATAAACTTAAAATCTATTTTAACAATGCTAATACGGAGATGAGCCAGACTGGTTTCCAGCTACGCATCTGGCAGTGTTCAGTGAGGCCTAGAGGCCTTGGCATGAGCTGGCACCTAGTCTGCCAGAGTCACAGCACACACACGCAAAAGGAATCCTATCTGGAAGAGTACCTCATCAGACCAGAAGCACTGCCTCCTAGGAAAGGGGGACATTTTGGTCAGATCTAGGAGGCGTGTCCAGGAGTGAGGCCCCACTGTTTTAGGCACCGTAAAAACAGACTACAGAACAGTTCTTTCCTTGCAGAGCTTACAATCTGAGTTTACAAAAAAGATGAGACACAAAACTGATAACCCATCGTCAGAAGCCCAGAACTACTAACTTACAATCCCTCCCAATTTCCCCCTCAAACAAACCACCCTTCTCACTCCCTTTCCCTGAGTCTAGCTACCAAAGCCAAGATCCTTTGCTACCATTGCTCAGAGTTCTCTTCCCATCTTCCCTGCCCCCACAGCAGAACAGTGAGCCTCACTGTGGGAAGAAATAGGAAGGTTTTTTCTCCCCATTTTGTTTTTCAGAAACCTGTGAGGGGTGTGCTCAAGACCACTTCCCCTCCCAATGGAGGGGCCAGGGTCCATGCTCACCCCTAGGGGCAGGGGCCCACATGGCCTGGTCTCTGGCAGCAGCTCAGAGCCATTTTCCCTCTCCAGGGAGGGGAACACTGAATTTCGCAATTCTGAAGTGGGGGGGGGGGGGGAAATGTGGTCATAACTCTTATTTTTTACCTCTATATTCCCTCTTTGGTATGACATAGTCCTAATTGAATATATTTCTGAAATGAACCCTTATTTAAAGCACTGGCAGATATACTTAGTAGAATTCAAATGGTGGTAATATTCATGACTTATATTTTCAGTATAATTTTTTTTTGTTATTTTAAATTTAATGAAAAATGAATATTGTTTAAAGTTAATTATATATTGTGGCCCATGAAATCTGGCAATGTCCCTTTAAGGAAGCCTTTCAAAAAGACTGAGTCCTCTTATGCAAGAGTATTTTTAAGCTATCATATTTAGGTTTATTCTAAAGTTAGAATCAAGCAATTTTAAATGTTCACTTTCCCCAAGTTTACAGATGATACATGATGCATCCTCAGTTAACAGGTTTCAGATTTATTCTCAACTCACTTGAAACAAAAACTAAGCCATATGCTCATTCAAACAGTTATGTCTGAGGATATTTAAATCCCAAATGCTTCACAAAACAAGTAACCAGAACACAGAGAATAAAGACATACAGAGTATATTGATGTGTAATTACATTTATGAATTTTACCACTACAAAATTGTCATACAAGCATTGAAAGTTGTTACATCAGTGGTTAGAAAACATTTTTTTAATCCTTGCTCTGTGACTCTAGTATTATATCTAATTGGAAAATTCACAGGCCTGGATAGAGACATGGTAATGTTAGCTGCTGAGGTTGTTTTCAAAGCACTGTCTCTATGTTTTTCACACTACTTCCTCTGAAGAAGGAAGTCTAAATACAGACAGAAGTATTGCATCTAGAGTTTATTACTACTACTGTTTGTCATCCCTTCTGATCAGTTTGTAGAACACATGCGAACAGTGAACCATATTACATATTCCATATTACAGATAATTCCTCCTAGGTATTAAAGCTAACATTGCCCATTTTAAATTTGTTCTTAACACTAAAGAAAATATCTATAGAAGTCAGCAGTTCTCTCAGTAGATAGATATTGACCTCTTACAAGCTACAGAAAGTGTACATGTGGGCTAGGAGTGCTCAAGTCTTCCTTTCTTCAGATCTGATCTATCCTGAAAAATTAACATCAACACAAATGAAGTTTTTAAACTGAGTTTAGCATTAAAGTTACCATTAATTTTGCATGTAAATACACATTTGCTTACATTAAATTCCAAAAAAGTAAACTGACTAAAAGAGTCATACTGAACAATGAAATATATTAACTTGCAACACCCACTGAGAGCAAGTCCCTAAGTTTAATTAGGGATGGGGAGAAAAAGGGAGAAGTACATAGTTCTAAACTAATCAACAAATTAATGTTGTACTTTATTTTCTCTTAAGGAGCCCCAAATAAAGTCCTATAAAACCACTCCAAGATTATTTCTCACAAAAGCTAAGAGATCTGTATTGAACAAGATCTTCTTTTTAAAGACTAATAAACATCCCCACAGTTCAAGGTTTAATTACATTCTTGGCTTATAACAGCACGTATTCATCACCTTCTCTGTTTGCTTGGTCACTTTTCGTACTTATCCTTTGTGTGCCGGCTCCTGTTCCGGTACCTAGGAGGAGAATAGCTGACTCTTCTTCTGGCCTGAAAGCTGGGTGTGTAAGGATAAGTTCTATGTTTCTTTGGTTTTTCTTCTTTCCTGCTCTCACTTGGCTCAGGCGGTTTACTGTCCTCCTCCTGTTCGTGTTCTTCGTCTTGCTCTTTTTGGGAGGGTAACGTGTTCTTAATAGTATTAATAAGAAATCTTTTATTTGTACCTGCAAGAGGGCACTTCATCCTGTAAAGACATTTCAAAGTAATCATAAAACAACATCTTAACACAAATATAAAAGTTCCACATGAGAATTCCCCACAATTTTTAGAAAGATTCAAGTTTGTGGTTTTGGCTTTCCTTGCATGCCACCTAGTGTAAACTCTGAGTACAGGAAAAGACATGCAGGATGTTCCCATTCCCCTTTTCTCATAGTCTTAAGGCTGGAAACAGAATGGTTGTGTTACTTTAATAAGGAGGAAATACAGATTAGAGAAAAAAGATGTGGAGACTGAAGCTTATGTTACATTCTATATATGTGGACTTGCATAGTTCATATTAGAAATTATTTGTCAATGCTTAAATTATCTGATTTTTTAATAATAATATATCCCAAGTCTGAGGGGAAAGGGCTGCAAGATCATGTTTTACACATTCAGTGTAGTTTATTTAATGAATTGAGAAATTTAGAAAGTAAAAGGCATTTTTGCATTAGGAACATCAAGCAGTTATAGCAATAAAATAGATAGGCTATTGAAGTGTTTAACTTAGATTTGGGAAATGTCTTTCAAAAGAAATGTTTATTTTTCAAAAAACCCAAGATATCAATCCCCTTTTTTCCCTTTTATGTTTATAATCTTACCAATTTTTCTTTTTATCAGCTAGTTTTATTAACTAAATATTTTGCACTTATTTCATTCCTCTCGCTAGGATTAGCTCTTTACAATCTTTTATTCCCTACATGTGTCATCTACTAAAACATGCATTGAATAAAACTGAGATTGTTCAGTATCTGATTTAGATTTTTTTTTCTGCTGTAAAAGTTTCTGAGATTTGTTTTACCCTTGTGAGTTGCACTGACATTTTTCTCTTTCTTTGTTTAGAGTTCATGTGCAGGTTGAAAACCTTCAAAAAATTTCTCTACAAGTTGATTCAGTAGATGGCACTCTGTCCTCTAATTGTCAATGAATGACCCAGAATCATATTAGGGACCACAGTGCTGTTGGAGGCAGAATGTTTTGTATGAAATATAAGAAATACATCCTGATCATTTGCGGTCATTCAGAGCCTATGCCTATTTCTGGGAAATTAGGGCTACTAAACCCCACTGTACAGGGGAGATTATTACTGTGCAGCTCCAGTCTGTACATCTAGCATCCTCCCTTAATTTCAACTGGATACAGTATTCATTCTTGTCCCACAGGAATTTGCATAGCACTGCTAAACAGTTATCAAGCTTCACTCCAATGGTGGTTTCATTTCTGTATTTAAAGAAATGATTTATATAGAATACATGATGATATGTGGTGATATAAATGTTTGATTGGCAAGAGTTATGGATAATTACTCTTGAAGTAAAGCCTCAAGGGAATTATGCAGGTCATTCCAGAAGAGTTCCAATGAAAGAGTTATGCCACAACATCTATTTTCTGTGATTTACAGAATAGATCATTTTAGCTGCATGTAAATCTGGGATCTTTCAGCCGCACAAGTCCAGATGAATGAGAAAATGGAGTACAAATAACTTCTAAGAAGTTATTTAAAATAGCTGTTCTATAAATCAGGGTAGAAAGATTTAGACATTAAGGATCTGATTTTGAAAGGCATTTAGGAGTTGTGGTGCTTGATGTTGCAACGCCTAACTGATTTAGTAACCTGAATCTCATTTTTGAAAGGGATTTAGGCACCTAGGAACCTGAATTCCTATGGGATTTAGGTTCTTAAGTGCCTAAATCACTTTTGGAAATGAGATTTAGGCTCCTAAATCAGTTAGGCATTGCAAGGCCAAGCACTGCAATGCCTAAATACCTTAAAAAAACCTGGGATTCATTGTTTAAGTGACTGGAAAGGTAGGTTTACTAGTTTTCCAATATGATAGGGCTTCCATTTCAAACTCCTAACACTCAGGGAATGTTTTGACAGATATGCTGGGACACAAGATAAATTCAGAAGTACTGAATAACACAGAACAGTAAGCATTTGCTTTGTTGTGTGAACCATACTTCTGTCCTGACTGAATGGCTTCTCAATGCAGGTGGGAATGAGGACCAAGATCAGACATGTTCAAAGAGATTTGGATTGAGTTAACCAACCTTCCTGAGAGAATGGGGAATAAGCCAAAGGACAGAAAGAGAAGTAAACAAAGAACAAGTTTGGGCAGATAATATACGTTTTCAAGAGTGGGAGTGGGGTGGTTGTCTGTTTTCCTTTACAAAGAGCCTGTCTTTGGTATAAAACAGCCAGACAGCTTCTGGAAAGACAAGACTTTATGGAAGCATTCGCACAGACTGGAAGGACAAGTTACGATAGCTGACAAGGCTAGGCCTGAATGATCAAGCTCAGAATTTTTTCCAACATGTTGGAAAACTTACCAACAGCTTTAAACCTTTGTGCCTTACCTTCTTAAACTATTAGGGCAGCTTTTTGCAGCCTGTGCCCAGATGAAAACTTTAAATGCTTTGCATGTGTCTGTTTGCGTTAGCTTTTTATTATTATTTTTAAGCAAATGTACAGTTTTAGCACTGATGTGCATGGCACAATACGAGGCAAGACAGTCCCTGCCTTTATAAAACAATCTCCTTAAATAAATAGCATCTTGTTTAACTGTTTGTTTTTGATGGTACAGTGGCTGCCTGCACAACACTGAGAATGAAGGGAACAGTCCTCTGTGGAGGAAAACTGATGGTGAAACAGGAGTCATGGGCTGGGGTCTGTGCTGGCATGAAGTGAGCCCTCAGAGCTTAGCAGCAGAGGGAAAAAAATAACTCATTACAGTGAGATATCAATCTTTAGGTTTTAGTGATCTAGGAGTAAATGGAGCAAATCATCATCTTCAAGACAGTATTCCCTGCTCTTTCTTAATCCAGTCCAGGCTCCTGCCATGCTAAGATACTAAAGAGAGGGAGAATAAAAGCATTTGATGTACATACTTTTTACTTTTTAAAATGGTGGTAGTTTGAATATGAACAGTTTGGACTGCTCAAGTAGGACAGAAAAGATGGACTAGTGGGCAGTATGCATGGGAAATGGTCAGATGTGCAAATTTAAGGTAGTTTATTCCCTAGTTACACAAATAAAGGGATTTTTTCCATTTCATCAGCAGATGTTGGTACATTTATTATACTCTCACGTGGTGGCGATATCCATATTACATTCTAACTTTGACCACATCACCTGCAATCTCCCTCATGTATTGCGATATTCTAAACCTCTGCTTCAAACAGTCTCAAATTTTTCATGCCTCCTTATCTCCCTCAAAAATGCAACTCTCCATCTCCCCAAAATTACATTGGAGGCTGACAGTAATATTCAGTCCTGGACCAGTATCTTTCCTGGTCTGGATACCTTATGACAATGCTGCAAAACTAGAGATGGAAGTATTATTCCATCTCTAGAAAGGAAATGGAAAGAAATGATTCTTCTAGCACCAGAAAGTTTCAAGACCACTGGATACTATAGTCAAGACATTTTTATGTCTACAAATAGCTATTTTAGCTTAATTTTAAGAAGGCATTGTAAATGTCAGTGTTATTTTTCCTCCCCTTCTATACTGGGTGTGTAACTAAACTGGACTCCTAACTAAGGATTATGGCTTTCTGGATGAAAGGAAATAATAAATAATTCCAGGATTACTTCAAAAGTATTTTTATAAAGATGTGTATCATGTACACAGTTGTATTGTGAAAAATAAAGTTTGGGAGTGACCTGTATTACTCACTGGTGGACTTCACCAAGTGTGAGCAATGGTGGGAAAATTTTAGAATGTTTCTTTAGGGTAGACAAGCCTCGTGAGGCAAGAGCCCTCGCCTCACTAAGGGCTAGTCTACACTGGCAGCGCTAAAGCACTGCCGCGACAGCATTTTAATGTGCCTTGTGTGGTTGCAGCACAGTGCTGGGAGAGAGCTCTCCCAGCGCTCTAAAAAAACCCCACCTCAACAAGGGGCGTAGCTCCCAGCGCTAGGGCAGTGTTTACACTGGCGCTTTATAGCACCGCAACTTGCTGTGCTATGGGGTGTTTTTTCACACCCCTGAGCAAGAAAGTTGCAGCGCTGTTAACTGCCAACGTAGACAAGCCCTTAGTAAAATGTACACTTTTAGCCCTTGCCTTATTGAAGGTCTGATCCACAGAAGTCGATGGAAATCGTGTCTTTGACTTCAAATGATGCAGGATGGCAAATATGCATTTTCTACAAGACAGAGCATTTTACTGCTGACTAGCAAACAGTTCCACAGAATGGAATTTGTGCTTATTGTTTTTCATTTAAAAAAACCCTAGGAGCTTAAAAATATTAAAAAACATTAAAGTTTCAAAGTGAAGTATGCATAAAGCACGGGTTCTCTGGTACGTGGGGGAACGTATGTGAACATATTATAAAGTGTGAACATATTATAAAGTGTACAGTCCATTACACCACTTTTACTCCACAATATCAATGTGATTGTATGTTTTTAAAAGTATTCTAAAAATAAGTTACCTTAAACACAAGATGATAGCTTCATAATAGGAACAAAAATCATGCCTCTGGTCTTGTGGGTTTAAGTCAAAAGCGTAATGGCATTTTAATATTTGTAGTCCAACTGTTACACATCCTAATAAGCAACGAGCCACCTTCCTTTTCAAACTAATATCTGCCAAACAACTGCAGATGAATAGTAGCACTGCATTCCAGAGCATGGTGGTACTTCCTGTTTGTAAAACTGATTAAGACACTGGGCCAGGACAGTCTAATCACTTTGACTTAGCAACAGGCACCCTGTGTATTGCATTTCTATGTGGAGCATAGGAACACTCATTCACTGCAACTGTAGGCTTGAACTTAGAGAGGAGAAATAGGATAGGGACAAGCAGCAATCAAAACAAACAACAACAACAGGAATGATCTCAAAGCATTCCTGTTTTAGCCCCAAGTTTGGTATCCTACAATGTTTCTGACTAAGGATTTCTATTTAGTATTAAATAGAAAATAGCGTATAGACACAGAACAGGAATTATTTAAGGTTGCGCTAAGAGTATAGTTAGAAGTACAGACATGAAATGATCTTTTTCTTCTTTCTGCCCCTTCCCCAACTGTTCTCTTGTAACACATCCAGCTGTACAGATTTGCTCAAAACTAAGGGTTTGTCTACACAGAGTTTTCATACCTCTTTGACTATGATCTGTCTACACTACAGGTGTTCTAGCAACAGAGCTATGACACTGTAGCTCTAGTGTAGGGACAGACTATAGTGACGGAAGGTTTTTCTATCACTGTAGGAACTCCACCTCCCCGAGTGAAGGTAGCTAGGTGAAGAGAAGCATTCTTCCATTGATCTAGCCGAGTCTACAGTGCATCTACAGTGCTCAAGGGTGTGGATTTTTCATACCCCTGAGCGCCGTAGCTATGTTGATGTAAGTTTTAAGTTTAAACCAGGCCTATAATGGTTTAGAAACAGATGTAGTTAAATTGGTACAACCCCATACTGGGGATACAGTTAGAATCACCTTTATACCAAAATAACTGCATCCCCACTAGAGGGTTGTACTGCATTACTATTTTGGTATAAAAATCACACTTCTAACCGAAATAGTTAAATTGATATAAATCCCTGTGAGTACACCAGGTCTAAGACTAGGGGTACGTCTACACTTAAAATGCTATAGCAGCAAAGCTGCAGCTGCGTCGTTGTATCGCTTCAGTGTAGACACTACCTATGCTGATAGGAGGGGTTCTCCCACCAGTGAACGAAATTCACTGCCTCAAGAGGCAGTAGCTAGGTCAACAGATGAGTCAAGAATTCTTCTGTTGGCCTAGCAGTGTCTACACCAGGGGTTAGGTCGGCATAGCTACATCTCTCAGGGTTGAGGTTTTTCACACCCAACTGACATTGCTATGCAGATGTAACTTTTAAGTCTAGACCAGGGGTTGGCAACCTTTCAGAAGTGGTGTGCCGAGTCTTCATTTATTCATTCTAATTTAAGGTTTCGCGTGCCAGTAATACATTTTAACATTTTTAGAAGGTCTCTTTCTAGAAGTCTATAATATATAACTAAACTATTGTTGTATGTAAAGTAAATAAGGTTTTTAAAATGTTTAAGAAGCTTCATTTAAAATTAAATTAAAATACAGAGTCCCCTGGACCGGTGGCCAGGACCTGGGCAGTGTGAGTGCCACTGAAAATCAGCTCACATGCCACCTTTGGCATGCGTGACATAGGTTGCCTACCCCTGGTCTAGACAAACCTATGTGAAAAGACTGATCCTTTTAAGCAAGTTACCACTGTACTTTAACCCATTTGCAGCTACTTTAAAAACAAATCACATGAGAAGCCTACTGGCGGTGTGGTCATACCATTACTTAAGGTGTATAGCTTCCATTTGCGAGAGTCAGGGCTGTCTTGTCTAAAAACGGATTTAAACCGGTTAGAAACTGGTCTCACTAAACTGGTGCAATCTGCATGTGTGAACAGTCTTAAATTTGTTTAAGAGTTCCTGATATCAAAGACATCAAAACCAATTTGAGACAGATGAACCATGCCTCTGATCAAATCACTGAATTTATTGTATTACAATACTATGTGCAGGTACACTTTGAAGGAATAACTATGAAAATTAAAATACTGCTTTTTATTCCAAAATAATGCTATTAATAGTTGTCATAATGCATACTAAAAGTATCAACAATTTTAGCTTTCTTTCCATTAAAATTAATTGGAGGACAATTAAAATCCCCTGGATTTTATTTAAGATTACATTAAAAATCTTGAGCAAAAAAAACCACCTTCCAAAAGTGTATTTTACTTTGAGTTTATAGACTGTTGTAGTTTAAACAGAAATTTACTGAAAAAGGACAATTTATATTAAAAATATTTGCCGTAAAGTTTGCTATGACATTTGTATTTTTAATCTTAAAAAAAACAAAAAACAAAAAACAATCCAAACCGAGTACAAATATGAACATTTACTGGCCAACATGCAACTACATCTATGTTGAAACTAACTATCAAATATGTCCCAGGCTCATAAATATCTTGATTGAAATTTGATACAGTGACCATTGTGATAAGAACTTGCCACTACAAAAAGTGCCACTTGTACTCCAACTGGTATATGCTGTAAATACTTGGTACGGCAATCTTCACTCAGGCAGAAATTTCTTCAATTTCTACCCTAGTCAGCGGAGTTAAAGTTTTTGCATCTCCTGTTATCATGTTTGGAGAAATCTATTTGTAAAGTCAATAAAATAAATGTTTTAATGTTATGCTATTAAAAACTAAAAGTTGGAGATGAAAGCTCTGCCATATGTTAAGTGTAAAGTTTATATGGTTTAATTTTTTGATACTGCTTAGTGTCATTTATTTTTCATTCCATCTATATTTAAAGGTACGGTAAATTTTTTCATTCAATTTGTATCGGAACTTACCAACCCATAGCTCCCATTGTTTCAGCTCTGGTTTTCCCACGCTTTGCCTCTTTAAGAAGCTCTTCTACTGCCTTTCTAGATATGAAAAGGGAAAAAAAAATATTAAAAACAGATTTATAGACCATTTAAGAAAGAAACTGAACTCTTGGAAGTACAGAAAAGTTGGCTCATATGTTGAAGTGACAATGCCACCAATCTGTGTAAGGTAGCGATTCAAATGGAAGAGGTCGCAACTAGTCATCATTTTCCTTTCATTGTCATAGTCCAAATCTTTACCCAACAAGATAAAAAACAGAAAGGCAACAGTAGCAACAAAATGCATCACTTTACATCTACTCACATTAAAAGCCACCAGTCATTAAAGAAACTGAAGACACATCACTTACATTATTTATTTCAAATTTTAGAGTAAACAACAAGTTTTACTACTCTACAAATACAGTCTGCTCTAGGACATAACACTGGAAAACAATAGTGCTTATCACCAACTTATGAAGTACCCCGTTTAGCGACTTCTCTCAGTGGTCTCATCTATTCTAAGGACTGGTCTATACCTAAAACTTAGGTCAATCTTGCTACATCACTCAGGGCTGTGAAATTTCACAAACCAAACCCCCTACTGTAGGCACAGCTAGGTCGACGGAAGAATTCTTCCTTCAACCTAGTTACCACCTTTCAAAAAGGTGGATTACCTACATCGATGAAAAAAACCCTTGGTTTGCTTTCCTGTCCTGCACATGAAGTGCAAGTTGTTGGCTGTGCTGGAGGAAACGACTCTTGGATTGGAGGTGCAAGTTGAGATGTTACTGAGAATCAGAGAAGCTGAGGAGATCATATACAGCAAGGGTTGGGAAACACCATTACCCCAGGTACTGGGAAGAACAGAGCTGGACACAAAGGAACTGGAGAGAGAGAGAGAGAGAGAGTCAGAATGAAGGCCTGGCAGTTCGTAACCACCACAGGCAAGAGGTCATGGTGGCATTCTACATGGCTGTAGACAGAGAAGAATAGGCAGGCTATGGCCACCAGAGAGAAGGAACCAGGAGGAATTCCACACAGCTAGAAGTTTCAAATCAATACCAGGTCCTCAACATGGAAACTATGCAAGATACCTCTCATGATCCAGCAGGCCCAATAGAACAGAGAGATGTACAGGGGAGACAAGTAGATGCCAGCTTGGCCCAACCTGTAAGAAAATCAAGCTTGCCCGCAAAGAGCTTTCTAACGATCCAAGGAAGACAAAATATCCTTAATGGAGAGTCAATACTCAGAAGACTCAAAAGAACATTCTGAAAGGGTCAGGAAGACAACAGGACAGTGTGCTGCCTTCCTGGAGCCAAGACACAAGATGTCAAGAATAATAGGTAGGCAAGGATCCATAAGTGATGATTCATATAGGCATTAATTAATCTCACTGGTAATAGAAGACTAGAGGGAATTCCGAAGCATGCTGAGGAGGAAGACTGTCCAAGAGATCTTCTCTGAGATCCTTCCTGTCCCATGAAAAAAGGAAGACAGAAACGAACCACTAGTTACATGGTGTCTTTGGGTTTTGTGGAACATTGGTCCACCTTCTGTGAGGAGAAGGGACTGTATAGTTTGATGGCCTCAACGTCAGTAGAAGGGGAACCAATTTCTTCAGGGACAGGATGGGTAGAGTAGTCAGGAAAGTGTTAAACTAATATCAAAAGGGGAGAGTAAAAAGAGGGAAGATATGAGCAATCAGCACAAAATCGAGATATTCAGAACAAAATTAATCAAGGAACCAAAGAACGTAAAAAGAAGAAATTCTTTAATTGCCTCTACAACAATGTTAGGAGCCTGGGTAACAAACAAGGAATTGGAATTGCTCATTTATGAGAATAAATTCAATCTAGGTGGTATTACTGAAATGTGGTGGGATGACTTACATTATTGGAATGTGAAAAAAAAATCAATGGTTATAACCTATTTAGGAAGGATCGAGTGGGCAAAAGATGAGGGGGAGCAGCACTCTATGTCAAATATGCATTACCTCTTTCTAAGTCACTAATAACTCGGAAAAAAATTACCTTGAATGATTATGGATCAGGGTCCTAACCAATAAAGCAAAAGATGGGGTATTAGTGTCTGCTACAGACTACGAAATCACACTAGGGAACAGGCTGACTGCCTCCTTATTCACCTATCTATAATGTGTAGGGAAAAAAAACAGAGAGATCATGGGGGACTTCAATTTGAATGACACGTGGCGATCTTATGCTGCTGGTACTAGAACATCCTGGGAATTTCTAAATACTACATATGATAATTTTCTAACTCGGATGTTGCATCGAACACAGGGGAATTCTATATTAGACCTCAACTTGACAGATAAAGAGGGACTGATCACTAAACTAAAAATTAATGGGAGCTTAGGTACAAGTGATGATGACTTGATCACATTTATAATGTGCAAATAAAATAAAGTCCAGAGCAGGAATACATATATTTGGTATTTGAATAGGGCTAGTTTCACAAAGCTGAAACAATTATAAATCAAATCATCTGGAAGGAAGACCATAATAAAAAATGTGACTGGTGATGGGGAATTGTTTAAGAACACCTTACTAGATGCCCCAAAAGTCACAATGCCACAATCGAGAAAGAAGGCCGTACTGGTTAAAAAAACAACCTGGTTTAGAGGGGATGTGAAGGCAACTCTAAAAAATAAAATATATATAACAAATGGATGAAAGGAGAAGTTGATAGTAATGAATATACATCAGAAGTTAGGAACTGTAGAAAATAGATAAGAGAAGCAAATGGACACAAGGAGAAATCTATGGCCAGCAGTGCTAAGGACAGTAAGTTTTAAAAATATATTAGAAACAAAAAGAGTCCTGAAAATGGTATTGGTCCAGTACTAGATGGAAATGATAGAATTATCAATAATAATGCAGAAAAGACAGAAGTGCATTCAATAAATATTTCTGTTCTGTATTTGAGGGGAAAAAACAGATGAAATAGTCTCATCATATGGTGCTAACACACTTCCAATTCCACTAGTCTCTCCAGATGATGTTAAATAGAAGCTTCTAAAGTTAGACATTTAAATTAGCAGATCCACATAATTTGCATCCAATAGTTTTACAAGAACTGGCAGAGGAGCTTGCTGGACCATTAATGTTGATTTTCATTAAGTATTGGAGCACTGGGGAAGTTCCAGAAGACTGGAAGAAAACTAGTGTTGTGCCAATTTTTAAAAAGGGTAAGTGGGATGACTGGGGTAATTATAGGCATATCAGCCTGACATTGATTCTAGGCAAGATAATGGAGCGGCTGGTACAGGACTGAATTAATAAAGAATTAAAGGAGGGTGGGAAAGTGTCCAACTACAGAGAAAGAAAGGCAGGCCTCCCTAGAAATGTTCAGGAGAGGATTGCAGAGTACCTTCATGAAAGTTTCATCAAGATCTCTCAGGAAGACTCAAGGGACATCCCTGCATACATAAATAAACTGCACCACATCCCTCCCGCCCCCTACCTAGCTATGGAGAGGAACAAAAGCAGATACCAACTCTACCTCTCTTGGTTGTACTACTACCTCTTCTAGCACAAGTAAAGTAATGACAAAAGTCAAAAGATGTGTTCTGCTACTTTGAGGGTGCCAACCCTGCTATTGAAAATTTATCTACACACTTACATGAGATCCCTTACCCCCACCATGCTTTACTGGCAGGACTGTGGAGGAGTCAAAAACAGATCCTGGCTCACTGCACAGCTGGATCCACAGGTCGCCTGTCCCCCATACACCTCTTTCTCATCCACCATCTCCTCCTCCCTTTCTCACTGTACACAGCAGGGGCTTGTGATTTGGGCTCCAAGGAGGTATCCACGGGGCTGCTGGGGGTGGTGCTGGGGTCTCCACTGAGCACAGCATGCAGCTCTTTGTAAAAATAGCAGGTCTGCAGCTTGGCACCGGCTCATTTGTTGGCCCCCCAGCCTTCTGGTATGCCTGCTGCAGCTCCTTATCATTCATGTGGCACTACTGCTGGTCCCTGTCATAGCCTTTTTCCAAGTTAGAATATATGCCAGAGTGTGGCTACATTGTGGCCTTAGAATGCACCAAAAATGTGGTTTCCCAAGATTAAAGATGTTTCTGCTCACTTCCATCCAGCTATCACAGAAACATTTTACCACATTATAATCATTTCCACCAAGCAACTCTGACATGAAATTCCCTAGCCAGGTCTTCAGAATCAGTCACTAGTATTTATTTATTTATTAAGTATTTCGTGCTCTTTGGCTACATGATACACTGAGGGGAAAAAAATCCCGCCACAAAAGGTTTATGATCTATGTCAGAGACACAAATATGCTGGTGGAGCAAAATGTCTATTTTTTAAAAACTGCAGGTATTTAAATATATATACACACATCACTATTTTCGTTGGAGATTTATTATTGAAAGGCTTTGCAGAAGCAGTGTGGTTTGAGGATTTAAGTATAGGATAACTGATTGGTGCCCCAGAAGAGGGATATTCTTGTGTCAGACCTCCCACCTGTTGACTTCATAAGTAGAGCATTGTTATAAAGTTCTATACAACACCCCAGCTTCCGGGGTACGATCATCAGTTTGACTTTACCAATACTTTGTTCCTCAATAGTTTGGGGCTAGTTTTTTAAGTAAGTGCACAGTTGTGTGTCTAGTTTACACATGCAATTACCATGATTGTTCATGAAAATTGGGTATTTGCATATGGAAATTGCAATTTGTTTCTAATGCTCATATGCATAAGCAAATACTCAATTTGCAAACAGTTACAACAACTCTATGTGCAAGTCAGGACATGCAATTGTGCATGCACTTTTGTAAATCAATCCCACTGTGTTTCCCAATTATCTTTTGTGTTGTGCTAATGTAACCCTTTTCCATACTATTTCTGTAACATTAACAGAGGGCTATCTTGTGATCCATCTTGCTACTCTTGGCAATCTTAGGGTTACCATACGTCCAGATTTTCCCGGACATGTCCGGCTTTTTGGGACTCAAATCCCAGTCCGGGGGGAAATCCCAAAAAGCCGAACATGTCCGGGAAAATCCGG
>NW_020664492.1:4558110-4616640 GCF_002925995.2 Terrapene triunguis | reverse complement strand
GTTTGACTACATTTATTTCAGAAGCATTTTGGCTGTAGAGCAGTGTATAATTAATGAAACTGATGCATGGTCTGATCCCAAAGGAATACCACACAGGAATGCCACAACTGGTAATACTGGCATCATTTATAACATGAGCAGCAAATGGCATCCAAAACCTGCATATTTTTGAATGACTGGAAGAAGACCAAAATAATTATAATAGATTGGTCTGTTGGTGAGATAAGTTTGGTGAGAACAAGGGGTTCTTTTCCTTGCAGGAAAGGATGGTCCCTAGGGGTCTGCTTATATTCCTGAATGATTATAATTTTGCTGCATATTTTAAGTGATGATCAAAGAATACATTGTGTAAAAATTCTCTAACCTAAATTTATATTGTATACTAAGATGAAAAGGAAGTTAAGTCTGTAAAGTCAAGCCAAACAACATACATTTCCCTAACCTCATTCTTGGAAAGGGATGGCTCAATTTTGCTGAAAATCAACTAATACGAAAAGTTTTAGACCGAATGGTTAAGTTCAACTAAGATATAAGCAACAGAAAACAGGTTCTTATGATAGAAAGTGTTAGGTAATTTTAATTCTAACCATCTCTGCTAGCTTCAACTATAATAGCACCTTTCATCTGCCAGGATCCTAAAGTACATTATGAACTATACAGGCAATGGAGACATGGTGGGTGAGGTAATATCTTTTACTGGACCAACTTTGATTCGTGAGAACGACAAGCTTTCGAGCTACACAGAGCTCTTCTTCAGGTCTGGGAAATGGACTCAGAGTGTCACAGCTAAATACAAGGTGGAACAGATTCTTTAGCATAAAGAGTTCACACATATTTCAAGGGACCATTCAAGGTAAAGTCACTCAACTTGTCTCTCTAATATGCTGTGACCAACCCAGCTATAACAACACTGCATATACAGGTAATACTCAAACAGGAATTGCTTCACAACTATAATGCAACCATTTACAGGGTGGGCACAATCAGGTACCAAAATCAGTACAGCAACTTGCAAAACTAGAGATGGCTCATTTTATCAAAGAGCATAGAGACTAACATCTCTTAAAAAAATTCCCTGGGAACAATGACTTGACCAGGATCATTAGAGACTCAGCTGAAAGACTGTTATAGCCAATTAGTTTATTTTATCATCCATTTATCATTTATGGATTGATTTCATGTATAATCAATGTATGCTAAACAGATTTAAATTGTAGGATTATAGAAGTATAAGATTAAGTATTTAAGAGTGATGAGTGAGTGTTAGTAAAGCATGGCTGAAACACAAGGCCAACAGGATGAGACCTGTAAGATTTTAGCATAGCCAGACTAGGCCATAGGTTCCCAAACTGGGGTTCAAGAACCCCTGGGGGTTTACAAAATGTTACAGGGGTTCTTGGAAAAAAATTCCCTAATGGCGGACAAAGCTGTCCCTAGGGACCCCGGGCAGCATGGGGCCAGCAGCCCGGAGCCCCTGGACTTCCAAGAGTTAAGAGGATCAAAGCAAGCCTATCTATCACACTGAGGAGATTTAAAGTTCAAGACTCCTTATAAGAAATGGAAAGAGAGGTGGATATTTTTTGCTGTTTTTAAAATTAAATAGGCAACTAGTATTGTTTTTAAAATTATTATGACGAACAAGTTTAAGCTTTGTTGTAACGTGCGTTGTTTGTCTGGACTGCTCAAGACCTGAATGCTTGTGAAGGAGGAACTCTGAGTTGGCTTCTTAAATACCTTCATGCTGTTTCACATCTGATACTCTTTGATGAAACATAGGAGCCTTGTCTTATAACCAGCTTATTCAAAGTGATACAAGCTATGAAAGTGATATCTTGGAAGAGTGTTGCCATTTTCATAATGTAATAAAAATACTGTAATGATAAATAAGAACATAAGAATGGCCCTACTGGGCCAGACCAAGGGTCCATCTAGCCCAGTATCCTGTCTTCTGACAGTGGCCAGTGCCAGGTGCCCAAGAGGGAATGAACAGAACAGGTAATCATCAAGTGATCCATCCCCTTTCGCTCATTCCCAGCTTCTGGCAACAGAGGCCAGGGACACTTAATAATAATTAGTGTGTAATAAGCATGTCATAAAAACAAATTTTATATTTCCAAGATCACTGCTTTTATAATTTATACTCAGGTAAACAAGAAAATCCCTGGAAATATTCATTTTTAGGAGGGGGTTTACGAGACTTGACATTTTAATGAAAGGGGTTCACAGGTTGTTAAAGTTTGGGAACCACTGCCATAGGTTTAAGAAAGCTTGACATGAGTGGGTGACCTAGGAATAACCCTATGCCAGCAAGGTCACAAGGTTACTGCATAAGAAGTGCCAATAGGTGAGGTTATGGAAAAATTTATTGCAATAGGCAGCAATATATTGTAAGACCTTTGAATGTCTATCTTGACCACAGGGTACATGTCATGCGTAGATGCTAAGGAGAATAAGAGGAACTACAAACAACCTATGAAAAATGGGGCACCCAATCAATATTCATGGGGTATGGAAGTTCAGATAAGGGAAAGAAGGTTGACACCTGCATGTGTGTGCATAAGGTGTTAGGTGTGGTCAGAACTACAATATAAAAGAGAGTACCCTGGTTGGGTAAGAGTGGGAAGACCCCAGCAGGAATTGTCCCTCTACTGATGATTATCTTTTAAGAGGTCCAGCAGACCCTAGAATAGCTTTCAGAATGCGAGTATGACTGTGACACTGCACCCCATATTCTTCAGTGATATTCTTATGATATGATTATGGCATAATTATGATGCGTTTTATGCAAATATGTCATGAAAGATGTCAATTAAAAGGTTATGATTTTCTGAATCTGATTATCCTATTTGCATGCATGTATCATTTTTGTATCTGAAGTTATAAAGGTTGACTACATATCTGTATTTCAAATGTAGTTACACCTGGGTAACGCCCACTAGACTTTCAGTCTAGATAGTGGGTGGGGAAGGGCCTATTCAGGGCAATGGGCCATTAGAAAGAACAGTAGGCCTTAGGAGAAGCTTATCTCCCATCTGGGGAGCCTTCCTGAGAATGCTCCAAACAGCCTGTAAGTAATGGCTGCTATGACTCTACAAGGACATGGGACCAGGCCACAGGATGCTGGCCTCCATCTTGGGATGTCAGTATTTTTCCCACAGACTGGTCTGGAAACCAAGCTTTGGAACAAATGGTTCCCACCATATGCAGAAGCTATAAGGCAGGAAGTGACATCATCTGTGGTTCTTCACTCCCCGCACAAGAAGACTCCTGGAAACACCTCAGGAACAAAGACTGAACTGGGGAAAATGTTGGACCCAGGCTAAAGGGATGTCTAGCCTGTGAATGAAACACCTGGGCATTCCAAGCTGTAAAGCAAGTGCAGCTTGCCCCTTAAGAATCTGAAGCCTGCTTGCATCATCTCTTAGGGTGAGAATCTGCTACTTCATATCCAATCTATTTAGTATATTAAGCTTAGTTTGCATTTTTTGTTTATTTGCTAGGTAATCTGCTTTGATGTGTTTGCTATCACTTATCACTTAAAAGCTATCTTTTGTAGTTAATAAACTTGTTTCTGCTTTATCTAAACCAGTGAGTTGGAGTGTAGTGTATGGGAATCATAGCTCTAGGGGCAAATGCTGTTGCATATTCCTCTCCACATTAAGGGAGGTGGTGAACTTTATGAGCTTACGCTGTGCAGTTCCCTGTCCAGCACAAGACAGTATAATTTTGGGTTTATACTCCAAAGGGGGTGCATGCCTGGGGAGCTGGGAGTTACCTTGGCTGTAGCCTTCTTATGCAGGGGCTGGTCAGATAGCCTGCATGTAACTGCAGCTGGGTGTGTCCCTACCTGTATGAATGCTGGTGAAACTGCAGGCTGCAGGGCTTTGCAGCTTGTCGCAGCAGAACAGTGTGAGAAGGAGCCCCAGCTGGTGGGTCAGGGGGCTCAGTGGTACCTCAGTTCCAGGTGGCACCCCAGAGGGGAACCCGTCACAATGACTACAGTTATAATTATTGCGTAGGTTTTCATAGGATTTCTATATGCATAGTATAGTAGAAAGAGAGAGCCTGAGACATAAGGCCTGGTATAAGAAGCCTGAGGCCTGAACTAAAGTAGTGGGTCAAGTCCTGCTAATATAAAGCAAAGTTAGCAAAAGTCAGGCTGTGAGCAGACGTCAGGCTCTGCCTGCGTGCAGGCTCACAGAACCTGGCAAGAACAGGGCTGGTATTGCGAAAACACATACATTCCTAACAAGTACTAGGCACAGGACACCCATGCAAGCACATTCCAGAAGGGTGGTACCAGAACACCCCAATACAGAATTATGGTGTAAACATAATCCCCGAAGATGACACAAGGACACACTGACCCCCTCTTAAAGATAAGGTCATGATGACAGTGTGATGGATAGAGATGTTTTGACTGAACCAACATATACATGGTAAAGGGTGATAACTAGCCACGTCAGAGGGGCAGTAACTAGCCATGTCAGAGGGGCAATACGTAACTTATTATAAAAAGGAATTTCAGAGGGAGTGTCTTTGGCCAGCCTAGGGGGAAACGGAAAGTTCCGCCATTCACTGAGCTGTGTCCATTGTCACGGGCACGAATATATTAAATGTACTTGTAGCACGTATAGGACATAATATCATGCCTCGTCAACAATAAATCTGGCCAAGTGCCTTCGCTACTGAAACGGGTCTGTGATTTTATTGGGCAGTTCGATAGAGGTCTGCAGTGTCCGCTGTCTGCGCAGAGCTGGGACAGCACGCTGACAGAACACTCACACGCCGCCAGCATTTGACAACACACGAGTAATTGTAACTTTACTTACTGCTTTAATAAAACTTGTAGTACAGATAAGACTTTGTACTTGTGATTGTGTTTATATGGTCATTATGCTTGGATATTGTGTGTTCCTGGCGCCTCCAAATTTGAGAAAATATCCAGAAGCAATTTCACTATTTTGAGCTTGCAGCTGTAGCAATCAGAGCCCAACCCATGGCGGTGTAATGCAACATCACAAAATTCACTGTAAATAAAATAAAGGCTATGCTCTGGTGCTCAGATACTATGTCTCCTAGAACCAGATGGAGCATTGATTCAGTAATGACAGAGAGAATCATGTCACTGAATATTCAAGACCACTTCCTGCAGCATTAAATACATTCAAGAACTGACTAGATTCTACCCTGTTTTGCTCTGAAGAGCAGAGCTCAAGATGATAGTGCTACTGATACCATAAGTGCCATTCTATTATGCATGAATTTAATTAGAAATGAAGAAGCTAGTTGTTTTTTGAACACATCTGAGGATCCTGACATCTATTTTTACAACTTGTCCAAGCTTTGGCACAGGACAAAGATGCCAGTCCTAGAGTCAGCAAGAAGAGGTACATACATAAGGGACATTATTAACAATGGACACCCTGGATGTAACATGAAATAATTAAATGGATATATACAGAAACTGATGAAAAGGGATTTCAAAAAATGGAGCCTGAGGAATGCCACACTGAACAGCAAAGAAACAGGATTAAAACAAACACCAAATATGCCACATAGGCATATAAGAATCAAATGGAAAGCATGCCTTAGGAGAGTTTGGAGTTAACTCACCTGATTTAGAATTCCACTGTCTTTAAACAGTTTAAGGCTGACAATAGATCACTTCTTTAAAAAAGCATTAGTTTAAGCTTTTTTCTGTGTGAATGACCCCCACAGCCTGATTAGTGAAGATTCCATAAAGAAATTCATCCTCAGTTTTTATTTGGCAGATCACCTTTACGTTACATAACCAATGTCAAGTTATGTCAACCAATCTCATGATTGCTAGATCTATAGTCTAACTATTACTTTTAGCTATTAAATTGTGCTTCCTTTCTAACATGCAATTTTATATCTTAAGGATTTAGATTTTAAGTGCAACTTGTGCACTTCAAAAAGTAAGACTGTTCTTTGTGTTATATCCCATTGTTTTACAATAATATAAAGGAGTTTATTCCAGATGCTAAGGGCCTTATCCCTTAGGACAACAATTTCAAATAGATGACACTGCAAACTAGGTTTGGAAGGCAGTTCTAGTAGGAGATGCTATTCAGGAGTTGTGAAATGTTTCTGGTAACTAGGAGGCAGCTTTAACTGTGGAAGAGATTATGAGTGAGGAAAAATACATCCAACACTCTCTCTCCAACAACCTCTAATATATTCCCAGAAGACCTCATATTTGCTGTGTTGTTCTAGGGCCAAAGGCAGGATATCTTAACTGTAGGATATTTTATTGTTTAGAACGCAAAATCTTCAGGGCAGGGACATAAATGGTGTTGTGAATAACTAACATGCCAAAGGTGTAGAACAGGGAAGAAAAAGTAAGAACAGGGGAGGTGAAAAATAATCCAGCCCTGTCAGACACTTTGACACTCTTCTGTTAGTTGTTTTATAACCCTGTATACCTATCCCTTGGAGTGTAAGTTATACTCACAGCATCAATTACATTTCATTGGAATTTGGCCTAGTATTTAAGGCTATGAAAAGTTTCAGATTTATAATCTGGATATTCTCCAATATAATTAATAGTAGGATGTTCAGGCGAAACTGCCAGCCTCTAATTTCCAGCAGAAAGGAGCGGCGGAAGGATGCATATCCGATACTTGCCATAGATGGTGGCAAAGGTGAATGGGAAACTGGGTTTATTTACAATCTGCGGGTATTTGTAGTCGCTGCTTTTTTATTGCTTTAAATCTCAGACTATGTAAAGGTCAAATGACAAGAGGTAGCCAATTCAGCATCCATCATTCCTGGTGATGGTAACATTTTAAGCAAGAAAAATACAGAACATAAGACCAAATGAGTTAGTGACAGTAAAAAAAGAGAATAGAAGTGAGAAAACCTGGCATAATAATCCAAAACAGAATGAACAGAAATTAGAGAACTGTCTTTAGACCAGTGATACTCACAACTCAGTGGTTCAGGAGCCAAATTAGCAATCAACATTACCCAAAAGAGCCACAGTAGTGTGAATTCATTGTTTCATTTATTATAGTACTACGTATTCATATTAATAGTATGATGGAGGAATATACACACACACACACACACACAAATGATGGGGGAAGATAGATATAGTCACAGCAAAATGATTGACCAAGTATTATTTTATCAACTACAATTGGTTAATAACATAAGTAAAAGCATCCTGATTGGTTAATAATTAAATCACACATTGTTTTAATATCATGAGCTGCAAAGAGCCGAAGGAAACGCACTAAATAGCCACTTGCAGCTCGCAAGCCTCAGTCTGAGTATTACTGCTTTAGACCATCAAAGCAGAAACTATCTTTCAATTTAATTTGTCTGAGAGAATGAAGTCACTGCCAGAAATTTTGGACAACCAAGTTCTCTTGTCAGACCACCAGACTGTAGTCTTAGCTGCATGGGGACAAATAATTAAATTCTTTTTCCTTTGTCTGGAAAACTTCTAGTTTCCCAGTGGGACTCAGCAGTTGCTCTAGACCTAGAAGGTGTCCATGTCCATAACAGAATTTAAACGTATAATGAGAAAACACTATTTTAAGTCATCATTATAAACCTGTATGTTTCCTTGAGCACTTGGACTCATGGTAGCTAAGGCACCTAAAAATAGCTCAAATAAATATTTTTAAAACTCTCTAAAAACATCCCTAAAATAGCTTTTCTGTAACATGTGTGACATATGTAGAAGTCATGATGGTATAGTTTAGATTTGCTACAGCAAGTAATGCGGCCATCACAAACTTTTGCCGATAAAAACTTCATACCACCCCTCACCATGACATATTCTTATTTAGTTTGGTATTTCAGACCAGTGCCGATGTAGTTGTTTTTTAAGATCATAGGGGAGAGGTGTCTTATGGAAAAATTATAGGAGGTAAATGGATCATTAAATTCTCTTAGGCCCAATTATCCCCTCACTTCCACCAGCACAACTATTATCTTTGTCCCATCTACAATATCAGTTGGAGGAGGACAGTGGGGGCAACAAGTTATTTTTTGTAAATGGAACCACAAGGTTAGTTCCTTATATTTGGGTGTGAGACACACTGGAAGAGCATGCTATCATTGTTAGACATACTGCTAACAGGTAATCTCACATGAGATTCTGTTATACATGGTTTAGTTGTAGTGTTGACAAGTCATGCTGCAGAACTATTATTTCAGTCATTCCTCCCAGACAATTCTACAATAAATAGCATAACACCATCAAGATTTACCAATAATGTAAGTGCTTCTGGTCCATTTCCAAAGCAGAAAGTAAAAAAGAGGTCTGTTATGACTGAATAGTCAACTAAATGAACATGCATTTAAACGGAATGTGTTCGTTTGGATATGACATGAGTCAATTTGTATAGCAGAATGAATGATCTCATCCCAACAGAATTCCAGTCAATGTAGCCACAATCTGACTATAATAAATACAAAGTCAGAAATTAGGCTTTTCTCATTTCAATTAACAAAACAAGGCTTATTAATTTTCCAACTTGCACTGTGATCTAGTTGCAATCATAGCTGGTACTGGCATGCAACACAAGTTTATTAAAGTGATCATGGAAAATCTCCCATCTTTCTTAATTTAATAGGGAGGTTTCATTTATTTATTACATACAAGTATGCCTTTCCTTAACAAAGTAAGGAGTTTGAAAAAGTTGAGTTTACATTTTATTATGAAGACACTGAGGCTCATAGTCTTCCTAGAAGCAAATTTCACAATTGTGGGCCAGGTGCCCAAAAAGTCTTCTGAGCACACTACTCTCACTTCTAAGATTGGTAGTTATATTGTTCCAGTAGATCATAACCAGGCCATAGGATACAGAGTAAGACAATGAGGCAACTTGAGCCAAACCAATAGAGGATTTCAGAATTCAACAGAAAGTCAGCAGTATCTTCAATGCCCCCATTTTTTCTCATGAATAACCTAAGTTCCCTCTGTGATAAACTACTCTCCTGAATGCATCCACTTGGAATCAGATTACTGCCTCACAACAGGGACAGAGGAATGATATTGCAATAGGGAGATAAAGGGCTCCCATAGAGAACGGCAGCCTCAGAAATCCTGGAATACTATCGTACCTCATTCCATGTACTGCAAAGTACATCTTAACTGTTTTTCGGTAGTATACTGTATATGCTTCAACATCGATGTGGAAACCACTTATATAGTCTAAGACAAGTAAAAGTAAAATATATTTGATGCTGTAGGAATAGGAAAACAATTCTAATTCTCAAACTAAAGTCAAAGGTCTCCTGCTTGTAAGTTTGTGTTCTGTAAACTGGGACTCCTGTCCTCCCAAATATTCCAAGCCATGTAGGCTTGATGTTTAGGTAAGTAAAACTGTAAGCATCCACATTAATGCAACCCCCTTAAAAAAAAAGAGATTAAACTTTTATTATATGACATACAATAATTTAAATGTAAACACTGTAATCAGCACCAATGAACAACAGACAGTAAACAAAAGTGCTCCAGCTTCTGTCTTAAAGGCTCTCTAATGGTCCCTCTGCACTACAAAAGTTACCTGTTGAGGCAGGTTATTTACATCAAGCCCCACACGAGAGCGAGTAGGTGGGCTCTAAATCAGCTCCTGTTACCTGACAGCAGAAGGATTACCCAGGCACTTCCACACTGAGGAGGAAGGTGACATGACTAATATGTATTTTACTGGGTCCAGCACCAGCCCTTCGTGTGGTTGCCTCCCCCAAAGGCCTGGCACAGGAGTGACCACGAGCCCCACACATGACCCCTTCCCACCAGGAGAATGTCAAGGGGCGGGTCTAGAAGGGAACTTTTAAAACTCAAGAGGGAACTACCTAGGTAACCCCTCCCCCCAACTCTTCATCCCTGCAGTTTCCCCCCCACTCCCCCGCCCCATCCCCCAGGGCTGAAGGGACGGGAACAAGTGCGCCGGGCAGGCGCGGTAGATCACAGCGGGCCCACCCCGCCCCACTGCCCGGGAACACGCACCCCGGAGGGCCCCTCTCACCTCTCCAGCTCCATGTCCTCTTCCATGGCGGCGGGGCGAAGGTAGATGCCCCCGCTAGGCCAGAAACACCGCAGCGGCGGCTCAGGTACAGACGTAGGCCGGGCCCATCCACTGCTCGCGGCTGGGGACAGGGAGGAGCGAAGGGGCGGAGCAGCGGGTGCGAGGACCCCGTGAAGGGCGGGGCGAGCCGGAGCTGGGGAGGAAGTGAGCGCCGCGTACCCTGAGTGCCTGCTGCCGCCCCGCGCTGTAGGGGGGCCCGGAGCGGGCAGAGCCCGGGGGGAGCTCGGGTCCCGCCCACCCTCCACCGGGCCTGGCCCCTGCTGCTGCCCCATGTGCTGGAGGTGGCGGCTAGTCCCCCCCCCCCCGGCCTTACCGACCGCGATTCGCCTCGTTGGGGAGGAGGCCCCGCCAGCACCCGCTGCCCATAGGCTCTTCCCTCCCCCTCGGGGTGTTAGTTCCCCTCTGGAGACTGGCGGGCGGGAGGTTGCTGTGTGCTCAGGCTCTTCCTCTCTGAACACGGGCCCAGAGGGGTTTGCTGGGTACATGACGCCCCCTTTCCCCTGCTACAGAGAGAAACCCCAACAATTCACCCTAAATCTCCATCCCAAGGGCGTCTTTCCCTCGCCCCACCCCCGAGTCTTGGCATAATAGTGATGCTACAGAGGTTACCCACTGATCACCCTGGTGCCCAGCCCAGGGCGGGCAGCGGCAGCAGGCTGGTGAGTGGGGTTGCAATGACTCAGGTGCCAGTGACTGGGGAAGGGAAGCTGGAGGCAAAGGGGGCCCAGCAGTGAAAATACACACGGTTTGAAACTGCATTGAGGGGGACATGAACATGACAGTAACCGGGGTGCAAAGGGGAAGGGTTATTTACCCTCATCCCCCCTAGCGGTTGCAACTGTGGCTTCGCCTTGCATGTAACCCAGCACACGGGAGCGACCTGTGAACTGAAGAAAGCTAATTTTTGTTTCCAGTGCGGCCTCTAGCTAGTCACAATTCCCTGTTGGTAACGTAGGATGGGGCGCCTGCAAAGGGAAAAATCCCCCCTTTTTATGTATCCAGCGCTCATCCTCCTACTGCTTCGTCCTGGTCTCCTCCGATCTCTTCCCTCGCTCATTTCATCTCATGCCTAATATCTCCCATTCCCTAAACCCAGTTACTGCTAGACCCGCCTCAAATCCCCTTCCCATCACTCCTCCCCTCGCTCCCCTCCACACCCACCTGCCCTGCCGCCCCGTTACCCT
The DNA here is from genome assembly GCF_002925995.2 of Terrapene triunguis. Taxonomy (NCBI): domain Eukaryota; kingdom Metazoa; phylum Chordata; order Testudines; family Emydidae; genus Terrapene; species Terrapene triunguis. Next base: position 4,605,383 of record NW_020664492.1, on the reverse strand, counting down.
CGCCTCGCTGCTGCCCCAGTCCGCCCCGCGGGCCGCGTGTGCTGCTGGAATCAGGCGACCGGCGGGGACACCCCAGCGCCGGGCCGCTGTCGCCTCCTCAGCCGGGTCCCGCCCCGGCCCCGCTCCCATAGGCTGCGGAGCTTCCTCCGGCCGCGGCCTGGCGGCTGAGTGGCTGAGCCGCGCTGTCACTCGGGTCGCGGCACCGCCCGGGGGAGGAGCCGGCCCGCCCAGGGGAGGCGTGCGGCGAAGTCCTTGCCCGGAGTTGGGCGCTTGTCTCTTGCCAGGAGCTCGCCCGTGACAGCGGGAGGCGGAGCCCCGCGGGCGGGGACAGAGAGCCGGCCCCCGGCCGCGGGATGAGCAGGACCCGGGCGCCGTGCTGAGTCGGGGCCGGAGAGGCGGCGGCGGCGCAAGCCGGTCGGGGTAAGTCAGTTGCTAGGCTGCGCGCTCCTAGTGCCTCGCCGCTGGGCTGCCAGTGGAGCGCTGGGCGCCCCGCTTCCCCAGTGTGGCTGCGGGCTGGCTGGTGCCTCCTGGGCGCTGTAGTGTATCCGAGCTGGTGGTGACATCTCCACCCCCCGTGGGCTTGTGTCAACTGGCTGCTTCTTTAGCCTAATATCAGACCAGGGTAGTAAAAACCTCAGCTCAGGACCACAGATAGTGATTGTGCTTGAAATCTGAAGGCATGGAAATAATCTCTCCCCTTTCCCCAGTTCTGTTTCTTGTGTTTGTGAGGGAGGATCCTCTCCTCTCTCACGGGGACAGGGTGTGTTTTGGGGGAGGATGTGTGGGAGGGTTGGTGATGATGATTACTCACTCCTCTTCCTGGGCACGATTTTCCCAGTCCCCACTAAGTGGTAGATGGGGGTAGGGAGGGTGTTGATAATGATATCTCCTCCTCCATCCCCCATTGTGCTGTCCCTCTCTCTGGAAGACCATATGATTCTTTATGTATGTTGTTGCATTAGTGCCCTAAGGTTCTAGTCAGGTTTAGGGCCCCATTGTGCAGGGCACTGTGCAAACACATAAAATGACACAGTACCTGCCTCAAAGGAGCTTACTGCTTTTAGGTCCCAATCCTGAAAGCTGATCTGCTTGGGTGGACTCCTGCCCCCATATAGTGTCCCGTTGAGGTCACTGAGGCTTTGCTTGGGGTACAGGGGTCAGCCTATGCAAACGAGGTTGGATCGGGGCCTAAAACACATGCAGTAAGTATGGCAAGCAATAAGAGCAAGAAGGGGGAGGGAAGACCAGGATAAAAGTAATGAGGACATGTATTTATATAGGCTAATAATATGCATACCTCAGAAGTTCTGGATTAGTTCAAAGTTTTGTTCTATATTTGTGTAAATAAAAGTATCAGCAGTCTCCACTGGTTCTCAACCTGATCAAAGACTGGGTGGGGAGAGATACTGATTTTTCCTCCTTCTCCCCATAGTTCTCTCTCAGCCCCTTCTCCATGTTAGAGATTTGTGGGGTGGGTGAGTCTGCCTCTTACTGGGAGATAAGAAGGGTGAGAAAATATCATTTATTGCACCAACTTATGTTGGTGAGAGACAAGCTTCAAGCTTACACAGAGCTGTTCGTGGGAAATGTACTCAGCGTGTCAAAGCTAATACAAAATGGAACAGATTGTTTAGCATAAGTAGTTAACACGTATTTTGAGGCAGATTTACTGTTTCTTGAGGATATGTTGGTGGTGATTTCCATCTATGCTCCTTCAAATTCTGACACACTGCATTTCCCATCACTGTCAGTGGGAGATTGTGAATCCCCCATACGTTTCATACCTTTCAGACAGAAGATTTGGATAAATCCTGCATTGCAAGCAGAGGCTGCCTAAATATGTCTGTTGACCATCAGTTTGACTTTGTCAATATATATATTTATGTATATATTCACATTTTTATTTGAATATAAATAAGTTATTATTACCTTTGGGGAAAAAACAAAAACAACAAAACCCACATGTTCTGAGGATAGAGAAAAGCAAAGGCAATGTCATCGTTGCAAAAATGTAATGAGAGACGTGGGGTTACTTTGCCCTCTGTCGCTGGCTGTGGCCATTTCTTCCTGGTGCTTGTGATACTAAACACACTTAAGGAGAAAAAATGGGTATTTTCTGGATGGAACTGCACACTAGGTGTCTTCCAAGAACTACAACAATTCTCTTCCCAAACCTGAACTGTCATTATGTTCTAAAGACTGTACTTAATCCTAAATTGCATATGCGCCAAAACTGATGTGTTTGTGCTTTAGCTTATGTACAGAGGATTGACTACAGATGCATTTATTCTGTGAGATATTGAAATATCATCTATTTTACTCTGATATAATTTTATGAAAGAGTACTAAGGTCTGAAAAGGAGTTGAATTACTGAGTGTGTTGGAGGAAGAAAGAACAGCTGTAAACAAGCCTCTGTTACAGGAACTGGATTAAGGTGGTATGTTTTACAACCTTGCCAAAGAAAACCATAAGCATATATGTAAACTTTCCCTGAAGCATGTAGAACAGACAGCTATTTCAGAACTTAAATGTAGATGTCTACTTTTTAAATAACAAATGCTTTTTCCTTTTTTGAACTCTAGTTTTTTTCTATCAGAAAAATAATGTAAAAGATAGGGTGGTCTTCTGCTAAACAACTGAACTTTTCCAAGGAATACTTTAGAAATTATTCTTTATTTTGAAAAAAAACAAAAAACAAAAAAACCCCTAGTATTCAGTCAGCTAAGTGAATAACCAATTATTTTAGATGTGGCAGTGGCAAATATGACTGTCACTTACCATGTTGCTAATGCATACTAGTTGATTGTTTACATCTGTAGAAATCCACTATTAAGCACTTCTGAGCTTAATTTAATTCCTTTTTTAATTATATTATATTGTGGGTTTATCTTTGGTCTTCATACAAAATTAAAATATTTGTTACAGATTAGTTCTGGCGTATGTTTGATGATAGTCTCTGAAAATAAATTCAAAATCGTAAGTGCATTTGACCTTTTCTTAAAAAGAGAAGCTGTTCTGAGCTAGACTCTTCATTTCATTAAATAAACAATTTGAATGGCTGATATTTATTCCCCTTCCCAATTCTTTTGGTTTGCTGATTTTTATCCTAAGTATACAATCAGATAGCAGATCAAGGAGGCTTAGGAAGAAACATCAGATGGCTTGAAATAGTGTCCAACTCCATATCCACTTTGAAAATAAAGATGCTAGTGCCATATGCTGCTGTGACTTTATTAAAACAAATTTCCTCAAAATGGAAACAAGGTACATAAGCTAAATACGCATTTTAGAACGTTAGCATGACTTAATAGAGCACTGTTAGCGTTTCTTCTGTAATTAAGCTTCTTGGAGCAGGAATCTTATCTTCCTTTGTGCTTGGTGCTACATAAGATGATACAGTATTTTGGTGAAGGAAAGTGTAAAAAGAACCACTTTGTTAGTCTAAAGTGAACTGAAATGATATATTTAAAAAAAAAATAACTGTTTGCTTTACTAAATCACTAAAATACATGGATAAATGTAACAATTAAAGTTTATTTTAAACTAAAATATTCTGTACTGTTTTCCTAATCTAGCTGCATCTTCATCCTGTATTAGGATTTAGTGACATCATCAACTCAGGCAAGGTAGAGAACCCAGAACTCAGGGCAAGTAAGTAAAGGAAGAAACAATTTTCAAATACACCTCTACCTCAATATAACGCTGTCCTCGGGAGCCAAAAAAATCTTACCGTGTTATAAGTGAAACCGCGTTATGTCGAACTTGCTTTGATCCGCCGGAGTGCGCAGCTCCGCCCCCCCAGAGCACTGCTTTACCGCGTTATATCAGAATTCGTGTTATATCAGGTAGCGTTATATCGAGATAGAGGTGTATTGGGTTTTAAATATTTTTGCTTCTTGTGATGATATGAATTCTTATGATATGAATTGATTCTATTCTAGCACTTTTTTAAAAAAAAAAATAGTTCACTTTAAACAAAGCTATATAAACCATGGATCCAGTTCTGCAAGAGAAGTAGGCACCATGTTTTTGTTCTTGTTGTTGATTACAAAAAATATAGGCCATGGTACTGCAAGCTACACTGGCGCCAAGGGTCTGCTCTCCTAGGAGCCTTATTAACTTCAAGGTATTGGCATAAGGGTCCACCTGCACAGAACAGTCTTAAGAATCAGGGCTATGGTGCATATAGTGTGTGTCAAACCACCACAACAAAATATATCTGTGCATATACCTATGTACTTATTTGCTGACAACAAGCAAGTTTGTTAGCTTCTGATGTAAAGGAGCACCACCATCCCATTGAAATTTAATCTACTTCAAAAGATAAGTTAAAGTAGTTTCAAGCCCCGAAGTCTCCCTGCTCACTCATATGTTTTATAATCTCATTTTTGTACTTTTAAAAATAGATCTTCATGTAGTTGAAATCGACAGTACAGAGGAAAGAGTGAAATTGACAAAATTTTATGTATAATCAAATGCACGTAGCAAGAAAATGGAACAAAATAGATTCTTATTTTAGTCTTGCACTTATAATAATAATAATAATTAATAATTAATAGGAAGTAAAACATTTTCAGACCAATGCGTTTTTTTCAGTTGAGAGTATCACTTTAAAACTAAAAGTGAAACATATAAAGAGAGAGTGTTTATTAGTTATTGGATTAATCTAAATTGATTTCAGGAATCAGTAAGATATAGTTTGTTTATTAAATACTAACAGTTGTAACTAAAAAGAAAACTGCAGTCATTTAAAAACAAAATGTTCTCTGTTGGAGCTGTAGAAAACAACAGAGGACATGAAATATCGGTCAATGGTTGGTCTTCCATATTTAAAAACTGTATTGACTTTTATTTGGATTAACAATTGGTTAATATCACATTACTGACTTGCATGCTTCTTAATTGCCTTATAGTAGACCTATAGTTACTTGTTCAGAAAGTCTATTGCCTTTTAAAGATGAAAATTAAATCCTTTCAACTGTCATTATTTAATTATGTAACTGTTGGGTCATGGTGTCTATAGTGCAATAAAGAATAATGTTGTAATGCATGCTTTTTGTGGCCCCAATTCTGCAAACACTTATTCGTGGGCTTAAGTTTAAACACGAGTATTTTCATAGGAGCCAATGGGCCTACTCTTGTGTTTGAAGTTAAACCTGTGCATAAGTGTTTGCAGGATCCGGGCTTAACAGGAATAAATTTGGTGGAATAAACCTAACCATCCATGTTTAATACCAAAACACTTCATATTTTGCATGAAACCTGTTGTTCGTGTAGGTGTGTATCGAATCCAATGGGCATGCCAGCTCCAATAGCTCTGTTAGCAGTACTCTTGTCTTATTGATGGCAGTATGATTGCATATGTCCTGACTTCATATTTGCAGCATATTTTGCAATAATATAAACATGTCATAGTTTTTTATTTTAAAAAAAGTTTTTTGATTGTATGATTTTTATGTTGTAAACCATTATATTGTTTTAGATTTACATTTGTGTCAATGGATATTAATTCCATAAATAACCCTGAAGATGTTTATTTCATGTGCCCTTTTTAGTATTTTGGATAGGGAAAAAAAGTAGAGATGAAGTCATGAGCTTCAAGGAAGTACATATTGATCTAGTTAAGTTAATGTTTGTTCAGTACAAGAAGAATGTAAGAAAGCATTTGTTTTGAAGATCTAAGCATTTTTCTTGTTTCTAAATGTCAACACACTCATAACCAAGTTCTAAATATATGTTTGTAGGATAGTTTATGGATTATACAGTAAAAAGTTATGGATGTATGTGTATAATTATGCAGCCTTTCAGAGGAATGGCATTTAGCTTGTGAGGTTTCAAAAATTAACATAATAGTTTGCATTTCTGCAACATCTTCCATCCAAACAACTTAGCAAATTTTTGCACAATTTAATGAACGAAGCCTCGCAACACCCCTGTTAAATAGTTTCATTCTCACTTTTTATAAAAATGTAAATAAGTTGTGAAACTGGTCTGTATCTACTGTAGCCTCTTAAAAATTATCCGAATTTTGTTTGTACTGCCATTTGGCATAGTGAAATAGGTCAAAGCAGATAATAAAGTAAAAGAAAATAAATACAATGAAGCTAGAAATGATACTGCTATTCTTATATATCGTAATTTGGATCTCTGGAGGCCCTATTTTTTCTGAAAATTAAACTTCTTATTTCTTTCCATTACCCTAAATAACAAAAACAAATCAGATGTTTCACTCGAATGTCAGCTGAATCTATGTATGCATTTTATGGTCCCAATACTGTAAAATACTTTATTTTATTATTTTATTAGTATGTACAGTAGGGAACCCTTCAACCAGAGGTGACGCATAACTGTGGATAGTAGGAGTGCACAATTGAAAGGTTCTGTGGGGGCACGTGACCGCCCTGTAGGTTGCCTCTGTGTCCATCCCCTGAAACTTAATATGTATGTACACAACATACAGTAGCAACTACCTCCTCCTTCTCCTCTCTGTCCTGTGGCTGCCCAGCCCCTTACAGAGTTTGCAGGTATCCCCTCTCTGCCTGAACTATACTCAATCATTTAGCAAGTGTTCAAAATAAGACCAACAAAAGGGGCAACACAGTTGGGATGCACAGTCCCCCATGCATCATCAGGGTGGGTGGCGCCAAGGTGGGATGGTGCTTGGGGCTGGATCGTCTCAGTTAACAAGAAGTTGGAGAATTATCAGTCACTTTTTGTTGAAAGGGGGAATATGACACTCCCAAATCACCTTCTCCTTGATAGGCACGTTGGAGGCTGCTGGAGTTTCAATGCACCCCCCTGCTGCTGGGTTGCATTGAAGCAGCAGGGTACGCCCCCTTTTTCCCACTCTCCCCGCCCCCCAGCCTGCTCCCTCCTCACCCCTGAGGCTCTTGGACTGGATGGGGCTCCACCTGAGCTGCTTGGCACTGAGCACCACGTCACCTCTTCTCTTCCCAATCTCGAAGATGCCACTCGGACTCACCTCAGTGGGCAGTCTGCAAAGCAGGCAGCGAGAAGTGCTGGGACCTCAGCAGCAGGGAAGGAGAAGCAGTCCCAGGTAGCGGGGGTTGCTCAGCCTTCAGCCAACCGCCCTGCTGCTTTCTCCCTCCCCACGCTGCACGGACACATGGTGAGTGCCGCCGCCAGGGGTAGCTGCTGCCTCCTTGCTGCTGGGAATCCTGGCAAGAGGTGGCCTGAGAAATGGGGGGAAGCATGTGACCCCCCCCCACCATCCCATGTGCCATCTGCCTTCAACCATCTTTCCCCACTTCACTTAAAAAGAAGGGTGAAAGCCTATTAGAATTCCAGGTTTGAAATCACTCTGATTTTTTATTTAAATGATATTCTTAATCCCTAGGTCAACATCCTACATTTACATGGCAAATGTTTTCTTCAGGATGCAGTTTAAAAATAAAAGTGCCTAATTCACAGAACAGAAATTGTGACAATAAGTCACGGTATCCTGTTTAGACGGGAAGCTGTCTAGGATGGAAATGCTTTAGGAAACAGACTAACGTAAGTGAGAGGATATCCATCCTCCTATTTGCACATTTGATTTTTGTTGTCCAGTGGATGAAGATGGCTTAATTTGGGATGGAAAGATAGACAATTAACTGTTTCCCCCTGCACCCATTCCTTTAGAGAAGAAAAAAAAAATATTGCATTGCAGAGGTTTGGGAACACTTAATTAATAGTAGATAGAGTAGGCAAATATTTATGTAAGAACTATTGGCTGTGGTGCTGCAAAAATCATGGTGACTGGTGAGGCGCATATTCATTTCATAATTAGATACCATTTTTAAAAGGTCTTAAATCTTAGGTACAAACAGTGGTAAATATCAGAAAATAAAAAGGACATTAAGGAAATGTGATGCTTATGATGTACCTGTACCTACCAATATATGTATTGGATTAAAACACAACTGAAAAGAGGTGTGTGCAGGAAGCGAGAAGAAAAAAATAGTTGCAGAAAGGTAAGGGATAGCTTTCAATTTTTCCTGTCTGGAGTGGTGTAGTTCTGTCAAATATACTTCTTTGTGTAGCTGCTGGGAAAAATGATTGGGGTTCCCCACAGTTGTGCATCAAAGCACAGAGAGAAATATTTCCTTGAGAGCATATAAATATTATTGAAATATCTTATAGTTTTGCAAACTCTTCTAGTGATAGCAGTGAGACTATGAAACTGTAGTGCATTATCTTCCAAGATCTTGCACAGGTCCAATGGAAATTATGTCAGGAAGTCTGTTATTCATCTCTTTTTACTACTTGATCAGAAGATGATGCTGGAATAAGAACAGTTGCTATCAGTAACTGCAATAAGGTTCAAGTTAGTATTCCTTCTCTTCCATTTTTGCAACCTCTTTTGGTATTGCTCTGGTTGCTTCTGTACTAACATATGTAGAACATGCTACTTCTGCTTGAATGCAGGATACACAACCCCAGAGTCCTTTGTTATGAACAATATCCCCTTTAAAACTTATGGCAGAAGATTACTGCAGTCAAAGGACTCCAAATTCTATCTTTTGTGGTTTTCTTTGCTATTTAAGAATAAGTGTGAACACTAAATTATCAGGTGGTATTGAAGTGCATATGTAGCCGCAGAGCTTTCCTAAGCAATAGAGGTAGATGTAAATAAAGGCAAAACTATAGTTACTTTGAAAGGTGAAATGCAAGGAGATTTTTTCTGATATGTAAGTGAAATATTGGTATCTAACATCTGTAGGTATATTTTGTTCTGGTCACGCTTTAGCTGCCAACCCAAAGTAATTGCCATTTTCTTGTCCCAAAGTAAGTTTTCAGTGGTTATGTCTACACTGCAATTAGATACCCGTGGCTAGCCTATGCCAGGTGACATAGGCTAAGGGGCTGTTTGACTACAGTGGACATTTGGGCTTGGGCTGCAGCCCAAGCTTGGGACCCTCCCACCCTGCAGGGTCCCAGAGCTTGGGCTCTAGCCCAATCCCGAACGGCTATACTGCAGTTAAATAGCCCCTTAGCCCGAGTCCCTTAGCTGTAGTCAGCTGATACGGGCCAGCTGTGGGTTTTTAATTGCAGTGTAGACATACCCACTGTTTCTCAGTCAAGCAGTTCAAGTATGTTTTGAATCCAGTGCAGGTGCTTCTTGCTGCTTGTTTCACTTGGTGTGCAGAACAACCCTTTTGTATTTTAAGAGCCCTTTTGTATTTTGATTTTTTTTTTTCTCCAAATAACATACTAGGTAGTGACTTTCGTAGCCAAGGAATAGATTCTTAAAGGTGACTGCTCTGTAGTGGTAAGTTATACAGTAAATCAAATTTCAAGGAGGACGTATGGGCTGTGGGTAATTGTACATTACTCATGGATAGTCAGGGTTGGCAAAACTAACTTTTTAAAAAATAATTTCAATAAATATCAATGTTTATTTTAAAGCATGTTCTTAATTTTTTATCAATTTAAATGTTCACAGTTGCGGGAAATTATGGGGCGTCAGTCAATAACTAATCACAGTAGACATTGAGTTTCAAAAAGCTAAGGCTTTATAACTGTTAAAATATTATGTCAACATCACATGTCAAAATATATAAAGCAAATATCCTTAAATCAAACTAATAAGTTCTCAAGCAGCATTCTTCTTACTTTGCCTATCTGTACATTTCAGTATTACTGATGGAAATATTTTTCTGTTGGTATGTGTGTGGATGGCTAAATCAATGTTTACTGACATACACCAACAAAAAGAACTAATCCTTCCAAACCTATGGATAGTGCACTGAGAATCTACAGTATATCACTCACATAAGTAGGGACCATGTTAGATTGTTCCTACTCAGTTGGAGAAAAATCAAAGTAACAGCTGTTGAAATATGAGAACTTGTGCAGCTGGTTCTTTATGTTCATTTTGAATTAATACATATTTATCTACTCCCCTCTCTTCCCTGTACTTTCTTGGTATGTCTCCACAGCAGAGAAAAGCCCGTGTGTGGCCCATGCCAGCCGACTTGGGCTCACAGGGCTTGAGAAGCAGGGAAGTATGTCTTCTAAGTTATATTAAAACTTATAATTTGCTGTTCAATAATACCATGGCAAAATGCACGTAGCACCATTATATGTGAAGCAAGAAAAAGATGAAGGAAAGTATAGGTCCTTTACTGAGGAGGGAAGGAGAGCTAATAATGGACAACATCAAGAAGGTTGAGGTGTTGCTTCAGTCTTCACAAAAAAGCTAATTGAGACCAGATACTTAACACAACACAATTAATATTAACAAGGGGGAAGGAATGGAAGGCAAAATAGGGAAAGATTAGGCTAAAGAATATTTAGATAAGTTGGATATATTCAAGACAGCAGGGCCTGATGAAATTCGCCATAGGATACTTAAGGAACTAGTTGAAGCGATCTTGGAACTGTTAGCAGTTATCTCTGAGAACTCCATGGGTATGTCTACGCTGCAGTTAAAAACACGTGGCTGTCCATGCTTGCTGACTCAGGCTCGTGGGGCTTGGGTTGCAGGGCTGTTTAATTATGGTGTAAACATTCAGGCTTGAGCTCTGGGACCTTCCCACCTTGCAGCACTGGTCTTGGAATCTAGGGCAGCTGGACTGCTTGGTTCCACATCCCAAAAGGGGTACCAGCATTTGAGTCTGTACCCAGGAGTGTGCCTGAAAGGTCAAACTTAAAGATAAGTGAATCTGAGCCATGCTGAGACAGTGGGCATAAAGGCACATGAGAGCTGTGGTTGTGGTCCAGTACATCAACCTGGTGACTATCCACAAGCTAAGCCAGGGTTGTAACAACCTCTCTGCTTTCAGCTGTGAATTACCCAGACTATGGGATTCTGATGCACTACCTAGTCTTCTGGACAGAAGCAGAGTCTGGTGTTATGCAAGGACTATACAATCAGCATGGTTTATAAACTTCAGACAAGGTGTAGAAAAAAATGAAACTGCGAAGTCTGTGGAGAAAGCTGAGGACACCATACAAGAGGAATCTGACTTCTGGCTCTTACAGATAAGCCAGACCAATCAAAATGTGCCAAAACATGTCCGATAGATGCCGTGCTGATAGGAGTGCATGTCTTCTAAAAACAGATACAGTTCTGAATTCAACTGTCCTGTTTTTCTGTTGAATTGTTTTGTTTTTGTCATTTTGCTACAATGCTCTGTGACTCAACTTCCTTCACAGAGTTTGGGTAAACATTTGGATCATCACTTCTAATTGCCAAAGAGAAGGAAGGAAGGAACTCAGGATTGTTTTTTCAGCCAAGTTTCAATCTCTTTCCTGTTCTGGGCTCAATTTAGGACTTTTTTTATTTGGGGTCAGTTATGGAAAGCTTCTCTGAATTATTTTTTAAGTTCATGTGTGGTTCTAGTTCATTTTTTTTATTAGATCAAGTCAAATTTCCACATTCTTTAATTCATGAAGAATTTGTCATGTCTAATTTTAAGGTTTTTATGTGTAGTTAACTTTATTGTACATATTTTACAGAAAGTTGATACAAAATACTTTTGACAAACTCACTGCTCATTAACTTACTGCTTTTGCCTGCACTTATTTATCTTTGGGAATATCTTTAATCTTCTAGTGCTACCAGTAACTTTTCATAGTAATAAGAAGTTTGATGTATTGCCTAAAATATGAAAGCTGTGTGATCCATATCCCCGTCAAAGAGGTTGTTTGTACAAGATACTCAGTTACTGTGTTTATACTCCTCAGTTGCCATAGCATCTGTTACATAAAATGTAGTTGACTAGAATACTCCATATGGTTTCTGTGTATTTATTTGCATCAGTAAAATGTAGAAAACACTAAATAGATTTGAAAATTAATGTAATTCAATTAATATGTCTATATTACCCTGACTGAGTCCATAATATTTTCATTGTATTAATCTTTTTCAGTTTTCAAATCTTCAGAAATACAGTATGACAGACTATAAAGTGCAATTATTCAAACACTCTTCAAACACTTATGTAGACTTCTCTTTTGTTAAAGGAGAGTTTAATATTTCAGTGTAACTTTTTGCTGAATTTTTCTAGAGTTCAGATGTTAAGCTGTAACCCTTTTAAGGAACAAACAGTAGTTTGTAGGGTTGAATTAATAGGGGATGAATGTTTGCCTTTCAAGTTTTCTATTAGAAAGTTAGTCAACTTTCCAATATTTGAAATAAAGCTGATGTAGCCCCTTTAAAGAAAAGGGCAACACCTTATTTCTGCAAATCTTAAAAACTCCAGAAGTTCCTGGTTTGTGTGTTTTTGAAATCTGAAATCGGAAAAAATGGCTCTGCTTTAACAAATGGATTGGAAGAGGATTAGTATCTAACATACATTAATTATGGTTTCTGTTAGAGAAAAATATTTTAAACCAAGCTTTTGACTTTAAATCTTCCTTCTTTTCCCCCCAAATGTTTTTTTCAGCATGAATGATGTATTGTGGAACAACTATAACTGTTGATACCATTACCATTGTTTACAGAGGGATTTAGTAGTTTATTAAATCTTTCATACATAATTCCTACTCTTCTGGGTGCACATTGTCAGCCTCTGTTGCATGCTATGGATAATGCCCCAACCTGACCAGAGTGTCATGATAGGAGCTGACATAAGTTGTCATAGTAAATGTCAACTTAACTATTGTCTTCACACCTGTGGAGTAACATTATGTTCCATGCAGTGGTGTTGTAGCTATGTTGATCCCAGGATATTAGAGAGCCAAGGTGAGTGAGGTAATATCTTTTATTGAACCATCTTTTGTTGGTGAAAGAGACAAGCTTTCGAGCTTACACAGAGCTCTTCTTCAGGTCTGGAAAAGGTACTCAGAGTGTCACAGCTAAAGACAAGGTAGAACAGATTGTTTAGCACAAGGAGTTAACACATGTTGTAAGAGACCATTCAAGGTGAAGTGGGCACTTAATACCTCTGTGGTCATAGGACAGGGAAGGGTTTGTGGGTTATAGATTGTTGTAGTGAGCCATCAATCCAGTGTCTTTATTGAGTCCATGATTTTTAGTGTCTAACAAAGTTATGAGTTGAAGTTCCCAGGCTTGTCTTTTGAAGGCGTTGTGCAGGCTTCCTTTGAAGATGAGGACTGCGTGTTCAGATGTGGAATGATCGTTTTGTGAAAAGTGTTCACCCACAGGTTTTTGTCTTGAATCATTTTTCTCTGTAAATTCATTCAAGAGCATAGTGATTGTCTGGTTTCATCCACATAGTTGTTGTTTGGGCAGTTAGTGCAGTGGATAAGGTACACTACATGTTTTGATAGGCATGTGTAGGACTCATTGTTGTGGAAAAATGACCACGCGTTGTGTTTGGATCAGAATCGCCTGAGGCCTTTTTATTTTCATGCATGCATGGGGGGTACCAGCAAACTAGCAATCCCCCTGATTACAGAATTTTGCACAGCTTATATAGCATAAAACCACAATTATGTAATGCATACTTTCTTATCAGCATTATTGCCATATTTGGAATACACTCTCCATAAAAGGAATATAGCTTAGCAAGCTTTCCTGTTTTTCACAGTCTATCCTACTGCGATTTCTAGACTTCCCCAAAACCGTTAATGCAGCATTATGAATCATAGGCCTTATAATTATAGATAGTTCTGCTTTTATACTTTTCCTCTATTCTGCCTCTAAAAACCTTTCACCTACAATAGACTTAACTAATGTTCAGGTCTGAACCAAAGTTCAGGCCCGAGCCAACTAAAGTTTAGGCCCTAGCAAACTTTTTCCTCCACACTCATGGACCTTGAAAGGTGTCTTGTGGTGTGACCTGGTTTGTGGGGAGCTTGCTTCTGATGATGAGCTTGGAGAAGTTGAGGGGTTGTTTGAAGACCAGAATGTTCAGGAAAGAATTCTTTCAGGATGTGGTCCCTATCAAGTATGGGTTGTAATTGTTTAAAGATACCCCATGTGGCTTCCCGTGTGGAATGGTATATCACAACTAGGGGTGTGCAGTTGGAGAGTTTTTTTTGTTTTTTCCATATTGAATCAGATTCTCTCAGGTTATTTGGGTGGCCTGTTCCATGATCTACTTCTCTGGTGGAATGTCCTTTTTTAATGAAGGCAGTTTTAAGTGTGTTAAGGTGTATATCCTGGACTTTCTCATTGGTGTAGATTCTGTGGTGTCTGAGTGCCAGGCTTTAGGTAACAGGTGTTTTGCTATGTTTGAGGTGGTTACTGGATCTGTGAAGGTAAGTGTGGTGATCTGACAGTTTCTTGTATATAGTTGTCTGTAGGTTTCCATTATTGAAGCTGATCATGGTCCAGGAAGTTGATGCTGGTATGGGAGTGTTCCAGAGAGAGTTTGCTGGATGGGTGGTGGTTGTTGAAGTTGGAAATCTGAAGGAGTTTAGGTCATCTGTCCAGAGGATGAAAATATCCATGTAACTCAGATATATCATTGGTTCCGTGTTGCATTTATCCAGAAATTCTTCCTTGAGGTGGCCCAAGAAGAGGCATTTTAGGGAGCCATCATAGTGCTCATCACTATTCCCATGGTTTGGACAAAGTGTTTGTTGTTGAACGTAAAGTTGTTATGGGTGAGGATGAAGTGGATGAATTTGGTGATGTGTTTGGGATGGATATCTGTGTGTTGTCTTTTGTCTTGTAGATCTCTGAGGCAGGCAGCGATGCCATCATTAGAAGGGATGTTGGTGTATGGGGAGATGACATCGAGGATGGCAAAGATGGTGCTCTGAGGGAGGTGGTTAATGTTGCAGAGTTTCTGGAGGAAGTCAGTTGTGTCCTGGAGGAAGCTGTGTGGTGTGGTGAGTGGTTTGGGGATGGTTGCTATGTTTCCCAATATTCCTTCAATAAGAGTGCCATGGCCAGCTTTGATGAGTGTGCCTGGGCTTCCTTGTTTGTGTATCTTGGGAAGCATGTAAAATGTCCCTGGGGCAGGTTGGTGGGGGATGAGGTTATAGAGTTTCTTTTGGAGTTGTCTGGGAAAGAATTTGATGATATCCTTAAATTCCTGGGTGAATTGTGTTGTGGGGTGGGTGTTCTTTGAATTCTTTATAGTATATGGTGTCGGAGAATTGTCAGTTGGCCTTGATTGACGTAGCATCATGGTTGAAGATCAAGATGGCATCCCTTTTGTCTGTTGGTTTGATTGCTATCTGGTGCTTGGATTTCAGGGACTGTATAGCTGTCTTCTTGGCAGTAGAGAAATTGTGGTGGATGTGATGTTTGCTAAGGATTTCACAGTCAATTTTTTTTCCTGAAGCAATCATTGTAATGATCAAGTGTGTGGTTTTGTCCACTGTGGGATGTCCAGTCAGATGATTCTTTTTTCTTATGACTGTTAGTGGGGACATGGTAGTTGTAGCTGTGTCATCTTTGTTGTGAAAGAATTCTTTGAGGAGTCTGCGAAATAATTCTTCTAGTTCTCCAAATGTTAATATGGTGTCAGGTTCTGTGACAGGGCAGAAGTTCAGTTCCTTGGAGAGTACAGATAATTCAGCTCCAGTTAGGGGTAGTCTTGATAAGTTGATGCTGTTGAGGTATCATGTAGTGTCCATGTAGTGGGCCTTGGTATCATGGTTTCTGTGGGTTGTGGCGTTGTAGTTGGTTCCACTTTTTGTTTCTGTTGGATGGCTGTCATCAGGGTTTTTTTGATAGTTGTTTGCATGATTTCCAGGTAGGTTTCCGGATTTTATTTTCTTTCCAGTGTGTGGGAATATGTGATGATTTCTTGTTGAAGGTGGTTCCTTCTGGAATATGTGAGGTACAGGAGATGATTCCTCAGTTTTTCTGATGTCCTTCTGCAGAGCTGTTCAGCATAAATAAATTATGCATCTCTGACATACTGCAGTCACAAGGGCTAAGGTGCACCAAGACTATGGGCACTGCCACAACTGAAATGCAGACATGGCTGGAGAGGAATGCAGCAGCTCACAAAGAGTTCAGAATAGGAAATAGCAAAGAATACCGTAGCCTGTTGAAACTTTAGGGAAGAATTTAAGTTGGCAGAATGTAATCAACTTAATAAGAATTTAGTTAGTATACTGGGGTTGACATCTGGACTCCTGCAATAAGTACCAGGAGAATTAATGACTACGGATGATCAAAATTTTGCAGTTAACTGAATGTTTTTACCTTATGTCCAGCTATAACAACCCCACTCCCATGAGGTACCTTCAGCAAGGTTTGAACTCTGAACTTTCAGTACTGCTTAAACTGTAGGATTAGATGGCAGCAGAAGGAAGCTGTTATCCCAAGGGGAGAAATGGGCTACTGGGCCTATGTGTTGGGACGAGGCGGGTAGGGGTGGTTGGGGAAAGTCAAGCCCAGCCTGACTTTTCCTCCATTGCAGCTGCTCTGACCGGTCCCAGGTGTTCCCAGTACAGTGGGGGAATTGGAGGGTGTGGAGGGTGCTGTGCTGTGGCAGTTTTGTGTGGCTGACCTTAGAAGATTCATTCTCAGTTATTTTGGGACGGTGTCCAAATTTTCCTGAGCAACACAAATGGGAGAAGAGCAATAGTAGCTTTTAATATTTTATGTTTCCACAATCCTGAATGGAATTTCAGGGGACAGTGCAAACAATGGAAGGGTTTAGAACTTTACAGAAAACTGTTGCAAGGATCTTTTATAATGGGAAATGTCTGGCAAGCTAAATCGCAGTCACTACAAGCTTTCGTAATGTTTTTATTAAAAAAAAAAAAAAAGACCTTATCCCAGTGTTTTAAAGCAAACATAAAAATAAAAAAAAAAAAAAAATCCTAATACCGGGGCGGGGGGAGAAGAGGGATAGCTCAGTGGTTTGAGCATTGGCCTGCTAAATCCAGGGTTGTGAGTTCAATCCATGAGGGGGCCATTTAGGGATCTGGGGCAAAAATCTGTCAGGGATGGTACTTGGTCCTGCTGTGAAGGCAGGGGCCTGGACTCGGTGACCTTTCAAGGTCCCTTCCAGTTCTATGAGACAGATATATCTACATATAAAAAAAAAATACAAAACATAATATAACAAAGAAACAAAT
Organism: Terrapene triunguis; assembly: GCF_002925995.2. Taxonomy (NCBI): domain Eukaryota; kingdom Metazoa; phylum Chordata; order Testudines; family Emydidae; genus Terrapene; species Terrapene triunguis. The sequence continues at coordinate 4,588,423 of NW_020664492.1, read as the reverse complement.
TAGACGTCTCTTCTGATGACAAGTTGAAGTAACAATATCCTGCATTTCTGGCAAAAGCCGGAGTAAACAGATGGGTTTGGTGCTGTGCCTGAAGGTTAATGTACTTAATTTCCAAGCCAGTGCGGGAAGTGTAGTCCAGAGTTGAAGGCCGTCTGCCGAAAACACTGCCAATAGCAACAAAAAGCACAATGTTGGGATTTCCAGCTCAGGTGTTGCAGTGGTGCTGGAGAAGAGGGATTGTATCAAGTAGCTAGGTCCTAAACCATGTAAGGCTTTAAAAGTCAATGTTAATACCTTGCTTTGGACCCAGAAGCATATAGGAAGCCAGTGCAGACTGTATGAGCCCTTATGATGGTGGTTTTATTTATTAATTGTATTACAGTAATGCTTAAAGGCCCTGAGATTGGGGTCCCATTCTGCTTTGCACTGCCTCAAAAAGCTTAGTCAAATGTGCTCCCTATTAAGTGGCTGAGCTGGCACATTCTGCACCAGATGCAGCTTCTTAATGGCCTTCAAGGGTATAGTTGTATGGTAATTTCTATAGTGAAGAAATGTTGATATTTTTAGCATTAACGCTGTAAAGACCTATATAGGAACAGGAATAGACAGCGATATTCTTGATTTTCCAGGCTGTTGATATTTTACTCTCATCTGTCCTCAGGCATCCCGGCTATTTTGTTTCCTCTCTAGTGGCATGAACCAGGATGTCATAATATCCAAAATCAAACGTACTCGAAAATGTAATAAATTAGAGTCAACTTAGCAGAGTAATTGAAGAATAAACTGAATTTTAAACACTAGATTTTGTTATAAATTGATTTCTATGCACAAAACATGCCATAGGAATGCAGCTTCATGTGAATTTACTATTGATGGCAACATTTCTTAGGTTGCTTGTGATGATAATGAAAACAAAGTGATTTGAACTTTGAGTTCATGCCACTGTGTGATTTTTGTAACAGGGAGGAACAGCCAAACGAGTTAAACTGCAAATTAATTTTGAGAAGGAAAGATATCTTTTTGAATTGATTTTTTTTTTAAAGAAATGTTGTCATGCAGAGTAGTAATACTAAACTTTAATAAAGCATAAACATGAAGACAAGAGGGGGGGAAAGATTCCAAATATATAGGGTTTTTTCACTACTAAGCAGTTTTTTATATAATTAATTTTGAACGCACCGATGAAGTAGGCTGTAGCCCACGAAAGCTTATGCTCAAATAAATTCGTTAGTCTCTAAGGTGCCACAAATACTCCTGTTCCTTTTGCTGATACAGACTAACACGGCTGCTACTCTGAAACCTGGGATTCTTTGTAACTGTGAAAAATAAATTTAACTCAAGAAAATTTGGCACGCGTGAATGTTAAGATGTTGTAAAATGGATTTTTAACTGTACTTCCCTTTCAACAGCACAGTCAACATTTTGATTACATCCATTCACCAACTTTTGTGTTAATAATTTATTCATGTGCCTATGGATTATTATGTCTGGTGCATTTTACATTATTTAAAATATATAATATAGGGTTCCCTATATATAATATATACTATAGCCTAATATAATGTAGCCTTCCCCAGTAAAGTGGCTAGTAAAGCTCCAACTGATTTCACTGACTGCACAGTTGGACCCATAGTGCCAGGAACCACCTGGGGAAAAATAGGTTGCTTCCTTATTTTGGCAAGAGACATTTTTGAATGGCCATTACCTGGTGGCCATGGGGTTCTCAATGTCTGTAATATGGACTACATCTTAATAGAAATGTTTTCTTGGACACCTCCTTCCCTTTCACGATCACATAGCAGACCAGTGGCAACTGTAGCAATTGTCCATATTAGTAAACTATCTATTTTTAGTTTATTTTAATACAGGCAAGCAACTAGTTACAAGGAGAGTTACCACCAGTAATTTCACAATGTTGTAATTGTACAGGTCCTGACCCAAAAAGGAGGGGTGTGGGGTTGCAAGGTTATTGTAGGGGGGTTGTGATACTGCTACCCTTACTTCTGTGTTGCTGCTGATGGCGGCGGTACCTTCAGAACTGGGCAGCCAGACAGTAATGGTTGCTGGCCGGGAGCCCAGCTCTGAAGACAGAGCCACCGCCAGCAGCACCACAGAAGTAAGGATGGCATGGCATGGTATGGTATTGCCACCCTTCCTTCTGCGCTGCTTCCTTCAGAGCTGGGCCCTAGGTCAGCAGCTGGATACACATAGCCATCAAATGGACACCACACAGATGTAAGAGGTCTGCCCTTTGAGATTCTTTTGCATCATCAGGATCTAAATTTCATAGCAAAATAGGCAACGCGGGAATTAGCCTCCGTAAAACACACGGAAGGACTGCTCTTCCTGCACAGGCTCCCATTGACTTTAACTTCACCAATTTTACTTCATTGAGGTTCTGTGCAGGCATAGCACTCCATCCACATAGATCACAATGCAGGATCAGGGCCCTAGCTAGGGAGTGGTCTTTGTTTTGTTATATTTTTTGCTCCTCCAGACCTCAATCCTGCAAACACTTAGGCACACACTTGACTTTACTACTCTGATTTTTAAAGTCCCATTGATTTTAAAGATGTAATATTAACTGATTTTAACGGGACTACTCTTTATAGTAAAATTAAGCACACTTAATTTTGCAGGATTAAGGTCCAGGTTTTATAAGACTGGGTATCACAGGCAAAAGTACCATCCTGGACAAAAATAAGGTAAAGGAATATTTTAAATGAAGGGGTTTAAAATACTGTAATTCAGTATGGATACAAATTTATTTTAAAAAAATCAGTTTTTAAAAGATTAAATCTTTTTTTATTTATGTTTCTGGTTATTCTCATTTTGTAGTAATTTTTAAAGTAGATATTCTGGACTTTAATTTACTGATTTAGGAGAATTTCAGATTTCACATAGATTTTTTTTCAGCTAAGAAGCGGAATATTTAAAATGTTCATTTATTTAAAAAAATACAAATCAGTCTTTTGTTAATGTCTTTATTAATTGTGGGAACAACAAAAGCTCAGATTCAAAATTAGTATGTAAATACCCCTTATTATACTAGCAATCCATATTGCTACAGAGGGTCCTTTAAGACTGTGGAGGGGGAGTCTACCATATTCCGGGGCAGGGAGAGGGTGGGAGGTTCTGCAAACACAGATTTAGGAAACAACAACAGAGAGAGAAAGTGGGTGGTCCTGGAGTTGCATTTTGTGATTTGAAGAGGACGTGGGCAGCTAATAACTCTGTGGAAGCGTCACATCTGGAACTTTGAAGTGTTGGTAGGGCAATGCTCTTCTTTCCCTAGCCAGTGAGAGAGAATCCTAGGAAATGTAGCCCCAGAATTGCTGTGACTTTTTTTGGCCTTCCTATTAGGTAATGCTGGGGAAGGATATAGGAGTTAAACCACCTCCTTCCCACAGAACTGTGACTGGAGCTGCCGATATTCTTTGTACCGGAGACAGTCAGAACTCTACTTGGTTAGAGTATCACACAAACTTCTGATCTCTAGAGAAAGTCTGAAAACTCAGCAGGAACCCTTGGGAGGAAGAAACCCTGGGGACATTTTGTTTGTGTTTGGACTTGATTACAAAACTGTTGTTTGTTTGGGACTTTGCAACGAGACCTCTGAGGAGAGTGTTAGTTCTCTAGAAAATGTCCATCCCTAAGAAGAGGTGTATTGGTTGTTTTTAAAATAGCTCGATGGACATAGCCTCTGGTGGACATTCCCTTCCAATCTATTTAACATCCATAGATAAAGAAAATGGAAATGTTTCAACCAAACTATACTTCCCCATCAGGGTTTGCAGTGGCTGGATGTATCCTGGACGATGAAGTTTTAAGGTCATTTTCAGAAACTATCCCATGAGTGCAGGTATATGAGTACGGATGGACAATGTGATGTTCACAGGGAATCTATTGTGTGTACTACAAGAAGTGCTGAGAGCGTTGTTAGGACAGCATGATATCTCTGGTCAACCCTATTCATAGGTGTGGCAAATTCAATTTTTTTTTTTTGGTAATTTTGGATAATATTGATTATTTTTAATCACTTCTTCCTTATTTTTATCAATTTAAATTTTCACAACTGTGGGAAATTGAGGGGGCGGGAACAGGACCAGACAATAATTATTTAATGACATTAGAAACTGAGGTTCAAGAAGTTAAAGCTTTATAAGCATTAAAACACAAAATTGTCAACATTGCACCTCAAAACATACAAAGTAAATAAATATCCTTAAATCAAACTCTTAAGTTCTCAAGCAGCATTTTTCTTACTTTGGCATTCTATAAATTTTGATTATTGATGGAAATATTTTTTTCATCAGTTTGTGTGGGTATGGTGAATGCAACATTTACGGACATACACCAATAAAAATTTAATCCTTCCAAGCAGGGTTGCCAGCTTTCTAATGGCACAAAACCGAACACCCTAGCCCCGCCCATTCCACGAGGTCCTGCCCCCCCACTCACTACATTCCCCCTCCCTCCCTCACTTTTACTGGTCTGGGGCAGGGGCTTGGGATGCCAGAGGGGGTGAGGGTTCTGGCTGGGGATGTGAGCTCTGAGGTGGGGTCCGGGGATGAGGGGTTTGGGGTGCAGGAATTTGGAATGCGGGAGGGGTGCGGTTGAGGCAGAAGGTTGGGGTGCAGGAGGGGGTGAGGGCTCTGATGTGGGGCTGGGGATGAGGGGTTTAGGTTGTGGGAGGGGGCCTCTGGGTTGGGGCAGGGGGTTGGGGTGCAGGGGGGGTGAGGGCTCTGGCCTGGGGGTGTGGGCTTTGGGGTGGGGCCGGGGATGAGGGGTTTGGGGTGCAGGAGGGAGCTCCAGTTTTGGGGGGGGCTCAGGGCTGGGGCAGGAGCTTGGGGTACAGGAGGGAGTATGGGCTCTGGGCTTGGGGTGCAAGCTCTGGGGTGGGGCTGGGGATGAGGGCTTTTGGGTGCAGGAGGGGTCTCTGGCTTGGGGGGGGTGTCTCGGGGCAGGGGGTTGGGGCTTACCTCGGGTGGCTCCCGGTCAGCAGTGCTGTGGGGCTAAGGCAGGCTGCCTGCCTCTCCTGACACCACCTTGTGCGTGCCTCAGAAGCAGCCAGCAGGTCCGACACTAGTAGGTGGGGGGGGGGGGCGAGACAGGAGGTTTTGCGCCTGGGGCCCCCACGCCTCGGAGCGGGACCTGCTGGCCGCTTTCAGAGTGCAGTGCAGTGCCAGGACACGTAGGGACTAGCCTGCCTTAGCACTGCAGTACTGCCAACCGGACCTTTGATGGAGCCACCAGGGTCCCTTTTTGACCGGGTGTTCCTGTCGAAAACCGGACACCTGGTCATCCTACCTACCTACCTACTGATCTGAATATTTTATTAGATTTGCTAATGATAGAAGCAAAAGGTGCATGAGAGAGAGAGAATATAAGTGCCATGTGATTAGTTTTGTGACTGTGCAGCCAGTGTGGTTGAAAAATCTTATTTTATGTGGTAACAAATGGCTGTTTGGTACATGGTGCAGGCTTTCTGTCAATAGGCTCAGACAGAAGATATATCCAAGATTGCGTTGCCTGTATGATTTAAATTGTTTTGCAGCAACCATTTTCTGTTTGTATTTAGCAGCTATGAAGGTGGCTGTTGTTTTGTCATCCTCATAAAGTAAGGATGAATACCTTCGGAATTTGCCTAGAAGTTTGTTTGGGAGAAGCCCAAGTTCATGAAAATCTTTGAAGAGTATAGACAGGATATTGATTGTTGTTCGCCAGAAGGTAACAAATATTAATTTGAACTGGTGTGTAGAAGAATTACTTCACATATTTAAGCTACTAGCAATGATACTTGTTTCTGTACAGTGGAATTCACATTGAATTGCTGAAGCTGTTGAAGTGTGGAAGAAGCTTGAAAAACTTTTGTGATCAGTCTTTAATACAGTCTAATTTTCTATGCACAACAGAATTATGATTGTTTATAAACAAGCCTCAGCGTTTTACTGCTCTGGATCTTGAGGTTTTTAGTAATATTAAATTTGTGGAGAATTATTTAAAATAGACCAAATATTGCCTAGTTTTTCTTTTGATAAGTGAAGTTATTTTCTTCTTTTTAAAAACAAAATTATAAGAAACTAATTGAGTTCATGTGCCACAAGGATAATTGATTTTCAAACAAAATTCACTTGTTATACTGGAAAGATGAAGAATGTCATGTACATATGAAAGATAGCTGGCATTAACTGAATAGACAGAGTGATCATGTACCACACTATGTTCATTATTGCTATTTGGCAGGTTGCTTAAAGAGTAACAGAAGGTTACATAAAAGTAGAAGATGGAGGAAATGGAAGAGACAGGGAGAGACCAAGACTAAAAGAGTAAAGTGGACAAGTACTGGAGTGATGTAGTTTATATAGCCTTGGTAGATGATATTCATAGACTGAGATGTCTTGTAGAAACACCCAGCAGAAAAGGAATTAGCGTGACCAGATGAGATGAAGAAAATATCGGGACACCGGGGGGGGGGAAAAAAAAAAAAAAAAACCCGAGTGCTGCCGGCGTAGCAAAATATTGGGACAAATTGCATCCCGACCAGAGATCGGTCGGGGCGCAGGACAAACAGCTAAAAATCGGGACGGTCCCGATTTTATTGGGACGGTCCTGATTTTATCGGGATGTCTGGTCACCCTAAAAGGAATTCACCCAGGCCATTTTTCTAGTGAGGCTAATCTCCATGATCAGTGATTGAGACCTCCTGTGTCCGTTCGCTTAGGCAGAGTTTCTTGGTGTTCCCAATGGCATAAGAGAACATTCATTTCTAACAGGGTCCTCCTCCCCCCCCCCCCCCCCCAAAAAAAAGACTTTCAATTGAAGTTAGGCACTGTCTTTGAAAATCTTCCTTAATGGGATCTGACTGGTGCAATTGTGAGACATATTCACCCAGAACTGTCCCCAGCTCATCAATGGCCTCTTTTAATAATGCTCATTGCAGAAATACCCAGTACAGTGAAATCTATATGCCATGTGTTTTGGCTTTTGCAACAGGTGCCTGCTTAGTACAGTATGATGACAACGGTCATTCAGGTAACTCAAAATGTAATTGTTATTGGGGAATTGTCCACAAAACAGGCGGTGCTTTTAGGGGGTCATGCAAGGATAAGTTCTCAACATAACACATTGAAGAAAATATAAAATCATTGCTGATAAAGTTTTTTGCAGAAGTCCACAAAGTTTGATGGGATGATAAATAACGGGGACAAGTCACTAACACAGAACAATCTGAATAATTTGGTAAGCTGCATGCAGTTAAACAGCATGTGTTTTAATATGGGCAAATGGAAGGGTGTACATTTAGGAGCAAAGAATGTAGGCCATAGTTACAGGATGTATCCTGGAAATCAGGGACTCTGTAAAGTACTTAGGGGTCATTATAAGTAATCAACTGAACATGAGCTTCCAGTGCAATTCTGTGGCAAAAAGGCAGGGCCGGCTCCAGGTTTTTTGCCACCTCAAGCAAAAAAAAAAAAAAAAAAAAAGGGGGGGGCGTCCCCCAAAAAAAAAAAAAAAAAAAAAGTCGGAGTGCCACCCCAAAGAGCCGGAATGCCGCTCCTTGAAAAGTGCTGCCCCAAGCTCCTGCTTGGAATGCTGGTGCCTAGAGCCGGCCATGCAAAAAGGTCTAACACTCTCCTTGGATATAGAAGCAGGGGAATATTGAAGAAGAGTAGGGAGGTGGTATTACCTCTGTATATGACACTGGTGAGACAACTACTGGAATGCAGTGTCCAGTTCTGGTGTTAATGCTTTAAAAAGTTGTTGGGGAAAGCTAGAGGAGGTTCAGAAAAGAGCTACAAAAATAATTTGTGGTCTGGAAAACCTGCCTTACAATTACAGACTTAAAGAGCTCTATCTCTTCCTTTCCTTTTTCCAGAGAGACAGAGACTTGATCGGTCAGTAAGTACCTACACAGGGAGAAGATATCTGATACCAAACTTACTTAAACTACCAGACATAGGCATAAGATCCAGTGGCTGGAAGTTTAAGATCAAATTGGAAACAAGATCCAACTTTTAACAGTCAGGGTAATTTTACCCATGGAAGAGTTTACATCCAGAGCAAGTAGTACATTCAGCATCTCTTTATCTACATAGTCTTTAAATTTATATTCAGTGCCTTTCTGAAAGAGATTTAGCCACAAATTACTGGGCTCAGTAATATTCCCTTACATTCTTACAAGAATAATTTCCTCCACTTACAGGAATTACTTTGGTTTGTGTTATGTAGAAGTTCAGTTAGTGGTCTCATCTCGCCTTAAAATGCATGGATCTGTGCAATCCTCCATTAGGCATTCGTAGCCAATGTACTTTAAATTCTTGTAAGTTTACCAAATAAACCATATTTACCAAATAAACCATAACATTTCACAATGGAGGGCAGGGGGAATTCACAATTTTAAAAAAATGATTACCTGTCTTGTTGTCTTAGTAGGTTTATTGCAATGCAGTTACTACAGCTGGGTAAGTGCAGGACTCTGGATAACTTCCCATAACACAGTGAGTTAATATGAAAGAAAAATGACACAAGGACTGAGATTCTGTTAACTTTTGGTATCAGTAAACATGAATAGCAGATGCCTGTAAGTGAAGATTTCACTATTAGATCAGGAATTGTTACGTATAAAACACTACACACTAATTAATTATTTTAAGTAGAGACCTAGTTTACAGTGACACTGCTGGAAACAGTAGTTAATGTTACCATTTGTGTTTGGGAATGGCTGACACACAGTGGATGGGCAGAGAGCTAATTATATGTAAAATTGTTTATATCATCCCAGGGCGGCTGATAGAAGAGGACAGGTGAGACCAGAGATCCCTAGGCATTGATTTAGAAAGTGGCAGCAGATGTCCTGGCATAGCAGTGTTACTACAGTGACAAGCCACAGAGGCTTATCTTGGTATCTGTGTGTCTGTAAGGAAATGCTTTTAGTCTAGTCAACAACTTTTCAGTGGAGACTGTTGTGCCTGAAGATCCCATTCAGTTTTAAATTATGCATGCCCCATAGCAGGTATAAATGAATGTTTTGTATTAGGCTGTTAGAGAGGGAGATGGATGGCTTATAAATTGAGATGTTATTCTGTTTCATGTTCAGCCAAATTGACTTTGATAGCTGAGAGTAGGAGCACAAAGTTATTTGAGTTTTGTGAATGCAAGAAGGAATATCAATGGAAGGTTCAGTTTTTACGTCAGAAAAATCCGAAGGTAGAAAAAGGAGGGAGTGCCTTGCATGTATTTTACTTTGTTTTCTTAGCTTGTTAAAGGCTGATTCTTTTCAGTTTTCATAAAGATTGCAGAAGTTCAAAGGAAGCTTTTCCCATATAAAGAAAAAGGTTGAGGAATTGTAAAATGGGTTAAGTATTTCTATTTAAGATCCTACAAAGTAGCTTATATGGGATGCGTATGGTGTTCTGGAAAGGGGAAGTAGTAAAAATCAGTTACGTTCTTCTGTACATTAGTGCTCCCTGTTCTGGGTCCATCTTTTTTTTTCTTTCTCTCTCCTTCCCTTTAAACCCTCCAGTGGGGCTGAGTAGCCTACAGAAATTACTGCAGTGCTACGTCATGGAGTCACCTCTGTGTACACCCCTATCAAAGGGCAGAAAAGAGCAGAAGAAAGAAAGCCCTAGCTGTCTTCCGCCTCCCTTCATTTATAGCAGAGGGAGCTTTCCTGTTTCACCCTTGTTACCTCAAGGGAGCTTGCACTCCCAGTTGCTTTGGAGAAGATAAGCTCTTTGGGGAAGAGCCCATGTGTGTATGATCTTATATATAAGATGCACCGTTGTATCTAAGACCATTATCTCTAATTGAAGGACAAGGTCTCCTTAACACCTTCCATGTCCCTTCTATTATCTTGTGGGAGTGCAGGGATGACACACTCAGCCCAACAAGCCCTTTTATTTAACTTTGATGGCTCCAGAGCTATCAGCCAGGGAAATACTACCGTGCAGCTCCTTTTTACTAGCCAAGAAGGAACTAGCAACCTTGGTTATGACACCTCTCCAATGTCATTCCTATGAGCCTATGTCAAGCTGCAAGGAAAAAGAGGAGCCACTTTTGTGTTGCTTTAATCATTACATGACAGGTGTTGAGAGGGAAGTACCCCCTCAGCATAGAGACCAGACTGTGCCACTGAGTGGCCCCAAAAGTCTGCAGAAGCAACCCCAAGAGTCTGAATTTGAGACCTTTAGAACCAGAGCATATTTTCTACTGTTTGGTATTTCTTAATAAAGTGAACTAAAAAATCAGAAATAAGCATGTATCTTTAAAGGAAATAGTAAATGTCATCTTTAGATGTCTATTGCATTTATTACCCATAGTTTTTCTATGTACAGCACAGTGTTTATTACAATAACTGTGACATATTAAACTGGAAAAGAGGGGACTATTGAAATCCAAGAATAAAATATTGAGCGTTATAAAAATAGTGGCTGATGATGTAGGAGGTAATAGTTTGTAGTTAATAGCTGTGCTATTACACAATATATCTAGTGTTAAAAATACAAAACAGACTTCTGTGAGAGAGACTGAGTCCCTTTTTAAGCAACAAAAGCAGAGTAATTTTCGAGTGAAAGGCTGACTTTCCATGCTGAATTCTTCCATTGTGACTAGATGTTGTAACACAAATGATACATAAGATCAAACTGCCCTGAGATATTTTCATCACCTACGCACAGTTGTGGGAAAATTTTAATATCACTTTTGTGTTTAATCTCCTGTTTTAATAGTAGGGGTGTTTTTAATAAAAAAGTGTGCAGGGAAGGGAAACAGACATTAAATGTTCTTAGACCATTATTTTGTCAGGCCAGGTATAATTGGGTCCTTGATGGGCTGGATGGCCTAGTGGTTAATGCATTCAGCCTTCGGAGCTGTAGTAAGGGAGCCCAGGCCTGCCCCCTCCAATGGACTGTGGCCCAGTGCCATAAGAGGGTCAGCAGTGTTTGGCCTCCAAAGGGGCCCTCTGAGCTACCCTCCCTAGTCACTTCCTACTGCTGCTTTCCTTCTTCAGCTTCTGGTCTCAGATAAGGGAAAAAAAGAAAACGAAAAAGAAACCAAACCATGAGCCCTAACTGGGCTCAGCATACAGTCCTGTCCCTTCAGGAAGGCTTCTCCAGCCCCTATGTCAGGAGCCTTCACGCTAGGTCTGCACACCTCCTCAGACTCCCCTTTCTGTGCTGGGTTGCTCCATTTTCAACCCTGTCTCCAGTTGCAGCATGTTCAGGGATGAAAGTAACTTACAGGACTTACCGGTACTGCCGGAGTCTTGAGGGGGGCGTGGCCTCATCCGGAAGAGGCGTGGCCTCAACCAGAAGAGGTGGGGCCTCTCAAGATTTAAAGGCCCCGGGGCTGTGGCTGGGAGCCCAGGGCCTTTAAATCAACCTTGGGCTCCCAGCGGCAGAGGTGTCTGGGAGCCCCCGGGGCTCAGGGGCAAATTAAAGGGCCCGGGGCTCCGGCCGCCGCGGAGCTCCGGGCCCTTTAAATCCCCCCCGCAGCTCCAGCAGCTGGAGCTGCGGGGGGCGGGGGGGGATTTAAAGGGCTCGGGGCTCCCCGCAGCCGTTCCGGGCCTTTTGAATCCCCGCCCGAGCCCGGCTGCCGGGCTGGGGCTGGGATTTAAAGAGCCCGGAGCTCCTGCCGCTGCGGGGAGCCCAGAGCCCTTTAAATCCCCGCCGCAGAAGCCGTTGCGGTCCGGCACGGTGTACTGGCTCTTGCTGGTACTCCGTACCGGACCGTACCAGCTTACTTTCACCTCTGAGCATGTTCTGCAGGGGGGAGGGGCTACCTGGGCCCAGTAGTGTCCTTTAACCCTTTCCTGCCCAGTGTGGAGTTTGTGCACTCCATCACACCAGGCTTTACATAATATTGTTAACACACTAGGACAGCATGTACTACGGTATAGTGGCTCAGAAATATGCTGTCAGTGATTTACAGCTAATATGCATGAGGTATTATGGTGCTGTTCTTGCTATCTGTGATACATACATGCTCTTGATGTGTCTTTAAAATGCTGCACATTACATATCATGATGCTATTTCATTACATGTTCATAAGAACTTGTAGGCCAAGTTTCTGCTTGAAGCTAATTTTAGCATCTGATTTATTATTTTTTGAAAAAGACATTCAATACAGATCCTTTAACCATTGGCAGGTGCCACTCTAGTATTTATTTGAACTCTAGCTATTGAGGCTGATATAGCATCATACAGCATTATGAGGTGAGATGTGTTTACTCGCTTTAAATAAATCAAAGCCTATGTTACACTCCAGTAGTTACAGAGGGGGCTGGTCCTATTTTAATTACCCACTGGTGTATTCACTTATACCAGCATGCTGACAACCTTTTCCCTTGAAGTTCACTGTCGTCATGTGATATCCTCTTTCTCCATTGGGAACAACAATGTATGTTCTTCTTTTCCTTCATATTGTGCAGGTATGTTTATACTTCTGTCAAAATTCTTAAATGAAAGGGTAAAAATATGTGACTAAAAAAGATTAAGGAAGGGTACTGGCATGCTTTATGTTTGCAGGTTTTGCAATACATTCTCTCTGCTGTCTGCCTTTCTGTCTGCAGAGGATTTGTAAGAAATCCTACCTGGGTGTTTCCTATGGTCTGTTCTGCATTTTTGAAGAAATTGTGCTTCAGAGGTTGGACTTAGATTATCTAATTGTATGTTAGAACCAGTGATGTGCATGACAAACAAGAATTACAGGAAATATTTTCAAATGCTGCATGTTTCAAATATTCAGACAAGATGTAAAATCTACACAAATCTACTCTGTCTCAAATTAGCTGTTTTATGCCCTTTAATTTCATTTTTTAAAAATATGTATTTTTGAAGATGCCTTCCTAAATTATTAGGTTCTGCATGTTGTATTTTACAGGTTAATCTTGCTGGACAGTCTGGTCAGTACTCTGAATTTAGATGATAAGAACACGAGACCTTTTTGGTAATTTTCACAAGATATATTTTTAAGATCAGAGAATTCTAGCCACTCTGATTTGAAAAATCCAAGTTTCTTAAAAAAAAAAAATTGTGTGTGTGTATATATACACACACACACACACACACACACACACACACACAAATATAAATATAAAAATATTTAGGAAGCCAAAAAGAGATTTCTAGCACCTTTGTAGTCAGGAAAAAGTGGGGGACATGGGGAGGGAAGGAAGGTAATATGCAATAGGAAACTATATGCTTATAATAAGCCATAAGTGGAGGTTAACATACATTCTGGACCAAAATAAAACATCAACTTTCTCCTTTGTCAAGGCTACTTGTTTTATTTATAAATCCATGTGATTTGTATTGGGAGTTGGGTAGGGAATTAAGTCTTTAAACATGAGATCGCTTTGGTCTCCTAGGATACATACAGTAATAGTTGTACAGTTATCCATGAGGTTTCACGGTAGTCACCATAGAAATATTGTTAAACTTTAATTTAGTAATTTGAGCTACTTTATGAAGAAAGGTTTTGATTTCATTTGCTTTCTGTCCATTGCAAAATAAGTACAAAAATTTGATGTGAAGAATCTCCTCCTAAAAACGTCACTCAAAATACTGCACTACTAAATTAAAAAGAAAAGTAAATCAAGACATTTTGAAACAAAACTGCATTCCTCTATTATTTAGTTTTCTTTTTTTCTAATTCTGTTCATCTTACAGAACTTCCTGCTAGTAAAAATTATGAGCTAGGAGATAATGAATGGGTATTTTGAAGCAGTCATATTTGATATTTTCAAATGGAGGTCCTTGTAGAAGATAATACTGTTACTCCTTTTGATGCAAACAGCCAAAATTTGGAGTTTTGTCACAAAATTTTTGTGGGTTGTTTCTGTTAAGCCGAGAAATTGATGATGGAGTCAGATATTTCTTTGATGCAATCCTGTTTTATTTACAAATAAAATAAAGTACTGTTTTCCTGGACAAAATAGAAATCAAACAGGATACAGTTTCTTTGCTCCCAGTTCCAAGCTTTTGTCCAGATCGCACTCTTCTCCAAAGCTCTCTTAGCTTTTTCTCAGGGACGTGCTGCAAGTGCTCCTCTGGGGCTTCCTTACTTCCTTCTCTGTCTCATTCTGAGGTGTTTCTGGTGCTTCTGTCTCACACACACAGACACACACCTGTGATCCAATCAATCCCTTGCCCCTGCGTTTATCAGACCAGTGGGAAACCCCTTTGCCCACATGTCCCTGCAACTGCCCAGGCTTGCATGCAGTCTAGTCCTTGTTCGGTGGTTTTCCATTGTTTTAACTATCACTAAATTAAAGAGCATTTTGGAATGGAAGAAACTGTAGAAAAATAAAATGGCAAAGAGTGTGTCTGGGAGTTTTAAAATTAGCATTATTTGTTTATTAAACTTAATGTGATGCAACAATAATCAGATTAATAATTAATGTGGGACAATACTTTATAGTGAAATCACATTTATTGTCTCCAAAAGATAGCCCAAGTGAAATGTATTTGAGCCATTATGTTAGTTCTCTATCCTGTTTCCTTTTCCATACAAAACTCCCATTTGAAGTCCAGGAGTCTCAACACAGAACAACTATGAGATCAAGCCTCGAACTGTAACAATCTCACAGATCATGTCATACTCAAATTAAAAATGAAAAAATACTGATTCTATTAATTGGTCTACATGAGAAAGTTGCACTTGTTTAACTGAGATCATTTTTTAAAAAAAAAGCTTTAGTGAAACTAATGCAAAATCGTGTATAGACAATTATATTTAATTAATGCTTTATTTCCTTTTATCTTAAGTCAGAAAGGAATTAACTTAAGCTAAACTGAGATGAAATTCTTCAAAACAAGTATCTACATAGGATTTTGCAATGGTTTAAAATTACGCCCTTTACTTAAACTGGTCTGTGTAGACAGCCCACAAGTCTGTGTATTTCCAATGTTTTCAGTTTTGAAGCTCGGAAATGGAAGTGGCTTGGCTAGAAGTGGCTTTTTAGTACAGTACACTATTCTTCTGTTGTAGAGTATTTCTAGTCTGTAAACAAGACCCAAGATCATTCAACTAAAGTACTTTTCAGGATCCCTGGATTTTTTTCCTAACCACAGGTGGAATAAGTTCTCTTCACGACTGCCTTAGTTGAGTAGTCACTAGAGAGATGGCTGGTTCTCGCACTTTTTTTTTTTTTAATGTCTTCTAATACACTACAACGGAGAGTAAGGTATTCTAGCACAAAGTGTGCTTAGTTATGTTACTGATTAAATGAAATTGTGTATGCTTGATGGACAATGATGGTTTTTATGTCTCTAGTTCTTAGATTGTTAATTTTAAAGTGCAATGTTAATTTTTGGTTTCCAGAGCTACTAAAATTCAGGGGGTTTTGTTTTTTACTTTTAAGTGTGACAATCCTTTAAGAACATTTTCAAAAAGGTTAGTGTTGTTTCTGCTGAACCTTAACTCTGGGTTAACAAAGTTCTGCCTGCAAATTTAATTATTATAAAGCTGATGACTGACAGCCCATGAGACTGAAGTTCTCTGTCTCTCCACAGAACAGGAACAGTTTGGGCAGCAGCAGTGCAGATTTCCTCATACTGCCTGCCAACATGCCTCAGATCTGACCAGGAAGGGGCCACCTAGAAGGGTGAGAATTGAAAATAGTTAATTTTCCATAATCAGTTACTATGTGGCTTTTCTGATGAGACTGCCAGCAAGGCTGTTGTTTGTGGGTGAATTGTGAGGAAAGGCTCCCCTTGTCCTTTGGGAACTGGAGTGAGACTCATATCACACAAGGTACTGAGTTTCTGTGAGATGGTGGCAACCCTGACTCACTACCAGATCTGGATTTTTGAATAAGTAATCTACCGGTGAAAAGCTCCATTCCCATTTCTAATCTGCACTGCATTCACACTGAGATCTTGATAGACATGCAAAATATTACTTTATGTAGGTATCTTATTTGTTACAAAAAGATTTTGGAACATTTAGCTTGGGATGGGGAGAAAGTTCTATAGACTTTAGAAAGAGATGAGTTAGAATTTTATCTTTATGCCAACCTGCCCTGTCAAGAAATGTTTAAATTTCCAACCCTGTATATCTTATGTGCACATAGGCAGGTTATTTCCAATGCTAGTGTCATTTCTTAAAGAACTGCTTTCAGAAGTGTTGCATCCTGTAGTACCATGCTTCAAGACCATAACCACGATTACCCAAAGTAGGTCTGGAAGTTGTGACATAGCCCTTAGGAGCTGGGCAAATAGCATAGGGGGAGTATAGTCCAAAGCATCCTTGTTAGAATCTGCAGTGCCAAATTTAAGCATGCCTAGAAGACCATAGGAGGAAAGGGCTGACTGCTTCCCCATGTTGTTGACTGTTTTCATCCATTCTCCCTCTGTCATTGGAACATTGACCAAGAATTTCAAATATGCATGCATGAAGTTACGCTTTTTAAATAAGTGGTCTGATTTTTCAAGTGCTGAGGAGCCAGCAGTTCCCAGTGAAGTAAATGGGAGCTGCAGGGTCCTCAGCACTTTTGAAAATCAAGCCATTTATTTAGGAGCTTAAACATGGTTTCAGGCTCCTAACCTTAGGCATTCATTTTTTAACATTTTGGCTTCTGTCTGTTTTGGCTGACATTCAATGTAAATGTTATCATAGCATGATACATCCCTCGTTTGCTAACTCTGCAGCTGTAATCCAAATGAGAGCCCCTTGATTTTTCCCAGTTTGATTTTTTTCCATATTTAGTAGTGGGATGAAGTATTTGTCCATATCTATTGCGTGCATGAACCAGGGTGGGTAAGGTAATATTTTTTTTATTGGACCAACTTCTGTTGGTGGCTTTTGAGCTACACAGAGCCCTTCTTCAAGTTTGGAGAAGAACTCTATGTAGCTCAAAAGCTTGTCTCTCTCACCAACCGAAGTTGGTCCAATAAAAAATATTACCTCACCCACCTGAACTCTCTAATATCCCAAGACCAACATGGCTACAACAACACCACTTTTCTGAACCAGTAATTAGTTGAAATTATTTTAGTGTTCTGCATTAGTACCTGTTACTCATTTTTGTAATTCTACCTTTCACTTTTTTCTTTGGTTTTCCTAAAACTTGTTACGGCTTCTGCACATCTGTATCTCCCAGATGCTTTGCATTTTTGTAAGTATGAAATGAAGTCTGACTACTATTTAATTACAAAGTAGCAATTTTCACTTTCATGCTCATGTTCTATTGTTTCTTTACGTTTTAAAAAAAAAAAAAAAAAAAGGCTAGACTTCCAAGAAAAATGAGCAGAGATGTTGCTGGCATGTAGGACTGATTATTCTTTCCTTCTGTGTCCAGTGTTTTGAAAATTGGGCTTTCATTCCATGTGATCTAGTGGAAACAATTTGCTTAACATCTGGCCCCAGACTGCCATGCAAGTTTAAGAGTAAACCTAGAATGTGTATCAGAATCTGTTCTGTTAAGTTGCTGTGTTATGGTAACCCTGTACATCTTTGCTCACAGTTACACTTGAACCCTCTACTGCAGTGGTTTTCAAACTGCAGGTCACAACCCAGTACTGGGTCGCAGAATGGAAGGCATTGGGTCACAGCGGCTTTGGTCCGCACCGCCGACCGGGCTATTAAAAGTCCTGTCGGCGGTGCTGCCCAGCTAAGGCAGGCTAGTTCCTACCTGTTTTGACACTGTGCTGTGCCCCGGAAGCGGCCAGCAGCAGATCCGGCTACTAGGCGGGGGGCCACGGGGCTCTGCGTGCTGCCCCTGCCCTGAGCACCAGCTCCGCACTCCCATTGGCTGGGAACCAGCCAATGGGAGCCGGGGGGCCCGGTAACCGTGGGAGAGAGCTGCGTGGAGCCACTTACGCGCCTCCACCTAGGAGCTGGACCTGCCGCTGGCTGTTTCCAGGGCACAGCGCGGTCGCGGTGCCAAGATAGGCAGGAAGCCTGCCTTAGCTGCGCCACTGCCTGGGAGCTGCCCAAGGTAAGCCCACACCCCAACCCCGCGCTCCAATCCCCTGCCCCAGCCCTGAGCCCCCCCCCCCAAACCCAGAGCCCCCTCCTGGACCCCAAACCCCTCATCGCTGGCCCCACCCCAGAGCCTGCACCCCCAGCCCAAAGTCCTGACCCCCTGACCCAGCCCAGAGCCCCCTCCCACACCCTGAACCACTCATTCCCAGCCCCACCCCGCAGCCCTCACCCCAACCCTCTGCCCCAGCCCTGAGCCCCTCCCACACCCGAAACCCCTCATTCCCAGCTCCGTTGTGTCGTGGGCATTAACAATTTTCTACAACTGGGTCACCAGAAAAAAAGTTTGAAAAACACGGTTCTACTGTATTTCAGTAACCTCTTACTGAAATACAGAAATACTTTGTTCCCAAGAACACTCTCTTGTAGGATACAAGGGATGTACTCTACTGGACAAACTTCCCACTCCAGTGTATGTACTGTTTAACGCACTGCATACCATTGAGAGAACCTTGCTATTCTGTGGATCCTGATGACCCAAGGATTACTATTTATTTTAATTGCAACCAGCCAAGATGGTAACTGGGAAAGGGACTGGAATAGGATTTTAAGGGTGTGGAAGTAAAAAGCTTTAAGACATAGAATGGATATGGAAATGGATTTAAGAAAAACCGTTTTATCTGACAAATACTCCTTACAAGTCTGTAAGCACATTTCATGGCTGTGGAATTAAAGACTGGAGTAAGAAAGTGTATTATGCCCAGTTTTTGACTGATACAAATGCAGTGTTATCTTAATTTGTATATTCTTTGTCTCCTTTGGATATATCCCACACAGAGATTTAATTCCTGTGTGAATTCTATTCTTAAACTCCTGGATAAAGTGGTGTGTGTGTGTGTGTGTGTGTGTGTGTGAAAGAAAGAATGTAAAGAGCTGTTTATCTTTCTAAACACAATTTTTAATTAAAAGAAAGTTTTATGGGTGTCTCATAATATTCACTAAATGCAAGTTACTACTGGGTAGATTGGGTAGATTTATATCACATATGTCTTAGACCTTAGTTCCTCCTGTGATGCTGACACATTGGGCAGTCCAGTTCCTTCACTGATTGCTGTTGCTTGCTAATTGTGGTACTTCTTCCCAGGTGATGCCACCGCATTCAGTATTCTCTGTCACTGTCTTCTGCTAGTTCCTCCTTAGCCTTGCTCGTTTTCTCTGTTCTTTCTCAGGTATCCAGTTCAAAGCTTACTTAACATGTCTCCCATCTTCCATACAGTGTACATGTCCCAACCACCTGAGCTTTCTTTTACAAGTTTCTAGTTATTACTGTATAGATTTGTATCACATATGTCTCTGTTTATTTTCAGTGTTGTATTTTTGTCCTTAGAATTTATTTTGCATGCAATAAAGATTTTGACTTAAAACTAGGCAGCATAAGAATTTCCAGTTACTCATAACCAGGACATCCAGTGTTTTCCATGGCATTCTGGATTTAAATTTTGCAGAAAGGTCCATAGTTTCTGCAGCATGCCGACTGCTAAAACCTGTGACATACTGAAATTTTTGTGGTGCTGTGAAGTGAATAGAAAATCATTCAGAATAACTAAAAACCAAGGAAAACCTGAGGCTGCATTGTGAATTCCTCATGAGTGGACCCCAGCTCTTGTGCAGAGCCCTGTTGACTTTAGTGAGGCTCTGTGCAGGAGACTTCCATCTGGTGCAGGTTTGGGGCCTAAAGTAGGGCCAGTCCTGCTACCAATGACAAACCTTGCATTGACTTTAGAGGTGCTGGGTCAAGCTATTGTCGGGGGATGTCTTGATACAGATTTCTAAGTTATTTTTCCTCTCTTGTCTGGTCATGCACTATTTTACTATATGAACTTTGGTTATATTACAGCAACACCCATTTGGTATGTCTTCACTGCAGAGTTAACTCGGGTGATCTGCACTTGGGTGTGAGCACTTCAGTTGATCTAACCCAGGTGTGACCAGCCACCATCTAAGGGTTTGTCTTTACTGCACTGTTAACTCAAATCCCATCCACACATTAAAGCCTCATAACTTCAGTGTGTTGGTAGTTTTTAACTTGAGTTGACTGATTCACCAGGGGGTGTAACACAAGTCATTAGCTCTAATACAATCACACTATGCTGCAGACTAAATGGAATCACTCTGTAGTTAATACAGTCATTCTGTGCAACTCAAATGCTAATTTGCAGTTCTTACTTGACGTAGGCTAATTTAAGTATAGATAAGTCTACCATGAAAATATAATGTAAGAAGGTAAATATTTTTAGGAGCTGCCTCCATCCTGGTAATATTTACCATGCACTGGGAATAGGTAAATAGTCTCCAGATCTCTGGAGAAGCATTCCTTTGTTATGACTGTGTAGGCCAGTTTAAGTGCTTTCTAGTGATGGCCTTTAGCCGGTTGATGCAAGTGACTGAAGCTTCAAGTCCCCTTCTATCCAGGATGCCTTTTGTTCCCTTTCTATAACCCCTCACACTTCTCCCTCATAACATAAAGTGCCTGGCACTTTGCGGTCTGAAGTGTTTCCTGGACTTCTCTGAGAATGTTTGGTAACCTGTAATATATTGATTGCCCCTGCCTATTGGCAGGGAAAAGGCAGTCTATAGCTCTCAGTCAAGGGGCTGAGCCATTTGTAAAAATCTGTCTCCTTGCTTTGTCTCAAAAGTCCATCCTTCACACTAAGAAGAGTGGGCAGAACCAAGAGTTCCCACCTGTCTGGTTTAGATCTCCTTAGAAATTCTCCACTTTAAATAAGTGTGCTTTTTCATTTGATCATATATTTTACCTAGTTTTCTTATCCTTTTACTGAGCCAAAAAGCTTGTTACTGAACATAATCTGCCTCACAGAATAATTTCAGCTCCCACCGCCATCCAGAATGTGACTGACTGGCAGAGAAGGGAAAGCCAAAGAGGAGGTAGGTGTCTGTCATGGAAGGTGGTGTAAGTTTGTCTGAAGGGTCAGGTTTCCTGTTTCTGCCCACAGACACCCTAAAAACTCTTACTCTGGAATCTACTTCCACTGGGGGGGATTGCAGGAAGCAATTGATTCTTTCTCCCCCCCCCCCTTTATTTTTCTGTCTGTTTTGGGTTCACCTCTTATGGCTGCTGAGGCCTGGACCCTCTCTCCAGGGCAGCTCCAAGATAGTTATCTCCTTTGGGGTGTCTTCATTTAGACCCTTAGGATAGTGATGTGATTGGGACTTGCTCTCCAGTGAAGACACCTCTCAAGCAAGATGAAAAGGGAATATAGCCACATTTCACTTTTTATTTCTCTCACCTGCCTCTGACTTTTACAAATCTGTATAATTTAACCAAATCATGTCTTTTATATGTTACATTCTGGGTAGCCAGGAGCCCATTATGTTTAATATAGTTAAAGTTGTTCTGCTTTTCTGTGGAAGCCGTCATCTGGGAACAGGATACATGGGAGTAGGCTTTATAGAAGGTTTAGCTTCTTGATTGATGGCTTTCTGCTGTCTTAATCTCTCCAAGCAGAAAGGGCAACCCAGATGTTAAAAGCCGTTAGATAGATTGTCTTGTAGAAAATAAATGCATGGATAAGCAAAATTTTCACTCTCTGCCTCCCTCCGCAATTCAGTCAATCAGTAAGAAAGAAGCAGTCTGGCTAATTATCCCCTTGCGGTTAATTTCTTGACTGCAGGCATACTAATTTTTTTTCTCAGACATAAAATCCTACCCCTTACAGTGATGTTAATCAAAGGTTGTGTTGGTGCTTTTCTATACTTTGGAGAAAAGCCATGTTTAGCTGAATTACTTAAGCTTGGGGAAATTGTTTTTTCAACTAAGAGAGCAATCAAGTTATTTAAATTTTGCACTCATTTACCAAAAAAAAAGCTTTGTTTTTAAAACAAACAAGTCTTGGTTTCAGACTTGGTGAATGTATAATCCTGAATGAATTTTTTTCCCTTATTAGATGAAATTGAGTTTATTTCAAAAGTAATGTACCTTACTCTTCTTACTGATAGAAGAACACAGCAGAGTGTTGAAGAGAGAAAAAGATTTCACCTACTAGTTTTATCTGCCTGAAGTATAATGGTGACACATCCGTAGGTTCCTGTGGTATATAGTCTGTCTTTATGGCAAGTTTGTGTTTTATTTTCATAGTATAATACAAGCCATGGGCAAGGTCTGTAAAGTTCTGCATATTTATTCTGGCATTATGGCATATGATTATTATGGCCACAGAATAGCCAGCTTGGCTTTTGATATCCTGACTACTATTTCACTATAATGTGGGTTTTGAACCTGGGAGTCATAAGCAAGGGTTCACAACCATTTCCCTTTCTTCCTGGTTAATGGGAGTGAGCTCCCGTAATTTTTTGTAACTTGGGGGTCACAGTACAGGTATGGAAAAAATGGAGACCCATTGCACCTTGAATGTTTTATGGTCTTAGTTTGAACTCTTGTGTCCTTGTTTTGATGTGATTTTTTTAATGTAAAGAATTTTTAAACACTTATGGAGCCTGAATATATGTCCAACTATGATTACTGGTATATGGAGCATCTCTTGGGGGTTCTGTACTTCTCTCTAGTTCTTTATGTATTTTCAGAATATTCTGCCATTATTTAAAGGCTTTGAGATAATATTTCACTGTTATGCAGATGACACCAAAATATATTTGTATTTTATGTCTGATTCTGGTATGCAGCTTTGCTTTGCTTTTTAAGTTGATCTACTGAAATTCAGTATTTGACAGCAACAGGTGGTCATTGTCTTTAATATAATTCAGATCAATCTGCTGTTAATTTGGTCCAAAGCACTAGTGTAAGGTACCTTGGGCCTGCTTTTCTAGAAAACTTTGATATTTTAGACTGACCTTTTACTTTATCCAACTACAATATTTTGTTTTGAGTTTTCAATAACAGAGCCTGGATAGAGCATTTGTTTTCTATAAATGGCATAAAAATTTGTTCATGCTTTAAATACAAACGCACTGACTATTTTTATTTATAAAGTACTGTGTGTTGGCCTTCCTCTTGTTTCTATACATATTTTCTCCAGTGTGCCCAGAATGCGGCTATTAGGTTTCTTGTGTGTCAAATTTGCTTCTCATATTACCCCTGTACCACAATCCCTATATTGTGTCCCTGCTCCACAATGGGTTAGTTTTAAATTTCTAAGAAGTCCTGCATGTGTTAGCACAATTTTGTCTGAGTCTCTTGCTCCCTGCCTCAGTCAGGAGTGGTTGAAGTAGGTTCTTGAAGGGAGGAGAGAGAGCTCATAATTTTGGTGATTGTCACTAGGTGGGGTTGGGTGTTTTTGCATCAAATAGATAAAGTGTTTAAAAAAAAATAACTTGGTGTTTCCTGCTTTCACACGGTTGTTTATTCTACTGTACATCTTGGTTTCTCTTTTTCTCCAACTTTTTGAGGGTCTCTTTTTCAGTCTAAATTTTCCAAATTTCTTACGTCTAATATATATACAAAAAAATAATGTTTGAATTAAAGATTTCTCTTCTTTGATCTCTCCTTTTCTTTGAGTCGAAGACTTATCTGATGTAGCCTCTGTATTTGTTATAATGAACTTGGGGTTTCATTGAAGAGGCCTATGAGGTACCAGTCCTCATCTCTCTTGTTTCCATTAAGATTTGTGTGACTAGAGAAGGTCTATTGCAATCCCCTGAGCCAAAAATGAGGGTTCCCTCTAAATGGGTTGTGGAAGGTGGCCACTTGATGTTTTTTGCACACTTTGAACAAATACTTCCAGCTAAATATTTGGTCTTTTGTAGTTGCTGCCCGGTTTAATAGGGTTCCTTTCTGGCACTGTCGAAGCTACTTTCATGTAGAGCAGGGGTGGGCAAACTTTTTGGCCTGAGGGCCACATCTGGGTATGGAAATTGTATGGTGGGCCATGAATGTTCATGAAATTGGGGTTGGGGTCTGGGAGGGGGTGAGGGCTCCAGCTGGGGTTGTTGGCTCTGGAGTGGGGCCAGAAATGAGGAGTTCAGGTTGTGGGAGGGGGTTCCGGGCTGGGGAAGGCGGTTGAGATGCGGGAAGTGGGTAAGGGCTCCGGCTGGAGGTGCAGGCTCTGGGGTGGGGCCAGGGATGAAGGGTTTGGGGTGCAGGAGGTGGCTGGGGATGGAGCAGAAGGGTTCGGAGTATGGGAGGGGGCTCCAGGCTGTGAGGCAGGTTATTAGGGTGTGGGAGGGGGTACAGGCTCTGGGCTGGGGGTACATGTTCCAGAGTGGAGCCAGAAATGAGGGGTTCAGGGTACGGAAGGGGGTACGGGCTGGGGCAAGGGGGTGGGGCGCAGGAGGAGGTCAGGTGGCGCTTACCTCAAGCAGCTCCCAGAGGCAGTGGCATGTCCCCTCCTCCCCTCGGGCTCTTACGTGGAGGTGCGGCGCTGGCCAATGGGAGCTGCAGAGCCGGTGCCTGCAGACGTGTAGGAGCTGGAGTGGGGACGTGTCGCTGCTTCCAGGAGCCGCGTGGAGCCACGGCACGCGTGGAATGGGGCAAGCCCCCGACCCCGCTCCCTGGCTGGAGTGCCAGAGTGCAAGCCCCTGACCCTGCTCCCCGGCGGGAGCTTGAGGGTCGGATTAAAAGGTCTGACGGGCTGGATGCAGCCCGCGGCCATAGTTTGCCCACCCCTGATTTCGAGTGTACCTGCTTTTCCTTCCTTTGCATCTTTCCTTTAGTTGACAGGATCACTACTTGGATCCTATCAGACTAGACAAGTGGATCACAGAATGTAAAGTTACAATGATATTCCGTTGATCCAATTATTCTAGAGTCTTATCTTTTTATAAGAAAACATACAGCAGGTGTCCTTGCAAGAGACCCCTGTTCAAAGGAGCTGCTGTAATTAAAGCCTGTAGCTCTTTGTTACTATGGAAACATAGCACACCACAAATACGAAATGCAAGTTTCAGTAGTGTTGACTCTTCCATAATCTGCATTCACCAGATTTAGGTGATGCTTCATTTGTTACCCAGTAAAACTGTCTTCCTGCTGAAGTAGCTGAAAGTACTTTTCTTAGAGATGTGACTTATTTAAAAACCCTAAGACTGAATTCCTGAAGCATAAAAACAAAAGCATTGTCTGCAATGTGTTCCTGAAATTTTGTGAGGTTGATGCACTGTCCAAATGCAGTCTACTATGAGCACAGTTTTAATTGTATAGTATAATTATTCTATGGGCATTGTTTTTATGGAACCTAGATACTTAGCATAGGGGGAAAAGACAATGTAAATCGATAGTTTGAGCCCAGCATTGTTTGGTTCTGGTATAATTTTGACCAAATACAAAACTTACCATTGGGATGTAATTTTATTTGCTTGAATACAAAAGGCCTGCTTATTCTTGCGAACTTAATATTTTAATTTTCCTGCATACGATAGGACTGAATGTCAGTCTGAAAATTTTCATGTTGGATGAAAAGACTTAACTAAAAGTGTTACTGTTACCTTAACAGAAATCTGCCAGGGCTTTGGTCAGCACTTCTGCCTCTCCAGCAATGTTATTGATTTTTGACTTGCCAGACTCCTTCCTGTGGCATCATAGCATTTTAATAATTTACATCCTACAAAAAACTTGACAATGGTTAAGCTGCTGGTGTGCTGAGACCACAACCAATCATGCTGACCAATATTGTCCCATTGTTTCCTTGTACTGCCCAGTCACCTTATCTGGATCCATTTGTTGTATATTTTTTTATACTTACTCTTTTGGGACAGGAACTGTATTTTTCTTCTGTGATTGTACTACACCTAGCACAATGGGGTCCTGGGCCATGACTGGGGTTCCTATGCTCCATACAAATAATAATTATTAATAATAAATACCCAAAGTTAGAATTGAGATAAACTTTTAGTATTTTCAGAGTAAAATCTTACAGGATTACTTTAAAATTACATTAAAATCTGTTTTCCTTCATATGAATATAGTGAAGCCCCAGATATCTGAATCATTAATACAGATGTTATAAAGCCATCAGAGTATTGTTTCTAGTTCTGCTTCATTTACATGGGTATTTTTACTGTACATTTTTAATAATAAAAACAGAAGCTGTACCTGCTGAGTCAGGCTGACAGGCAATGTAGGTAGTGGGAATTGACATGGAGCACAACTCTTGTTCTATAGCGCCAGATATTTGAAATGAAAAATATGAAGAGATTAAATATTGAAGAGTTTCTGCCATCTCTAATTATCTAATCATACTATTGCCTACTTGAAACAGCTTTCAGAGTCACCAAATTAGATACTGTATTTACTGCTAAGCATGATATTGGACTGAACATTGAACTGGGATCCAGGTGTGACAGATAATGCAATCCCATGCAGTATATGTATGGACCATATTGTGTTTAGTTTACAAATGGTTTATGCGTCACTGTGGGTCAGGTATTGAATGCAACTCTGGGTGGAGGATTACTGCAGCTTCTCTAAAAACCAAAAACAATGGCGGATGATTAAGATGAATCATTCAGAATTGTAAATATCTCCAAAGAGGTACCACAAGCTCAGGGGCTCACATATATTGGTTCAAACTGGGTTTTCCAGAGACCAACAAAGAGAAAGGGGTTTTGATATAAAAAGGCTGTGTTTAAATTGACTCAGGGACTTCTTTCTGATCCAGCAAATGGACAGGTCCTTCTGTCCAAGGGGGGCCCCAACCAGGAGTGCTGCCAGCTTTTCCGCCGCCCTAGGCGGCGGAAGGTCCCGCCTCAAAATGCCACCCCCCCACAGAGGCGACGGAAGGTCCCGCCGCGGAAATACCGCCGCGGTCGCAGCCCCCCAAATCGCAGCACCCTAGGTGACCGCCTAGGTCACCTAATGGGTTGCGCCGGCTCTGGCCCCAACCCTTTCAGAAGGATTGGGAAGCCTTTGGCCTACTGTAGCCCTATAAGACTAATGGTGACCTCTGGTAAGCTTTTAGTGTACTTTGATTTTTTTTTAAACATTTTCTCTATAATGCTTTTACCACAGGAATAAAGGTCCTTGCCTAGAAAGAACTGTGTGGCAACTTGTAACTGCTGGCAGTACACTGTTCACAGCCCTTGGAGAGAAAGCAAAGCACAGGCACTGGTGTAACACCAACGGACCCCAGTCGGCGGTGGCTGAGATCGAACCTCGGATCTCTGGAGCTAAATGCATGAGCCTCTACTGCATGAGATAAAAGCCATATGGCTGTTAGCTAAGGCTGTAGAGCAGACTCATTAATCTCTCTCTAATTGGTCTCAGTGCCACTAGGTGGGACAGAGCACCACATGCAGGAGGTGTGTGGATTACATTGGTGTTTAGGCAGACCGGCTTGCTGGTGGTATCACAGTGTAAGGCAGGGATCTGTGCAGCCTGTAAAGCCCCCAGTCAAAAGGGAGTGGGACAAGAGTGCCTGCGCAGAGACAGGTGATGGCTGGAGTCCTGACTGGGCACTCCTGGAGTGGACCCACAGAGTAGGGGGATACAGGTGTGGTTACCCTGAAACTATGACACCAGGAATTTATCATTTTTAATCTTGGCTCTGTTGTAGTTTGGGGCAAGTGATTTAACCTATCCCTGTTTCCTCATCTACACAATACAGGGGTGGTGCTTACCTGTGCCCTTTGCGTGGTATGAAGGTTAGTTTATATTTGTATGAAGGTTTGAAAATGTAAAATCCTATGTAATTTTGGAGAATAAGTATAATACTACTTAACAGCTACCTCGTACTCAGCTAGCATGGTGATGGGTGCAGTACAAGAATCAGAACAGAAGAGAATTCAGAAATCTTTAAAGTACATTTTGACTCTTATAACATATATTGTCCTTAGTCAACGTATCCTGTGACCCAACATGTTGATGAATGAGGCGTTGTGATTTGTACA
This sequence comes from Terrapene triunguis, assembly GCF_002925995.2. Taxonomy (NCBI): domain Eukaryota; kingdom Metazoa; phylum Chordata; order Testudines; family Emydidae; genus Terrapene; species Terrapene triunguis. The sequence goes on along the minus strand of NW_020664492.1, from coordinate 4,560,642 downwards.
TGTAGTTATTATTTCATCTAGCTATCTCTTGGGCTTTGTTAGAGCAGCTATGCATCACCTTGCTGGAACAGATTTCCTCTATCTGGCTGCAGTAGGATGCCCTATATTTAGGCACTGCTGGGTTGAGTAAAGCCTCCGTAGTAACTCCTACACCTTCCCTACCCAGACCTGCTGGGGAAAGAGGGTGTGGCTTGGGCATCTCTATGCCTCAGCAAGTAGAGTAGCACCTTAGGGCTATTGGCAGCCAGCCCAATTTAGAGAAGCCCTGAGGCTGTAGGAACAGGCCAGCATAGAACAGCCCTGGAACAAGGAGGAATAGAGCTGGTTATTTTTTCAGTATCAGTTTGGTTACATAGCTTTCAATTGGATATTGTTTGATTGGTTTTATATAAATTATATTTAATGAGCAAATGTACATTCCAAAATAAATTGTTATATCCGTTAGTTATATAGCAATGAAAGCTGGATCGTCTGTCTTGGAGAGAAGCTGATGCCATGCAGGGAGGCCACTGAGTACAGCAAAGGAGCAACAGTGGCAGTCATTGAGAGGCTACTCATTTGGTCTTTCCTTTTGTTGAAAGAAAAGGTGCAGAGTAGCGCATGTAACTGGAAACTCTGGGATGAGAACATTTTAAGAGGAACTGAGAATGTAAAAAAGTTAATTTTTAAAAATATATTTGTATTTTGGGACCAGGGAAAAATCTATTGTACAGTTTAAAAAATGATAAATAATAATACAGAACTAATCCTCCAATAATTTCTTAATGTGAGATTTTGAACCTGGCTAGTTTACATTTTTCCAGACATTCATTTAGAAATACATAGTCGTCTTTAAACTGTGAAGTAATAGTCTGTTCTTTGTCATGCATGAAGGGGACAGTACGCTAATGTGAGGGAGGGAGCAGCTATTGCTGTGAGCCTTGTTCACTTCATGTTTTATAGTATTGCTCCAGGAAAAAAGGTGAAAATCATGGCATTTGAATCTATGCCCCCTGCCCCCAACCCAAACAGACATTTTAAGCCAATTCAGGAATTTGAGAAGATTCACTGAGAATTGTAGTTATATCAGTAAATCAGAACCAAAAGACCCATAAGTAAGACCAATTTTAGACAAAAAAGAGCTTGCTAAATATTTTTTGTACAGTTGGATATCCAGTCACAGGCTGTTGCCAAAGGGACAAGGGCGTCACCTGTGCTATTCTGCTGTCTCACAAAAATCCCAGGAGACTTATTTTCTGGTGAATTATATGTGTTGAAAGACAAAGTTGGAAAACTTTTGCTTCCCCCCCCCCACATCTTTTTTTCACTTGTTTGCAATTTTCTTTAGCTGATACTATAATTCTAGGAGACATCTCAGCAGTTGTACATAATCATGCTGGATATAGGATATTGAATATTGGTTTTCACTAGCCATGGAGGGAATGGATCCTTTCAACACTGGGAAATGGCTCTTTCTTGGAGCCTCCATTTGTAAAGGAACATAATATTTAAGAAAGCAAGAAGGGTCTGCTACCTCCTCTGACTCAGCCTCCATGAGATCAGAGATAATATATTGTTATTTATTAGATTGCTCCTATCTGCAGAAATCGGCAGCAGAAACTGAAACCAGTTGAAGGCAGTGCCTCTTAGTGAGGTAGCCTCCATAACCAGAACAGTCCCTCTATTGGGGACTTCAGAGAAAATAGGGTGAATGAGAAAAAAGATATTTTAGTCTCCACCACAGATCACAAATCCCTGAGGTTGTAATGGATTCAATACCAATCTCTTGCCATCAGTACTCCAGTCTCATTCACTCTTGTGCCATCTGTCAGCCATGCTGTCCATCAATAACCTATGGTGACCCAAGAGGAGGATGCATAGGGAAAGGATATGCACAAGAACAGTCTTAGACAACAAGTTGTTGTAACGTATTACAAGCCTGTCAACTCAATGATCCAATGTCTGGATACTGTTCTCTGCTCTAAAGTTCTGGAACCCAACAGAATCCATGAGTCCCCAGGGGTGGAACATCAAAGCGGGTCCATCACCCTGTTAGAAAGGTGGAACAAGACCCAGACCTCAGCATGGAAGAGGTGATCAGATTGTGGCAAGGCATACTTAACATCTGTGCTGCAGATCAGATCTGTGTGTGTGCCATGGTTATCACCAGAGCTGTGAGATCTCATGCCATTGTACTGGAGTTATCCATGAGTCGTGGTGACTTCAGCATCATAAGAACACCATTATATTATTCCTAAAAGTACTGTGATCTGTATGTCATTCTTCAGAGTCCCACTGGAATATCATTACCAGAAGCACCCCCTGGTGCTCAGGTGTGTCTACATAAGTGTAACTTGAGTAAATAATGTTTATCTATGACCTGACCTTACACTTTTGTAAAACAAAGGTTTTTGTGATAGTTCTGAATAGCACAGTGGAACCCTACATACACTTGTACACTTAAGAGCTTTCTTGCTTTACTTTTTTATTCACTTCTATGTGCTGATGTGTGTGTGTGTGTGTGTGTGTGTGTGTGTGTGTGTGTGTGTGTGT
>NW_020664492.1:4532888-4558100 GCF_002925995.2 Terrapene triunguis | reverse complement strand
TGTGTGTGTGTGTGTGTGTGTGTGTGTGTGTGTGTGTGTGTGTGTGTTTTTAAAGGCTCCTCATATATTAAGAATTCTTTTTACATAAGAACAGCCATACTGGGTCAGACCAAAGGTCCATCTAGCTCAGTATCCTGTCTTTCGACAGTGGCCAATGCCAGGTGCTTCAGGGGGAATGAATAGCACAGGTAATCATCAAGTGATCCATCCCCTGTCGCTCATTCCGAGCTTCTGGCAAACAGAGGCTAGGGACACCATCCCTGCCCATCATGGCTAATAGTCATTGACGAACCTATCCTCCATGAACTTATCTAGTTCTTTTTTTAACCCTGTTATAGTCTTGGCCTTCACAACATCCTCTGGCAACGAGTTTCACAGGTTGACTGTGTGTTGCATGAAGAAATACATCCTTTTGTTTGTTTTAAACCTGCTGTCTATTAATTTCATTTGGTGACCCCTAGTTCTTGTGTTATGAGGAGGAGTCAATAAGACCTCCTTATTTACTTTCTTCACACCAATCATGATTTTATAGACCTCTATCATATCCCCTCTTAGTCATCTCTTTTCCAAGCTGAGAAGTCCCAGTCTTATTAATCTCTCCTCATATGGAAGCTGTTCCATACTCCTAATCATTTTTGTTGCCCTTTTCTGTACCTTTTTTAATTCCAATATATCTTTTTTGAGATGGGGCACCCAGATCTGCATGCAGTATTCAAGATGTGGGCATACCATGGATTTACATAGAGGCAACATGATATTTTCTGTCATCTTATCTATCCCTTTCCTAATGATTCCCAACATTCTGTTAGCTTTTGTGACTGCCGCTGCACATTGAGTGGATGTTTTCAGAGAACTAGCCACAATGACTCCAAGATCTCTTTCCTGAGAGGTAACAGCTAATTTAGATCCCATCATTTTGTATGTATAGTTGAGATTATGTTTTCCAATGTGCATTACTTTGCATTTATCAGCATTGAATTTCATCTGCCATTTTGTTGCCCAGTCACCCAGTTTTTATCATCCTCTGTCCCAAAGGCTGATGATGTCATCTTTTGCCTTATCAAGTATCTTACTGGTATATTCATCATGTGATGCTGGACTGAGTTCTGTAAAGGAGTGCAGTACAAGTCACTTACGTTTTTAATAAGCTCCAGTGAGATACTTGACTTGTCTTTTTTTTAACACAGAAATCATGACGTCTGGTGTCAAGACATTGATTATGGAGCCAACGTTGTTGAAGTAACCAGATTAGTCCAGTGACATTTCCTGAGCTGTGTTGACTGAGATTTTTCCTGCTTATTATATGCTTGGGTGTTTAAAGAATAGGAATGATGTTGATTGTAATTAATAGTTGGAGTCAGAAAATATCTGCTTATAAATGGCTTCACTACTCATCCTCCACTGCCGCTGTTGTGCTGCTGCTATCTGTTAATGTTCCATAGAAATCTCTGGAATGTTAGAGCATGCGGTACCTGATGCATTCTGTTTGGATGTTCCTGGAACACTAAGCAGTCAGATAATATAATTTTGTAAATTCCCAAATTATTCTTTGGAAAGTGACCCTACGTTTTCTAGAACATTTATGTTTTGACTGATTTTGTGTGTGGAGAGCAGTCCTTAGAAAAGTCTCACATCTTCTATATTATTTTATTGACCAGTTTGGACATAAAGTTAAGGGAATTACATTCTGTATAGAGAAGGGCCCTAGACACAAGATTTCTTGTCAAATTTTTATCAGATTTCTTACGTAATATATTTAATGCTGGTTTCCATGTCATCTAGTTCTGCATTCACTGTCACTAGTAACAAAGAACTGTTATCCTATTCCCTCATGAAATCCTTTGCAGAAGGTGCATATTATCTACTACAAGATAGGGCAATGAGGAGCATCAGTTTCCACAGCAGTATAGAATCCTGAATTACAAATTACTGTTTACTCCTTTTTGCATCAAAGAATATCGTAATCCTTGCAAAATGTGCCCAAAGTCTTCTGTTTGGCTGTGTGAGGTTAGAATGTGCAGTCTAGCAAAAAGAAAAAAAAAGTTTTTGCAATGCAGGAAAATTTCGAAGGACTAACAGCTGTGTAGAGGAATAAAAAGCCTAAAATACATTAGATTTGTTATCTAAATAAAAACATTTGTAGTCACAAAGCTAATTGGAGGCAGAAGTAGTTAGTAATTTTTTTGTAAAGGGAGAGAAAATTGGAATAAGAATTGGTGAGGAGCCCAATCAGTGTTTGTATGAACTTTAGGTCTATTGTAGAACTGAAACTTCTGTGATAGGGTGACTTGGCTGTGTTGTTTCCTAACCATGTACATCTCGTTAATTATTAATAAAGTTAACATGCTTAAGGTTTGGAAAATAAATCTTATTATAAGCAAGGACTAAATATTGGCTTTGACTGACATTTAAGTATCCTAGCTAGGTGTAAATTCTTTCTGTGTGAGTGTGCTGTATGTTTAACTTCATTAGATGTAAAAGCAAACATATTGATTGTGTGGTGTCAATAGTTATGCACAATTTATAATCAGTTTACACCATACCTTTTTCCTGGCCTTTCATTATATTTTGAATCAAATGTATAATATTGGGTAGAATGAGTTAACCTCAGTGTGCAGTAATCCACTAATTAAAAACATATAGGCACAATGTGGCATGTGGACAGTGTTTTGTTAATGGGATGCCACAGACTGAGCAGCTATTGAGGTTGCTGAAGAAACACATTTCTTCGTGTATTAGAGTACACATTTGTTTAATTGGCCTCATAACCTCAGCTCACAATGGAATATATTTTTCTTAGTCGGTAAAACTAATTGTTTTGTTTTAATCTAAAATAGTATAACATGTCCTTGCTGTTAACCCACAATCCTCTTGGAGGCAGAAGCTATACAATAATTGGAATTGTATTACATTACAGCTGTTACATAGCAATAAAATGTTTCTATTGTAATACAAAATTAATGTTATGGATTTGTTTCATTTTAACACTTTAATGATGGATTTCTGGAAAGAAAAATAAAATGTATATCCGTTAAGCTAATTAGGGCATTTTCAATATATATTTTGATAAACTGGAGCAATTTAAACTGTTATAATCAGCGTTTTCATATTGCTCATTTGTAACACAGCGTGAATAACTTTAATTTTCTTGTATGTTGCAGAAAAATGACCTTTCATTAAAGAGCATAAGAATAAGTCACCTTACTGTAAAAAATCAAGACTACAAAACTAGTCTAACTGATGAAGAAACAAAACCTACTCCATATGTTGTACAATGGGTACTACAAATGATGAGATGGTTTCAGTAGAGCAGACTTCCTCCTTGAACCCTCTATGTTTTGAATGTGGCCAGCAACATTGGACAAGGGAGAATCATTTGTACAACTATCAGAATGAAGTGGATGATGACTTGGTCTGCCATATTTGCCTTCAGCCTTTGTTGCAGCCATTAGACACCCCTTGTGGACACACGTTCTGCTACAAGTGCCTAAGGAACTTTTTGCAGGAGAAGGATTTCTGTCCATTGGATCGAAAAAAGCTTCATTTTAAACTCTGCAAAAAATCCAGTATTCTCGTACATAAACTGTTAGACAAATTGTTTGTTTTGTGTCCCTTTTCTTCAGTATGTCAGGAGGTAATGCAACGATGTGAGCTGGAAGCACATCTCAAAAACAGGTGAGCAATGGAGGGGATTGTCTAGTACAGCTTTTTGTATTGTTAGGATAGTTTTAGTAGCAGTCTAAATTGTGTGGATTTTATACAGTCAAATTTTGTCAAATATTCAGTATAGAAGATGTTTATTGACAAATCTATTCCTGGAACAGGTAGGTCGCTCATTACTTAACTGTGTTTTTTTTTTGTGTGTGTGTGTGTGTGTATTTTGTTCGTTTGTTTTTTTGAGGGGTAGCAGATGCACTTATAAAAGGTTTGATTTTTTTCTGCATGTTTCATCCTGTGAGTTTTGGAGCATCGTCAACTCCCAGTGAATGGGAATAAGACACTTAGCACTTTGCAGGATGAGCAGACAGGGTGAATTGTTCTATATAACCTGGGAGGCGTAAATTCTGGAGTATCTTCCTTGTTTTTGCTCTGTGGTCTGTCTCTAGACCTGAAAGGAGCTGAGCTGCAGTGCACTGTGCTATAATGTGGTTATAGGGTGAGGAGTAAAAATGGCTGCTATAGAGCAACTGAAAGGGATTATTTCTGAGCGCTTGGTGACCCATAAAGGATGGAGATGAAAACCTTAAAACTTCACCAGACTGCCTGAATATATACTGTACTTGCTACCCTGGTGAAGTGATGGTCTCTGAGATTTCTTTGCAGAGGGCCTTCTGCTACACAAATTAAAATAGACCTGGTAATTTTATATTTCTTTCCCCTCTTACTCCCCAGTATCTTGAAATATTGAAAGGAGAGCAAGATAAAGGGGAAAAAAATACAAGCAACCAAATTAGAGAGGATGAAGTTATGTAACTTGACCCCCCCAATGTCTGCTATATGCACAATTAAGGAAAGTACTATCTAGTAGTACTGTTGTGTTGTGTTGTTGTCTAGGTGGTATTTCACTCTTAAATGTAAACTGTCATTTTCTGTAATAAGAATATTAATGTTCTTTGTTTCATTGGGTGGCATTTCATTGTTTTTGTTTACTGAAAATATCCTGAAATATTGTTTAGAAAATATTTAGAGGGTTTTATTATTACTTTTATTTCATGAACTGAAATGGGGCCAAGCAGAGTCAAATTTGAGTCATGGACAAAAATGTGGGCATCCTATCACATTTGGGGTGAGGAACTGAAGTATGAAAGTGATAATGAGTTAGTGTGTTGGAAAGCTTTGTGAATATGTAGCCCCTAATAAGTGTCACATTTTAAAGGGTTTGGGGGGTCTTAAAATTAAAATAGAGGAATATGGTCAAGCATTAAATGAAGAGAGGGAGATGATTGATAAAAGAGAAATATGGAATGCATCTGATGCCAGGATTTTTTTTTCCACCCATAGATGTTATTTCATTCAAGCCTCTTTTACACATGCATCGCGTTTTACATTTTAAACAATGTATTACATACACTATTGAAAGTGGAGGTTTCCATAAAGTTCTATCTCTGCCTTTCTCTGGAAAAAGATCCAACCCCCTCCCCCAGTGAAATAACTATTTTTAATTTGCATTCAGCTTTCTGACAGCAACTTTCACTGTTTTTCTTCATTCAGGGCAGGATCACATCTAACCTACATGATGGTGAAAAAAAATCTGATTTGGCTAACTGTATAACCCTAATATATTAAATCCATTTTTAAAAAAAAAAAACAGACAAAGTAACAAGATGCATCCCAAACATTAAGTTCAAATGATATTTCACTATTGTTGTCCTCAACCTTCCTAGCCCTCTTCCATTGTTTGTCATTTCTTTCTCAATTGAGTCAAATTTAGATTGTAAGCTCCTCATGGCAGGGACTTGTCACTTTGTTGTAAAACACCATGCATGCACACTTCAGCACTATATAAAATCATTGTGTGTCTAATGCACAAGTCATATAATGAGGTCTAATTTAAACTGAATCATTATTTATTCCCATCAATCAGTCTGTAACAGCATTTCAGTTGCTGTGCACCATGCATATGGAATTCCCTTTCTGTTGACGTGTGCTACTGATAACCTTCCTTCACACATTTTTTTTATACCTGATAAAGTTGTTTTTCAATATAGCTTATTTGTAAACATTGGAATACCTTTATGTAAAGTACCTCTACTGGCATAAAAGGTCCAATAAATGCGTAGCTTGAATTTGATTTGATATGGATTGGTGAATCCAATAAAATACTACTACTGATTATTAAATGTTAGATAAATGTACAATTCAGTATTGTTGTAATCTTTGTCATAGATATTACAAACCAGCTTCAGTGAGCACTCGGATGAACATGCCTGCTTTTCTAAGAAATGAAATATACTTGGTTAGCCTCACTGTTAAAAACATTCAAACTCAGAATTAAAATTTCCAGTGAAATAGTAATTGGCTTTATTTAAGCAGAAAGGCTGCAAGAAATTTCATAATATCCACCAGTCAATTCCAGAGTGTGTGGTAAATGCAAACCACTCTATCAAGGATATTAGAAGCATGAGGCACAAAATTGATGATATCATGGTCAATAATCACCCCAAGTTACCTCACTGCTTACTTAGAATCCCCTTGATTTATCAGTTTTTCAGGTTCGTCAAATTTGCTTGGGAACCACAGCCCCTTAGAGTCAGCCCTTGTAAGGATCTCTTGTACTTTATTTCCTGAGCATGTGGTATTTAGAAATCTTGTTAATGTTTAATAACTAACAATGGTATTGGTACCTACTTTATCAAAGATCATTTACTTGACCACAGGTCCAAGAAAACCTTACTGAACCTCTGCAATATTTGATTTAAATTCAACTTACTGAGACTTCAGATCTAATCAAATTCCATTCTAGAAAGGTACAGCTTTGGTCCAGCACAATGCAGTTTTGGTTCGCGTGCAGATTTAGGCCCTGTCTTAGGGTTTTTTTTATTATTTTTATTTAAGCTGAGCCACAACTTGCCATCCAGTATTAAAAAGTGTAGACACTTCAGAAGGTACCACAACACTCCTCCATATCCCCCATTACTGAACATTTAGAGCTTCCTTTAAAAGGAATTTTTTGTGGAAACTTAAATTTAAACCTTTTATAAAAGCCTCTTTTTCCACAGAAGAACCTTTTGAGTTGCTCAGTGGCTGGAAACCAGCATATTTAATGTGCAGATTCATACATGACCACAGCAAGATTTACAGAAAAAATCGTTGCAATAAATGCCAAACCTACTATTCAAAAGTAAGGAAAATCCAAAGGATTTGGAGTTTGAAAGTTCCTTGCTTAACACCTATTCTCACCTAGGTTACAAGCTGTGTTCCCATCAACAAGATGCCCTGATGAAAGCCTAGCTCATTGCCCCACTCGGTTGCTGGGAAGGAGGAAAGGGCTGGGATTCCTACCAGGATGCTGTCCCTGGTCCTTGTTTTGGGGGCTCATCTTTCATATCTGCCTCTAGCTACTAAGTGTCTGATGCATTTGAAGTTTTTCTAGCCTTCCAAAACTTCTCCAATTGCTGGAAGGGTGAAGGAGCTTTCTGTGTCTTTTCCCACTCTTGACCCTCCTGGCTACTGAGAGAAGGGGTCCTTATCGCTGCTCTTACCCCTCCTCCAGCTTCCGAGCTTGCACAAGAAAGGGTGAAGGGAAGAGAGATCTCCACAATGTAACCCCTCCTCCCGAAGGTTTTTTGGGTCCTCCCCCCCGCACTCCCAAAGCAAATAGATACCGCCAATGCATGGGTTTGCTGCTGACCTGCCGCTCCTAGTCCTGGTAGGTCATGATACGTTACCTCTTACACACATGGCACCCTGATCTAAGGAAAATCTATTTTAGATCATTTTGGAGATTTTTATAAACGCAAATACCATCTCTTCTATTATTCATAAGTAAGATGGCCTGATTTTACAGATAGTATAATATGAAAAATGTCAGTAAAATGCATTTTACATTCTGAAGTTCTGATCATGTAGCTTGTTGTGTGAAGATAGATCCCTGTGCCCTCACGGAGACCCACTGACTTCAGCAGGGCTCTGCCTGAGCACTGCGGGCTACCCATATACAACAGATTTCAAGATTGGGGTCCAAAAATAGCTTTTCTCCAAAATATTTGGAATAAACAAAATAGGTCAAGGTGTGTGGTATGGTCTGGAATTTGTATTGGCCACTTGTCTGGAATGGCCTGCATAACTTGTGCGTGGCTTCAATATTTGAATAATGGACACATACTGTGCATGATAAATCCCTTTATCTAGATAATAAGATTCCAGGAATGTCACTTTGAAGCCTAAAGTGTCTGTGCTAGTGTGAAATGATGGAAGTAGCTACAAGTATGGTTAAGAACTCTTTTGTTCAGAGTATCACCAGGTAGAATCATCACTGGGATTCATGGTCTATTGCCTTCCAATGTTTACGTTTTCAGCAATTTGACTTTACTAATTACACTATGAAGTGTGCAGCTGCAGTATCAGCATGACATGTATCTATGCCATGCCTAGAGTCCTAGACCATTGTGAGATCAGGTAACTCAACCAATCACCGCTTTCTACTCTATAGCTAATTTGCTTGCCACATTTGCATTGGTTGTATGAGGGAGACTGCGCAGATGGGGGATTATTTGGCCCAGGTGCAATACCCGACTGCCACGCACAAATCCACACAATTCTCCTAGCACAACACACGAGTCTCACAATCAAATCATGAGCGTTGGCAACACTCCATCTTACAGATGAGACATAAGACCCAGGTCCAGACCTGATCACCAATGTACATGAAAAGCATTATGTAAATGTAAGATCATTATATAAATGAAAGATCACCATAACATTGTTGTCGCTGCATATAGATAACACATAGGAAACTCACAAACAAAAAACCACTAAAGTAGATTGGGAACAGCTTAACTAGGGGCTCGTTAAAGCAGTTATAAAGAGGAGGTTGTGGAATGCTGAGGGAAGGACCAAGTGGGGGGGTGGGGGGAAGGAAAAATGTGCATTTCCAACCCAACCATAGGTCAGGAAGCAAGAGGAGCTGGGAAAATAAAAGGCTTTATACTAATTAAAAGGAAACTTTGTAAATTTAAGGACTGAAATTATCTGTTGCTTGCTGTCTTTTTAACCATGCTGAAGAAAGCCCTGGTTCTGGCTCCCTGTATACTAGCCTAGGGTAGAGAAATGCTCTATTCAGAAAACGTATGCACGCACAAGTGACAGCAGGATGTAGGATTTTTTTTCTTCCCTTCCCACCCCCACTTTATTCATTGTTTTTTGGCTACAGCCTTGGCCATGCTCATATAGAGCTGACTCAGAAGCAGGCTTTAAATTGTTAAGCAGTACAAATTGATATACTACCTATTCCAGGCATGGATTGGTGTGATGGGAGCGGAAGTGTGGAGGGAAGTTGGATAGGGGGCATACAAGGGGGCAGGGCTTGGACTCAGAGTAAGGAAATGGGTAGCATGGAACTGTGATACCTATTCTTGGAAATGAGGAAGGGGACATTCTATGGACAGCAAACGAAAGGATGCCTGGAAGGGGCGCAAGAGACTGGTACGACATAGACTGGAAGGCATGCTGGTGACTGGGGAACATGGAAGGAGTGGGTGCTGGGGACTTGGAGAGCCTTGGAAGTGGGTTGCAGGAAATTTGGGACTGGAATGTTCAAGCTTTTTGTGCTGTGTAATATGGCCACTTTTCATATATATTTGAAAGTAACATGACGGTCTATCTCTAGGTGTCCTGGAGCTTCCCATCGAAGGGTTGTACTGGAGAAAAGGAAGTCTAGCAAGCTGCAGACAGAAGCTGAGAATGAAAATGGGCCTAATCTGATAGATCACCCAGGCACTTTATCTCCAGATACAGACCATGCTGGGACGGGACCAGTGCCAGTGGATCAGAACTTTACACCAACTACTCTTCCTGCATGGACAGATGAGCCTGGCCTTAACAACCCTGCCTTTGAAGAGAGCACAATAGCAGACAGTATGTCATGTTTGTCTTATAATTCTCTGTTTGATCTGTCTAAATCAAACCTAGAAACTTAGTGACATAATTGTAAGTTTATCTCCTGCAAACAAATAACAAACCCTATGTCTCCAGCTGCTGTGTTTGTCCTATAGTGATTCTTATTGGAAAGTTAAACTCCCCGAAGAGTTCTCTACTTGAAAATGTAGCACTTGTATGAAAACACAATTAGATGGGAAAGATCTATCTGTTATTTTTACTGCAATAGTATCATACTGCTATAACACAACGCTATCTGGTACTGTAGAGCATGTTAATGTCTCTGTTCTGGTCTGATAGCTACATTGAGGCAATGTTTTCTATAGAATTGCTGAATCTGGTTTCTAAGATGAGATTTTTTTCCCCTGGATCAACAGGCTTCCCACCTATGGAATACTGTCCTGTTCGAACGAAAAGGCAACTGAGTAACTCCTGCATCCATCTGCATCGAACTAACAGTAACACCTCTAGCATCTGCGATATTAGAGAGGAAACACTGAGCCTTACCACAGAGGAAGGTGGTCTTTCCCCTTCCTTTTCCTGTTTGTAGCCTGTGTACTCACCATTCATTAGCATCCTCCTCTTCCATTGTAGCTGTCTGTGTTTGTGTTTGGAGGTGTGCTTGCTTCTTGCCTTGACCTTGTAAATCAGTGACAGCTGTTGCTGTCCTGTGGAACTGGTTAAGGAAGAGCTAATTGATAAAGAAAATGTATGAAAAAGAAGATAATTATTTTTAAAGGTTAGGTCCCAAAGGGTTCTGAATATCCTCTTTTTAAAGTAATACCTAACTTTTCTGTTAGTGCATGGATACTGATCACTTATTTTAGGTCTTTATCTTTGTAGATAAACCAAGGTGTTTCAGCAAACAGTGGAGCCAATCCAATTTGTTTTATTTGTATTATACCATTGTCGTCTGGTGTGCTTATATTGTCCGCCAATAATTTGCAGTGTTGAAAATGTACTGTGGTATAAAATATATTAACCTTTCTTTATTTGTTTCTTTAAACTTGTCAGCAACCCACCAGCCACCTACCTTGCCCGAAGGAGAAATCACTACAATTGAAATTCACCGGTCCAATCCTTATATTGAGTTAGGAATTAGCATAGTGGGTGGCAATGAAACTCCTTTGATCAACATTGTTATTCAAGAGGTTTATCGAGATGGGATCATTGCCAGAGATGGAAGACTCCTTGCTGGAGACCAAATACTTCAAGTATGGAATCTAATTAAATTGTCTATCTACTTGCATGCATTCAATCATTGCTGTACAGTATGTTATGAGATGGTGGTAGTTCTCCTGCCAATCTGTGTTGTGTAAATGTTAGCTTTGCAATATTAGTTTAAAAACAAATTATTATTCAGACTGAGCAGAGTCTGTTATTCCAGTACTGATACCAATGATTTACATAGTTCATGGGGCTCGGCTTCCTATAATTATTTCTGTTCAATAGCTTTAAAAATGGATAAGAAAGGCTGAGTGTATTATTTTCTATTTTTAATGGTCTGAGGCTCTCCTCCTCTCCTTTTGAGGTATAGGCACCCCCTCCGAAGAAAGCAAAGGTTATTTTTGGTTAGGAAGTTAATTTAATTTGCCTTTTGCAATTGCATTTGTGAGTTACAGGATTGATTTTTTTTTGCCTTGTTTATTATGCTAACTAGTCTGTCATGTTCCCTTCCAGCTGCAGCTTCCCTGCCATTCCTTATTACTTGAAATCAACAATTATGTTTAAAAGCAAAAAATGTTGTGGTGAAGTCCTTCACTGATGTGATTTGAAATGTTCTGTTATGAATATTAGGGTTATTTTTCCTATTTAAAATTAACAGATAAAATAACTTATATAATAAATCTAGAAGAATGAGGAAATAGCAGAAGAAAGTATTAAAAGCTCTGGTTCTGTTTTATTTTAAATGAATTCTTTAATTTTATTTTCAGCTACTTTAAATATTTCTGTCCTTTGGATCCGACATACCATAGTAAATCCTCCCTCATTGCCAACTCTGGACAATTCCACCTTTTTTACACACTCACTCACTCCAGCAGGTAGACATGATTGGGAAATTTTAGTATCCTTTAAATAAAATTAGCATGGACTTCAGAAAATAAAACCTTTCTTCCCTGGCATTAGAGAAACCAGCCCTTTTACTATCACAGAGTATTATGACAGAGTTGGCAAAAAGTAACCCAAGCTATGTTCAAAACCAAGCAATTGCAGGTGTTGATTGGATGCTATATCCAGTCACTAACCCCAGCAGCCAATGAGAGCCTTTTGGTAATCAAGGGCTGTGCCATGAGCTGCCAGAATGGTGAGCCTGTTGAAGTTGTAGAAATTCTTGTTGTTGAGCAGCTGGCAGTTATGGTTCCAAAAGCTCTAAGTATCTGTAAAGTGACTCTAGATGGGTAAAAATTGGAACTGCAGTGTAAAAACCCTATAGACCTGATAACACTGAACCTCTGCAAACTCTGTAAGCAAGTTCAGTAGAATCCCCTTGCCATTGTAAGAAGGGTATATAGAAGCAGGGTGTGGAGAGGTGCAGAAGACACAAACCAGACTCTGTGGAAGACCTAAGGGCTTCCTTGCTTAGAATTGGCCTGTGTTGGTGCTAAGCTGGCTCATGAAATTTAGTCGGCTTGGCCTTTGCAGACCAAAACTAGGTATTATGTTGCATGCAGTTATATGTTCATGCTTCAATGGTGGACATCTGAAGATCCCTTCAGAGAGTGTTATCTGAGGAATTTAGACAAGCTGAATATGACTGTAAGGTGAACTGTAGCACTTCTTGCCCACCCAAATGGAGAAGTATTTTCTTTTTCAGGTAACCTTTAATACTTGACTGAGGGCACAAGGTTTAATACTATTATATAAAATTGTAAAGTATATTTCATATCAACAGGGTTTTAAAAAAAAATCTGATTAATTCATTGTTTAGAAATACATGCCTAACATTTTAAATATCTAGCTTAATGTAATTTTATGTAAACATTAAGAAAGTAAAACAATTAAAATATTAATCACACGATTAAAAAATAGTCTAGATTAATCGCAGTTTTAATCACACTGTTAAACAATAGAATACCATTTATTTAAATATTTGGATGTTTTCTACATTTTCAAAGATGTTGATTTCAATTACAACACAGAATACAAAGTGTGCAGTGCTCGCTTTATATTATTTTTATTACAAATATTTGCACTGTAAAAAAGATAAAAGAAATAGTATTTTTCAATTCACCTCATACAAGTACTGTAGTGCAATCTCTTTATTGAGAATGTGCAACTTAAAAGTGTAGAATTATTATTTTTTTACACAACTGCACTCAAATAAAACAATGCAAAACTTTAGAGCCTACAAGTCCACTCTTGTTCAGCCAATCACTAAGACAAACAAGTTTGTTTACATTTATGGGAGATAATGTTGTCCGCTTCCTATTTACAGTGTCACCTGAAAATGAGAACAGGTGTTCACAGGGCACTGTTATAACCAGCATTGCAAGGTATTTGTGTACCATGTATACTAAACATCCATATTCCCCTTTATGCTTCGACCACCATTCCAGAGGATATGGTTCCATGCTGATGACCAGTTCTGCTAAATAACAATCCAAAGCACTGCAGACTGATGCACGTTCATTTTAACCATCTGAGTCAGATGCCACCAGTAGAAGGTTGATTTTCTTTTTTGGTGGTTCTGTAGTTTCCGCATTGGCGTGTTGCTCTTTTAAGACTTCTGACAGTGTGTTCCACACCTCATCCCTTGCTGATTACAGTGTTGCATAGTGGCGTTATGGATTTTTTGATGCACCATTATGTTACGTATCACATGATGTTATAACTCAGTTGAGGGAGGTCTTTATTTTGGCAGAGAAGAGTAAAGAGAAATATGTCTTTGTTCAAGGACATCTTACTTCGAGCTCCTGTAGTGTCATCTGCTAAACGCTGAAAAGAAGGTGTTTGGCACTTTTTCACATACTCTGTGTTTCACTTAGAAGGTCTGTGTGGCAGAAATAGATGTTTTGCTTTCACACCCAGCTTGCTTTAGTATGTTTTAGAATTAACACAGTAGTGTATAAGAAGTAGACCATTGATTCCTTCTAAAGCAAGGACAACTAGGGCTTAAAAATATTACTCAGTGGATGAAAAATTGTTCGTGGTTGGTTGGTTTGTTTTTAAATTGAACTTATATTTCATTTCAGGTTTCTCTTTCATGGCACATTTTTTGAAAGAGAACAGAAAAAATACGCTTCCTTTAACATATTTCCCATATAAACTCTACTTTTGTAGGCCTATATGACATTGGTGGTCATTTCACTTATGTTAAGAAATGTCATCTATCAACCAAAAGAAGTTAGTTACCAATTGTAATACAGATTAATAACTGAAACATCTTAGATACTTATCAAAAGAGGTCCTGGAATAAAATATCTGTCAGAGATTCCATTATAAATTCCTGTTTTCAAGGATTTGTTACCAGGTTATATTTGTCTGTTTCACTCCTGAAACTTACAGATTGAAATGACTAAGGTAAATAATAACATGCCCATTATGGACTATTTTGTATCAGCACTCATTTACTAAAATGATACATTTATTAAGGGGTTTTTTTTCTAAACTTTTTCCTTCATTTGCTTCTTTGTGCTTAAGTGTTGCAGCACATGTACTGATGATATGGTAAAATCACCGAATGTTTGGAGACCCTTACAACAGTGGTTCTCAAACTAGGGCCGCCGCTTGTTCAGGGAAAGCCCCTGGCGGGCCGGGCCGGTTTGTTTACCTGCCGCGTCCGCAGATTCGGCCGATCACGGCTCCCACTGGCTGCGGTTCATTGCTCCAGGCCAATGGGGGCTGCAGGAAGGGCGGCCAGCATGTCCCTCGGCCCATGCCGCTTCCTGCAGCCCTCATTGGCCTGGAGCGGCGAACCACAGCCAGTGGGAGCCGCGATCAGCCGAACCTGCGGATGCGGCAGGTAAACAAACCGGCCCGGCCCGCCAGGGGCTTTCCCTGAACAAGCAGCGGCCCTAGTTTGAGAACCACTGCCTTACAACATCATCCTTAACTCATCCCATTGTACCTTGAAGTTTCAACCTTAACTATGAATTTCCCTTACTTTTTGTGGATTTGACTCAGCTACTTAATGTTTAAATTCATTGTTACAGGCAGATGTTTTTGATTTTTTTTCTACTGTTTGTATTTTTTCTGTCAAATCTCATTGCTGTATCAGGTGTATTTATTGTTTTAGGGACTGCAGGAAATGCTCGTACTGAATTGATCCTCTAGAAACATTTCTGCCACAAAAAGAAATACTCTATATTCCTAGAATCAGAGATTCGTAGGACTGGAAGGGACCTCAAGAGGTCATCTAGTCTTAAAAATCTCCAATGGTGGAGATTCCACAACCTCCCTAGGCAATTTATTCCAGTGCTTAACTACATTGACAGTTACAAAGTTTTTCCTAATGTCCAACCTAAACCACCCTTGCTGCAATTTAAGCCCATTGCTTCTTCTCCTATCCTCAGAGGTTAACAAGAACTAGTTATTTCCCTCTTCCTTGTAAGAACCTGTTATGTATTTGAAAACTGTTACCATGTTCCCTTTGAGTCTTCTTTTCTCCAGACTAAACAAACCCAGTTTTTTCAATCTTCCCTTACAGGTCATATTTTATAGAACTTTAATCTTTTTGTGTGTGCGCGCTCTTCTCTGGGCTTTCTTCAGCTTGTCCACATCTTTCCTGAAATGTGATGCCCAGTACTGGACACAATACTTCAGTCTGCAACTGATTGTTCCTGTCTAAGTAGAGTAGTTTGCCTTTGTCCTTACTGAATTTCATCTTGTTTACTTCAGACCATTTATCCAGTTTGTCCAGATCATTTTGAATTTTAATCCTATCCTCCAAAGCACTTGCAACCCCTCCCAGCTTGATATCACCCGCAAACTTTATAAGTGTACTCTCCATGCCATTATCTACATCATTGATGAAGATATTGAACAGAACTGGACCCAGAACCAATCTCTGTGGGACCCCACTCAATATGCCCTTCCAGCTTGACTGTGAACCACTGATAACTACTCTCTGGGAATGTTTTTCCAACCAGTTATGCACCCACATTATAGTAGTTCCATCTAGGTTGTATTTCCCTAGTTTATGAGAAGGTCATATGAGACAGTGTCAAGATATACTATACCTACTGCTTCCCTCATATCCACAAGGCTTGTTACCCTGTCAAAGAAAGCTATTAGGTGGTTGTTGCTATTATTTGTTCTTGACAAATCAGTACTGACTGTTATTTATCACCTTATTATCTTCTAGGTGTTTGCAAATTGATTGCTTGAATTATTTGCTCCATTATCTTTCCGGGTACTGAAGTTAAGCTGACTGGTCTGTAACTCCCCAGGTTGTCCTTATTTTCCTTTTTATGGATTGGCACTATATTTGCCCTTTTCCAGTCCTCTGGAATCTCCCCCGTCTTCCATGACTTTTTGAAGAGAATCATTAATGGCTCAGATATCTCAGTTATTGTATTAGTGCATATCAGAGTAGTGAGTCAACAGGTCTGGCAGTTTATGTACTGTAGGGTTTGGTTTGGTTTTTAAATTAACAATACAGGCTGTAAGGGCAAAACTTAAGCCCATTTATATCAACAGGAGTTTGCTATTAACTTAAATGGGACCAGGGTTTCACCCTAACACTTCTGCATTTTAACTGTTGATTTTTTAAAAATATATTGCACTTTTTACCTTGGGATTAATCCTAATCGGAAAGAAACCTTTTCACAGAAGTATATTGGTTTGGATAAAACTTCATTCGGGAGAGGTTTCTTAGGTCCAGGACAAAATTCCGGGTCAAAACCCAGAGAGACAGACTCACCCAAAGAATAGCTCGTAGCCCAGTGGGTAGGGTACTCACCTGGGATGTGAGGAAGCCAACTTCAAGTCCCTGCTCTGCCTGACTTAGTGCAGGAACTTGAACCTGGGTCACCCACGTCCTAGGTAAGTGCCCTTCCTGCTAGGATAGTCTGTTTGTGTCCCTGTTTGTTTTGTTTTGTTTTTGTGAAAAGCTTCAAGAAGTCCTATCCCAATGTGCAATGGGAAGCATTTCTGAAATCTCAAATTTTTACAGGGCTGGAAAAACGTTTTCTCCCCAGCTCTAGTTTACAGTTTACAGGCCCGAAAGTATTTATACCAGCCCACCAAAGTTTCTGTAGCGCTGGTGAGTGTTGAGTTACAGAATTTAAAAAAAAACAGGAGTACTTGTGGCACCTTAGAGACTAACAAATTTATTAGAGCATAAGCTTTCGTGGGCGTGTCATCTGATTTAACCTTTATAGTTCCAAAAATTTTGCTGCTCTTCAGTATCAGACATGTAAAACTTAAGGCCAAGGGTTTCAAAACTTGAATGTGTAAAGTTAAGCACTCATTTCTGGAAATCTTGGCATTAGCTTCAGAGCTCTTTAAGAACATGTTAGTGAATATTTGTACCTCCTCAATGTTTCCCTCTTCCAGAGACATCTGAGAGTCTGAGTCTCATGTTGTTGTTAGCGTAAACAGTTTGTTTCCACGTTGAAGAAGAGCTACAATGGTCCAATTATATTGAAAAAATGTTGACTTTATGCTTTTTTCCCCTAAGGCCTGGTCTACACTAGGACTTTAATTCGGATTTAGCTGCCTTAATCCGAATTAACCCTTCACCCGTCCACACTACAGAGCCAGTTAATTCGAATTAAAGGGCCCTTTAAATCGATTTCTGTACTCCACCTCGACGAACGGAGTAGAGCCTAAATCGATTTTGTTAATTCGAATTAGGGTTAGTGTGGACGCACACCACCGAATTACTGTGTTTAAGTTAATGGGGTAGTGTGGCCGCACACCACCGAATTAATGTGGTTTAAAACCGAATTAAGGTGCTTAGTGTGGCCGCGCACAATCGAATTTATACAACCTGTTTCCCAAATTCGAATTATCTAAATTCGGATTAATCCTGTAGTGTAGACATACCCTAAGTCTAATATTTTCCTCCACTTAATGGTGCTGTGGTCATTCTGAATGTGGAAACAGGGAATTGCTCAAGATCGCAGCAGTAGCATGAAACTCCAACGTGCTCTCATTTTCCTAGGAGAGGAAGAAAATGTGTGTTGTGTATTACCAAAGTTATTAAAGTCAATTTATTCAGACTTACCATCTCTCTTCCCCTCCCATTCCTACTATTTTAGCAGCCAATATTCTAGAATTCCTAAGAGTTAAAGATTAATGTTTTCAAAGCATTAGCTGAAATTCCAAGCCTTCAGACCACTTCCAGCATTGAGTCTAGCTCTAATAGTTTTCAGATAGAAGTCAATAAAATCAGATCAGATTTGAGGTGGAGTTATTAAAAAAATATATATATGATAATAGGAATGATAGACTTAATTTAATATTCTGCATCTTGCACACTTTTGAATTATTTGATTGTAGCTCAGATGTTGGTATTTCAGCCCAGCAGTGCTAATTTCTCTCTGTTTGTTATGGTACACGAGGTGCATGACTTAATATAGATGGTCTTGAACTGGCATCCAAGACAGCATCTGTCTCTGCTTCCTTGTGTACTTATATGGTGTCTCATTTACATTTCTGTTCCTGAGCTCTAGGACTGCAAAATGAAGATGATAAACTGTGAAATGGACATCCTATAATTCAGATACACTTATATGTTGCCCTAAAGTATAGTAATATAAAGTATGCTGAAATATATGAAAAAAATAAATATTTTCTTCACACTCTAAATATGAATTAGAATTGTCCAGTAGTCAAAAACAGTATTCTACAACATATTGTACTATAGGCCAAATTTTATAGGTTTATCAGTGTTCAGCCAATCTGGTAATCTGACTGGTTGACTATCTGAGCACGTATCCCAACTGGTACTTTTCTGATACAAAACACCTGCATTTACTGCAATTCCATTCTCAGGGTATGTCTACACTACAGGATTAATCCGAATTTAGATAATTCGAATTTGGGAAACAGGTTGTATAAATTCGATTGTGCGCGGCCACACTAAGCACATTAATTCGGTTTTTAACCACATTAATTCGGTGGTGTGCGGCCACACTACCCCATTACTTTAACCACAGTAATTCGGTGGTGTGCGGCCACACTAACCCTAATTCGAATTAACAAAATCGATTTAGGCGCTACTCCGCTCATCGAGGTGGAGTACAGAAATCGATTTTAAGTGCCCTTTAATTCGAATTAACTGGCTCTGTAGTGTGGACGGGTGAAGGGTTAATTCGGATTAACGCAGCTAAATCCGAATTAAAGTCGTAGTGTAGACCAGGCCTCAGAAACACTACTTTTTGTAAAAGTTGTAAGATTATAAACTCATCCTTAAAATTCCTTTCTTTAAAGAATTTTACACGTTCTTTTTAAAGCTACTCTTATTTAAAGTGACAGCAATGTGTTTGGCTGTCACTTTAAATAGAACAAACAGCTCCTGCCCTGAGCATACAGGGTGAAAGACCCAGGATGATCAGATGCAAATGCACTGGGAGACGGAGAGGATGGCAGTAATTTAGAATGTGGTGAAAGTTAGTGTTAATTGCAATAGTGATGGTGTAATGTTGATGTGGGTTAGCTTTGTAGGCTCAGCTGATAAAGTGTTTATTTAAGAGAGAATTGAATGAAGAGAGGGAAGGAGCACAGTGGGATAAGTAGATAATTCCAGGTATAGACTATTAGAGGTTTGTAACAGGGTCTCTGAACTTGGCAAGGATTTTATTGATACATCTAGAAACAAGTAAACAGATATGAATATTGTTTTACTTCTTGTTTTCCAGGTCAATAACTTTGACATCAGCAACGTGTCCCATAACCATGCTCGAGCGGTTCTTTCCCAGCCCTGCATGGTGCTGCATCTCACGGTGCTCCGAGAGAGACGATTTGGAAGCCGGACACACAACCATGCTGACAGCACTTCGCTGCGAGAAGACAGCTTTCAGGTGACGCTGCATAAACGAGACTCCAGTGAACAGCTTGGCATTAAATTAGTGCGCAGAACAGATGAGCCAGGAGTTTTTATCCTCGACCTTTTGGAAGGGGGATTGGCTGCTCAAGATGGCAGACTCTGCAGCAATGACCGGGTACTCGCAATCAACGGACATGACCTGAAACATGGGACACCAGAACTTGCTGCTCAGATTATCCAGGTAAACTCTAATGGGGTACTTTATTCAGTCTGAAACTTTAAAATTTATTATATGTCAAGACACTTATTGTACGTATCGCCAAATTTCACCCCAAAATGGCATAGTACAGTTCAGAACAACTTGTGTATTGTGCCTAAACTGTATAGTGGTTTTGGCAGATGTTACTCATTACTAGTAGCTGAAAGCCTGTGCTGTTGCTCAGGTAATTTTATAAAGATGTGTGTGTTTAAAAACAAACAAACAAAACAGTTGAGAACTTAAAAATTGGATGGAAACAGACTGTGAATCCCAGTGATGATTGAACCTAGTGATATTCCAAACAAAAAGATTTCCCAGCCATGATTTTAGCTAATTCCATTTCCTTCCCACTGACTCAACAGACTTTCTAGGCTTCAGAGTGATATTTGGGGTTATTGTATGGGGGTGATGTGACGGATTCCCCCCAGAGTGGCACCTGGAACTGGGGTACCACTGAGCCCGTATGATCCACCAGCCTGGGCTCCCTCTTGCACTGTGGTGCTGTGATAAGTTGCTAAGCTCTCCAAGCTTGCTCTTTCCCCAGCATACACAGAGTTAGGGAGACACCCAGCTGCAGCTTCACACAGATGCTGAGATCAGCTCTGCATGGGAAGGCTCAGCTAAGGCACCTCCCAGTTGCTAAGGCACGCACCCCCTCTGGAGTGTAAATCCAAAATTATACCATCTTGCACTGCACAGGGAACTGTACAGCGTAAGCTCATAAAAGTCTCCCCTCCCTCAATGTGGAGAGAGAGATGGAACAACTTTCTGCCCCAAGTTATAATTTTTACACACCGGTTTTAGACAAAACAGAAACAAGTTTATTAACTACAAAAGATAGATTTTAAGTGATTATAAGTGAGAGCAAACAGATCAAAGCAGATTACCTTAGTAAATAAACAAAACCACAAACTGAGCTTAACACACTAGATAGGTAGAATATGAATTAGCAAATTCTCACCCTGAATGATAAAGAGGCTGGCAGATTCTTAAGGCACAAGGTGCCTTGGATTTCCCAGGTTTTCATACACAGGCTAAAAATCCCTTTAGCTTGGGACCATCACTTCCCACAGTTCAGTCCTTGCCCCTCAGGTGTTTTGTTGTAGGGAGAGTGAGGTCCCACCATGATGTCGTTGTCCCCCTTCTATATCTTCTTCTCACTTGCTGGAGAGCTCTTTTGCTGTGATGTGGGTCAAACAGTTCCCATTGCTATCTCTGAGAGGTTTCTATTGTACACGGTTCCTGGGGTAATCCTTGTGCTTGTGTGCATTTCCTCAATAAGCCATTAACTTTGTTTGTCCTTTTTACTGTTGTACCTGAAAGGCTGCTTTTGGGTGTTTTTCAACCTCACAACATGTTTCACATGCCTCACATACATAGCCAAACTTCATAACTTCACATAGGACGGTAGCACATACAATCCAATGAGATATTAATGTCTAGCAGAACAAGATTTTTAGAATGATACCTCACAAGGCAGACTTTGCACAAAACATATCCTAATTACATGACAGTGGTGAATATTGGGGTGCCAGGTGTCACAGGTGGCTGCATTGATTTGTGTATGGGTTGTGTTGGGCTGGGAGAGTTGTGTGGGTGGCAAATGAGGGGTGTGTGCTGCATTGAGGGGTAGTGGTGGTGATTTGCATGGTGGTTTTGTTGATTTGTTGGGGGTTATGCTTGGAGATTTGTGTTGGTTTGTGCAGGTAGTAGTTGGGTGCGCAGGTGTGGCAGCTGGGCCAAGTATCTGTGCAGTCTCCCTCATACAGCCAATGAAATTGTTGTATGCAAATTACCTGTGGAGTAATGATGGTGACTGGTTGTGTTACCTCTGTTATTGCAATGGTCTGGGACTCTTGGCATGGCATAGATACATGCCTTTCTGGTGTAATTTGTGAAGTCAAAATGGCTGAGAACTTAAAAATTGGATGGTAACAGACTGCAAAACCCAGTGAAGATACAACCTGCTGATATTCTGTACAAAAGGAGCTCCAACCATGCTTGTAGCTGATTCTATTACTTCAAACTGACTTTACAGCCATTTTAGGCTTCAGAATAACACAGAGTGACATTCCTGGAATCTTATAATATAGTTTTATAGAGTTGTCACATTCCGGGGTGCAATCCAGACTGGTAAGAGGTTGTGTCACTGCCTGCCCCCTAACACTGGGTGCCTCACAGTGCTTTACTGATGTAGCTCCCAAACTAGGCCACTCACAAACAGGCGAACAGCATGCAGGCAACACACTGAGTGTCTGTGTTTAACTACAGTTCTGACCCCAGCAGCATGTCAGCAACACTCCAGTCACATTCTGGCTTCCACCAGCCTTGGTTACTCCTTGCAGGGTGGCCCCAACACATTCCCAATCCCAGATTTTCCCCCAAAAGATGTGTTCTGCACTGTCCATCCCTCTCTTGGGCAGTTCAGATATTAAAGGTCCATTGCCTCTGTAAAGGGTCAATATGCAACAGTTTGCTACTTGAACTGGAGTTACCTAAACAGTTCAGTTTAAACACAACACTGGATTAGTTTTGATTAAAAAAATAAAATAAATTTATTTAACTACAAAGAGAGAGATTGTAAGTGAGTACAAGTAAAAGACATTAAAATCAGAAATGGTTACAAGAGAAATAAAGATAAAACGCTTTCTAGTAGCTAAACTTAACAAGCTAGACTTGGTTCAAAGTAAAATTCTTACCACAGGTTTCCAGCAACATTGCTGACCAAATTCACAGGTTAGGATCCTCCCTTATGTCAAAGGGCTGGCTCCTTAGTCGACTTAGGTGAGTGAAAGAGATCGAGAGATGCCTTGGGGTGTTTTTGCCCCTCACTTTTATAGTCCAGTCACCCTTTGAAGTGGATTCTTCTGAGGATTACCCCTCAAAGCAAAGTTTACTCAAACAGTAAAGAAGGTGATGTGGAGGCTGGTGGTGAAGGTGACTCCATGCTCTTTCTTCCCCGTGCGTGCTGAAATGCAGATTTGCCTTGTCTCCTGCCATTTCCCCCTCATGCTGTTTCAAGGCTCCTGTTTACTTTTTAAATGTAAATTGAGGTAAACACACATTCCTTTGCCTAGGATAGACCCATTTAACACCTTTTGTCTAGTCAGGCCCCTGTGAGTTTGAACATATGCTAACATCATAATACAGGGGGAATTCATAACTTCACATATAATGTTGCTACATATATTTCACCATGATATTATTGACCAGCAAGTTATTAGTTTTCAAATGATACCTCACAAGGCATATTTTGTACGATTGTTATTACAATGGTGTGTAGGTGTGAATACAGTGGGTGTTTTCAATCACAATAGTGCAAAATGCACTGCAGACACCCACCCCCTTTTGGGGCCTCAGACGAAACCTAGAAATTGAACCGATGTGGCCAGAAGTGAAAAGTATGTTGGCCTCCTCCAGTGTGTGCCATAGCTTACTGAAAGTTATAAGACTATTCATATGTATAAGGTGATCTCAGTGTAGTCTGGAGTCTAATAGAAGAAATCAAGGAAGATCATGATACTGTGTACTTATCACTCTATCGCTAGATGTCAAAAAGCTTTATGAAAGTAGGTCGCATTGTGCCTCAGTTTCCCTATCTGTAAAATGGGGATTAAAAAGGAAGTAACTTGCCTAAGGGTCACATAACCAATCAATGGCAAAGCTGGAGTTGGGGGCGGGGGTCTGATTCTAAGCCATGTACTCATCCAGTAAACCACCTTACCTAAACACTAGGACTATGTAGAATACTGTTGTTTACTATTTGATTAACTCCATACTCCAATAGCAGTTGGAGACTTGTGATACTGGTGGGGGTTATTTGCTTGTATAATTTAAATTTCATCTTAAATATCTCTTGTAATTAGGAGGAAATTCTAATAATCTTGTGTTATTTTTTTGTCAGTTTTTCAATATATTGAGATTTTGAAGAGGTCAGATTTCTATTTGGAGATCTTGGTGTTGGGATTTTGGACTATTAGGGTAACCATTGAGCTTTTGCATAGTCCCCAAAACTACACAGTTTGGTGGTCTGATTATATATTCTCTCCAACTACTTCAACAAATTTTCTGAATCTGCTTACAAAGTTAGTTATTCTAGGTAAATAATTTGTTTTTAAATATCTATTAAGATTTGAAACATTGAGTAGTTTTGAAAACTATAAAATCATAATCTGTCAGTGTACTCAGTCCATTTTCTTGTTATTATTTCCTTGTATTACCAAAGTGCCTGAAACTGAACTGAAACTGGGGCTTCGTTGTGCTAGGTGTTGTATGTACACATAGAGACAGACCCTGTCACAGAGTTTACAGTCTGAACAGACAAGAGAAAGGGAGAGAAAAGAAAGTATTAATATCTCCATTTTATAGATGGGGAACTGAGGCCGGAAAAAATAAATCACTTGCCCAGCATCACACAGGAAGTCTGAGGCTGTGCCAGGAATTGAACCCAGATCTCTCAAGTCCCAGCTCAGTACCTTAGCCACGAGACCATCCCTCATCTCTTAATTAATAACAATACAGTGAGAACTTTATTATTATTTTCATTTTGCACATCTATCCCTCAGGCTAGCGGGGAAAGGGTGAATTTAACAATCTCCAGACCAGTGAAATCGCAGACAGTCGCTATTCTCCGAGAAGCAGGGACTCATAACAGCAGCCAGCACCAGGCGCAGCAGCTGTTCCACAGCAGACACAGTTCGCATAAGGTTAGTGTTTCTCTCTTTCTCCACTTGAAAAGAAAATGTAATAGCATTTGATGGTATTCAGATTTGCTGGTTACAGCGACACATACAAGTCTTGTGGAATGAGATAAAATTGTAGCTCTGGAATCGTGTGTGGGACAGTGGGCAACATGTTACCACCATGAGGAAGGATTGCCATTCAGGAGCATCCTTTGGACTTCTGCTGTGCAAGCCATTGAACTGCAAGACCCCAGGAGCTGGAGCATATCCACCAGCCATATAATATTCCTGGGAGCATTCTGCACCAAAAAATTAAAAATTCTGCAAAATTCTGCAAATTTTATTTGTCAAAATAACACTACATAATCACGCCAGTTTCAATTATTTTTGGTAATTTATTTCAAAATACCTGTCAGCAGGCATGTCTGTAACAATACAGACACACAAAAATTCCCTTGGGAGTAGAGAGATAAAGAAACCCCTACGACAACCCAGTTCCTGTTTCTCTGCCCCCTTGCGCCCCCCCCAGAGCCCAGCTGAGAGGCCAGACCCCCCCCCCAAAGCCCTCCACCCCAGAGCTCAGCCAAGGGGCCAGACACCCACAACCCCTCCCCCCCGGAGCCTAGCCATGGGGGCCCCCCCAGCCAATACACCCGCACCCCGCCTCAGAGCCTAGCCACGGGGCCCCCCTGGCCCAGATACCCACACCCTAGAGCCCTACTGTGGAGCCCTCCCCCCCC
>NW_020664492.1:4469658-4532488 GCF_002925995.2 Terrapene triunguis | reverse complement strand
TGTGTCGGCTTGTGACCCTTAAAGTACATATGCTTTTTCATTTCACATTGAGTCTGTAGAGTTTGGTCCATATGATACTTACAAAAATGATGCACTTAGTAAGTGTGACTTCCACCTAAACATCAAAGTCCTGTGTTTCTCAGTGCCATGATGCTAGCCATATGAACATATGGATTTTGTGCAGCAGCACCAAAACTTGGCATTGCAGATCTTCAATGTCCAGTGCAGTGATATCCTCTCTAAGCATATTGTAAGTAAATTAGAAGTGAGATTTAAAAAATGGATGCTTAAAGTTAGACTCCTAATTCATATTTGGGTACCTAAATAAATGGCTTGTTTTTTCAAAAGTGCTGATCAGCTGCAGCTCCCATTGAAGTCAATAGGGGCTGCAGGCAGGGCCGTCTCAAGGAGGGTTTGGGGCCCGGGACAACCCCTGCTGGTGAGTGCAGGCCTGACCCCCGCTGCCAGCACCAGGCCTCCTGCTAACCCCGGCCAGCCTGGCCCCCCGCACCCTAACCCCTCCCCCCCCCGCCAGCCTAATGCCCCCGCACGACACGCACACAGAGCTGTCCCTAGGGTTCGGCTATTCGGGGTGGCAGCTGCAGGGCCCCCAAAAGTGCAGGGCCCAGGGTGGCTGCCCCGATTTGCCATACCCTAGGGACGGCTCTGGCTGCAGGCTCTCTGTACCTTTGAAAATCAGGCTGCTCTCATTAGCTACCTAAATATAGATTAGGAGCCTACTAAGCATCAATTTTGAGGTTTTTTTAAATAAAGTATCTTTTGTTGTATTCTTGCAGATTCTTTCCCAGTGTATTGCATGCCAAGAAAAGCACATTACTGTGAAAAAAGAACCACACGAATCCCTTGGAATGACAGTGGCAGGAGGTAGAGGCAGCAAAAGTGGTGAACTGCCAATTTTTGTTACTAGCGTGCAACCTCATGGCTGTCTTGCAAGAGATGGCAGGATCAAACGAGGTAGGATTTGACTCAGATGGCAGCATGTGCATCTTTCAGTTATTCTATTCATGAATTTGTTTTGTAAGGTATCAAAGTTTCTCAACAGATGTAGGGTAGCAATGATAAATGCTTCTCTCAAATATTCCACTTATGGAAATTCAGTGTACAATCCCACTCTTTCCCCTGGCTTGGGAAATGGTTGTGTAAAGTTGACTGTAATCCCCCTATGAGTTAAGAATCTTGTCTAGTGTTTTTCACTTCAGTACACACATCCTATTTTTGGTTTTGGTCACATTGGTTGGGCCCTGTAGCTGTCTGAGAAACCACTTCTGTCCTTGTGTAATATCTTCAGTACCCCAGTACAGTAAACTGATCTGTTCTGATCACAGGCACCTTGTTTAACTGTGCTAATAGCAGGGCATTTTCAGCAAGTGACCATCCTTTCTGTAATTCACTTTCCCCATCCTTTGTCAGACCTAGACTGAGTTTGCTGATCTTTGGGACAGGGCATCTGTTAT
Source organism: Terrapene triunguis (assembly GCF_002925995.2). Classification (NCBI taxonomy): domain Eukaryota; kingdom Metazoa; phylum Chordata; order Testudines; family Emydidae; genus Terrapene; species Terrapene triunguis. Next base: position 4,531,013 of record NW_020664492.1, on the reverse strand, counting down.
CCCCGGCTTTTGAGAAAGGAATCGGGTAGGGTATTGGGGGGTGGGAGCAGGTGTGGGGTGGATGACGTTGGTAATCCTGCTGGGATAATGCTTAAGGTACAGCCTGACATTTTCCTGATTTATTTTTTGTAAAATGTTGTACATGCGCCTAAATCATATAAATACGTAATGCAACCCCATGCAATACTGCACTGACTTAGAAATCCTATGGGCCCATTCTGACATAAGGGCAAAGTCTGAACAGTAACTGAAGTGTGCAAATTTAAAATGAGGTAATGGAGAATATTTTTCATGACAGTGTAAGGTAGGAACATTAAATGCAATATACAAATGTGCACAGTATCTTTTTCTAAACATTATTTAAAAATCCATTTGTCGAAGCAACACTTGTCATTTTCTTCCTTTATGTGATGTTAAAGCTGCAACTGCAAAAGGAATTAGCCTTCCCTGCTATGCAAGTTTCTGGAAAGTGATTGATTCTCATATCTTGTGTAACTGAGTCCTGGATTTTGCTGATTTGTTCTGCACTGCAGCAGCAGCAATACTGTAACCACTCAGTCAATAAGAGACTCTCTCCTTCTTTTAAAATATTCTCAAGGAAAATCATTTTCAGCAATCTTTGTATTTTTGACTCTTTCCAGGTCATTATAATCTTTTTACAGATGCTCTTGCTTCCTCAGAGCTGATTTTTCCTTATTAATCTTTCCTGTGATCCCTGTTTTGTCTTTCCCAATTGGCAAAGCACAGACATGCAGTAGCATTGAAGTGTGCATGTGGGGGAGGAAGTGGGAGTACTCTTTTCATGCCCCACTTGCTGTGTTACCTTCTGCAAGACTTCCCCTCTGCCTCATGGGTACATTACACCTTTTGCCGTTCCTTTTCCCCCTTCCCTTTAAACCCTGAGGGACCACTATGAGGAATGGGATATATTAAGAAAAGGAACACAAAGCTGGAAAAGTCACACAAAAAATCCCTAATGGTGAGACTAGTTTCCAGAGGGAGTGGTGAAAGCTCCAGTGTTCAAGTCATTTAAATGTGGACTGAACAGAGCACTGGAGGATATACCATAGAGGTCAGCTCTATTCTGAGGCAGGATTAGTGCCTGACCTAATAGATCATTTCCACCTCTGATTTGCATGATAGCAGAGCACGCTAGCCAAGCATAGTGTTTCTGTTTCTGCTGAGATATGCAGCAGTGAAATAGTTTACGCATTATCATGTTTAAATTGTCCGTATGAGGCTGTAGAGTTAATACACTGCAGTTCACAGCTCTGAGAGTTACTGTTTCTGACTGTCTAGGCCCAGGGAGATAACACATTGACGTGAACAGACACTGAGTAATGTGTTATAAGTACAGGCCAGGTATTAGCACAGGAAAACAAGTATTCAATAGGCCACATGACTTACACTCTTATTTATGCCTTTTAAACAGGTGATGTGTTGCTGAATATTAATGGCATTGACCTGACCAATCTAAGTCATAGTGAGGCAGTGGCTATGCTCAAAGCCAGTGCTACCTCTTCAGTGGTGGCACTCAAAACATTGGAGGTTCAGATTGTTGAAGAACAAACCCAGACTAATGAGGAACAACCAAGCACAATCAGCGAAAATGAATATGATGCTAGCTGGTCACCCTCATGGGTCATGTGGCTGGGGCTTCCCAGGTACTAGTTAATGAATGATCTGTTTAAACTCATGTTTACACTGCTGTTATAATATTAACTCTTGCATTTGGCTGTGTCATTCTCCTGACATTTTTCAGTTTGCTATAAAATATTTGTGTGACGTACATAGGGCTGAAGCAATATGTTGAAGAGTTTCTTTCTTATACATGCGTTCAGATACAAGAACAGTTCATTTTTAGTGGGGATTTACTTTATGCTGCTGCAGCAGTTTTAATTAATATCATGTTAAAACTGATTTAAACTCTAAAACAGAGAACAGCTTAGTTACAGTACCTGCTTCACCCTATTGCTGCCAATCTATTGCAGACACATTCAATTTACAAAGGATTGTACAGCAAAAGTATCCTGTTAGCTAGCCGGAAGATAGAAAACACTGATTATCCCTTCAGAAACTTTGGGAAAAGTCTAACACTAACCAATTCAATTCCCCCAATGAATGTAAGCTGTCCTTTAAAACTCGGGCTTAACTTAGGGATGAAAACAGGAAACATAGAGCGCTTACCCAAATCACCCTATATTAATATAAAAAACAAAGTTTAGAAAGGCAAATGAATAACTTCATAGAATGAAGATGTGGCGTATTGGATCACAGAAACCCCCTTGGGAGCTGCCACCTAATGTACCAAGACTACCCCTGCTCCTGTTTTCCCTGACAGCTCAGGACTCCAGCTCCTGTCTTGCTGAGCCAGATACTCCCATCTGCTCCAACACAGACCCAGGGTCTGAATTACTTGCCCCAAAGCTGCAGGTTTACCTGAAAACAGCTCACAGAAGTGTGCTTGTCTTTAGCACTCAGATGCCGAACTCCCAATGGGGTCTAAACCCAAATAAATCCGTTTTACCCTGTATAAAGCTTATGCAGGGAAAACTCATAAATTGTTCGCCCTCTATAACACTGATAGAGATATGCACAGTTGTTTGCTCCCCCAGGTATTAATACATACTCGGAGTTAATTAATAAGTAAAAAGTGATTTTATTAAATACAGAAAGTAGGAGTTAAGTGATTCCAAGTAGTACAGACAGAACAAAGTAAGTCACCAAGCAAAATAAAATAAAATGCGCAAATCTATGTCTAATCAAACTAAATACAGATAAGATCCTCACCAGTTCCAGAATGCTCCCTTTTACAGGCTAATCTCCTTTTAGCCTGGGTCCAGCAATCACTCACACCCCCTGTAGTTACTGTCCTTTGTTCCAGTTTCCTTCAAGTATCCTGCGGGGGGGAGAGGGGTGGAGAGGCTCCTTCTTTACCCAGCTGAAGACAAAATGGAGGGGTCTCCCAGGGGTTTAAATAGACTTTCTCTTGTGGGTAGAGACCCCCTCCTCACCCTGTGTAGAATCCAGTCACAAAATGGAGATTTGGAATCACATGGGCAAGTCACATGCCCATGCATGACTCAGGACTTGCAGGTAGTAGCCATTACCCACATGCTACCTTGAACTTCCTCAGGTAGACTTCTTATGTGGATTGGAGTCTTCCAAGCTCTTTTGTCTGTTAAGTGCTTCCTGATTTAGCACCTAATTTGCACATTCCTTTCCCAAGAAGTGACCAAATGTTCTAACTAAGGCTACTTAGAAATCTAAGGCTACTTAGCAATTATACAGCCAGTGTTCATAACTTTGAACACACAAATGGTGCCTGCATACAACTAGGATGAACATAACCAGTAGATCATAACCTTTACATAGATATGTTACTTGGCATATGTAGCAAAAACCTATTCCAGTTATATCATACATACATTTATAAGCACCCCCCATAAAGCCTTATGGGGTACACTGTCCCAGAAGGATATAACCTTCACTGATCATTGACTTTTATCACACAGGTCTTAGGCACATATGCAGAAAGAAGTTAGAACAGATCAATCTGCATTCACAAATCTCACACATATATATAATTCAGAAAACCAGCCACCACTCTATCAAACACAAATACACCCGCAGCAAACCCACTTCCTTTTCCTAACTTTTGGCCTGACTGATATCACCAGATTTAACTTCTCATCCCATTCTTCACTCTCTGGTAGCTATATCGACAAACTGTGGGCCTAATTCTGGGAAACACTTACGATCAAGGATCGTGCTTAATACTGTGCATAGTCCTATTAACTTCAATCACTGTGCACAATAGTAAGGGTTTCCAGGATTACACCCACGGTTTGCGGATGTAATCACAGAGAGCATGTAGAATGTGATGGATGGTAACAGAATGAAATCCTGAAGTCATCATCATAGCAGATTGCTCCAAAACCACAGCCAAGATCGTTGTTGTCACTTATCTCGAGTAGTTCCTCTGGAGTAGGGGATGTTGACGGGGCACTGTGGTAGGGTTCAAGTGTTTTGCCTAGGCTCTCCACATTCACATCTGGAGTCATTCCTCGGCTTCCACTTGGTCATATTGTCATCAGTCTTTGCCACCTCAGCTCTCACTCAAGTTAGAATACACCATTGTTTTCATTTGAGGTCAGTAGCTGGAGGGAGTTGTTCTGAAAGAACCAGGTTCTCCAAGATCATCGACATTTCCCGCCATTTTGTTACTCTGTAGCCTTCCACAATGGTATTTTGGGGTAAGGGACTTAGAGGCAAAGCTCTTTCTGGACTTCAGCTTCTTGGGTGGTGGAATGTGTCCATTCAGTGGCTGTCTTGAAACATGCACCTGTTTTTGTGTCTCCTTTTTACTGAAGGCATCCCGCCTCACTGATGGTGATGCAATCCCCGCGAGGCAGTATAGTGACAATGTGGGAGTCGCTCTCAAAGTCCCTCTGATGATCCTACAGGATTGATTTGAGTTCAGTATCAGTTTTGTGTGCATGGCTCGAGCGTGACCATACATGGGGTCATATCAGATGCATTCACATCATGACCCATGTTAATCTCCCATTGCAACTAACCATGGGAGAAACCAAATCTGACAGTCAGCATTGAAACCATAATATAAATCTAAAGTGATTATAACTACACACAGTAACAAGCCACTTCCCTTGGTAAAAAGGGCTTTCAGGATCAGGCCCTCATTGATTTCCTCTAGTTTTTTCTGTACAAGATGTCTGTATGTAACTTCCTGTAAAACAGTCATAATGTCTTGTGAGTTATACAGCTATAGTAAACTGCTTTCAAGTCTGATAAATAACTCTGCTTAACAAGAGCTGGCAGTCATTTATTGCTCACATACTACAAACAACCATATTTTGCTGCTAATTATGTCTTATATGCTACAATGCATGGCACAACATGATTAATGTAGAGAAGCAATGGTTAGGCATACCTCAACATTTTCTGCTTCTCTGGATTTGAATAAAGATTTTCTGTGAAAAGAAAAATATTCTTTAATTCAACACTTTTGCATATGCATTACCACTTTTAAAAGTGTGGTGATAGTCAGGAAAGTGACTCTCATATTATATTTATATATATATATATATATATATATATAAAATATGTGTGTGTGTGTGTGTTAGGGCTATCGATTAATTGCAGTTAACTCATGCGATTGACTCAAAAAAAAATCACAATTTAAAAAATTAATCATGATTAATCGCAGTTTTAGTTGCACTATTAAACAATAGAATACCAATTGAAATGTATTAAATATTTTGGATATTTTTCTACATTTTCAAATATATTGATTTCAACAACAACACAGAATATAAAGTGTACAGTGCTCACTTTATATTATTTTTTTATTGCAAATATTTGCACTGTGAAAATGATAAACAAAAGAAATAGTATTTTTCAGTTCGCCTCATACAAATACTGTAGTGCAATCTCTTTATCGTGAAAGTGCAACTTACAAATGTAGATTTTTTTTTAATATAACTGCACTCAAAAACAAAACAATGTAAAACTTTAGAGCCTACAAGTCCACTCAGTCCTACTTCTTGTTCAGCCAATTGCTAAGACAAACAAGTTTGTTTACATGTACAGGAGATAATGCTGCCCGCTTCTTATTTACAGTGTCACCTGAAAGTGAGAACAGGCATTCACATGGCACTTTTATAGCCGTCATTGCAAGGTATTTACGTGCCAGATATGCTAAACATTCGTATGCCCCTTCATGCTTCGGCCACCATTCCAGAGGACATGCTTCCATGCTGATGATGCTTGTTAAAAAATGTGTTAATTAAATTTGTGACTGAACTCCTTGGGGAGTTTTGTAAGTCTCCTGCTCCGTTTTACACGCATTCTGCCATATATTTCATGTTATAGCAGTCTTGGATGATGACCCAGCACATGTTGTTTGTTTTAAGAACACTGTCATTGCAGATTTCACAAAATGCAAATAAGGTACCAGTGTGAGATTTCTAAAGGTAGCTACAGCACTCGACCCAAGATTTAAGAATCTGAAGTGCCTTCCAAAATCTGAGAGGGATGAGGCGTGGAGCATGCTTTTAGAAGTCTTAAAAGAACAACATTCAGATGTGGAAACTACAGAACCCGAACCACCAAAAAAGAAAATCAACCTTCTGCTGGTGGCATCTGATTCAGATGATGAAAATGAACTTGCGTCGGTCTGCACTGCTTTGGATTGTTATCGAGCAGAACCCATCATCAGCATGGACACATGTCTTCTGGAATGGTGGTTGAAGCATGAAGGGACATATGAATCTTTAGCGCATCTGGCACATAAATATCTTGCGACACCAGCTACAACAGTGCCATGTGAATGTCTGTTCTCACTTTCAGGTGACATTGTAAATAAGAAGCGGGCATCATCATCTCCTGCAAATGTAAACAAATTTGTTTGAGCGATTGGCTGAACAAGAAGTAGGACTGAGTGGACTTGTAGGCTCTAAAGTTTTATATTCTTTTATTTTTGAATGCAGGGTTTGTTTGTTTTTTTTACATAATTCTACATTTGTAAGTTCAACTTTCATATAAAGAGATTGCACTACATTACTTCTTATGGGGGAATTGAAAAATACTTTTTCTTTTGTTTTTTACAGTGCAAATATTTGTAATAAATAAAGGGAGCACTGTACACTTTGTTTTCTGTGGTGTAACTGAAATCAATATATTTGAAAATGTAGAAAACATCCAAAAATATTTTAATAAATGATATTCTATTATGATTAATCACAATTACTTTTTTTAATCACGCAATTAATTGTGATAAATTTTTTTAATCGCTTGACAGCCCTAATATATACATACATATAAATAAATAAAAAATATGGCACATTTTTACCCAACAGATTTTCTCTTTGTGCATTTTTCAGTCATATCTCCTGTTTTATACTACTTGTTTCACTATTGTAGGTATTTCAAAGCCAATACGGCTACTCAAATGCAATCTGAATTATTTATACTCTGCCTTTTGCGTCATCTGATTGCAAAATTTTAATTACTGGTAGTGATGAATCAGGAAGAGGCAGAAAGAAGACAGATGGATTTTCAGATCCTAAATTCAAGATGGAAAATCCTAAACTGACAGAAAAATCATCTTTCGTTTTGCAAATAAAACATTGGATATGGAAGCTGGTGGGGTGTGGGGGGGAGGATAAATATAAAACCCCACAACATCATTTTAGAAGTGTCACTTTCTAGATGTAACTGTATTTAAGCAATAATTCCAACAGTACATTCTTTATGTTTAATACTTTTTTACCTCCAGAATTTTTTTTGTAATTTTAAGCACACAGTAGTAAAGATGGTTAAATATTACAAGATGATTCATCCTGGGAACACTGTTAATTACCATCCTTTACCCACCGTTACCCCTTCTCTTTCGTGCTTATTGCAGTGATGCGATAGAGCAAGTGTTGCACATAACGTGAAAATATTTACATGGCATGTGTTTTTCTCCTCACCCCACAGCGGCCTACATAGCTGCCATGATGTAGTGCTACGGAGGAGCAATTTAGGAAGTTGGGGCTTTAGCATCGTTGGTGGATATGAGGAGAATCACACAAACCAGCCTTTCTTCATTAAAACGATTGTTCTTGGAACTCCAGCATACTTTGACGGAAGGTTAAAGTAAGTACTACCGCATCTTTTTAAATGATATTAGAAGTTGGATGGACAGTGATGATAAGGCATATTGCATGAAGTGATTTGTTACATTACATATAACCCTTGGGCCACTGACTGATATCCAGTGTTTCTTGGGAGCTGGCCAACTCCCTATAGCAGCTTGGCAAGTCTACTAGGTGCAGTGCTGAGAAGTCAGAAGGATTTTTGGCTGGGGGAAGTGGGATCAGTCAGAACTTGTGGGAGCATCTAGTCCCAGTCATTCTTCCTTCCCCCACCTTTCTTTGGAAACACGTTTCACCATCAGGCAGTAGTGCTGATTTGACCCATCTCCCCCATCACCTCTACTGATTCCTTGACTCCTCCATTAGGCCAAGACCCAGCCTGGGAGGAAATATCTTGCCCAGGATTTGGAGCCGGGAAGTGAGCATGTTGTATAATGCTCTCTGCCTACTTTGAGGAGGATTACGAAAGCTAGAGGAGCTTCATTTTATAATAGAGGTGTGGGGAAGCAGGTGGAGAAGAGGCTAGAGCAGTATCTAGTCAAGATCACTGTGAGAGGCAATCAACATGCAGGGTCCAATTTAATAGGATCCCCAAATATGGCATTTAGGGTGTTTGTTTTGGCTGAATTTAGGGTCCCTCCAGATGCAGGATTTGAAATGCCTATTAAAGATTCCCTCGTTTGTAAATTGAACATCACGAAGGTTTGATAATATGAGTAGAAGATTGTACCATATTTGTTTTACATACAGGGTAGATCTGAATCATGATGATTACAAATTAAGGAAGGCTTAATCTATTTTCAGAACAGCTTAATGCATGTTTCCAATGACATGGCAGTGACTAGAGGCCATCTTATGACTCAGATCATAGCAATAGCTAAGCTGCTAAGAGTGATACTCTGTGGTTTTGGGAGCTCTGTATGACTCTTGGAGGTTTACTACGCAATAATCTCTGTATTTCTATTTCGTTACAAAGTGTCTTAAGAAGAAAATTCGTTTTATAATTTTGCATGCCTTATTCCTAAGAATGGGGTTTCCCTGCTCATATACATTATGACTGTATACCAGGATCCTAACAATTTTTAAAGGCCCTTAAATATCAAATAAAATAACATTCTCAGGCTCTTAAGCATACTGTATTTTTTTGTTTTATGGTCCTATACATTACTATTTTTATTTTAATATACAATTACATTTAAAACAACTATATTAAAAGAGAATTGAGTTCTTGACTTTGTAACCTTAAAAGTTAGGAAATGTTCTCCCCCCTCACTCTGCTCCTCACCACTCTGAGTCAGGCTGCTTCCTCCTACCCTGCCTATATAGGAACAAAAGGAATATTGAGAATAAAAGACAGAATTCTGGTGTCCCCCGCAGTCAGGAGATGCAATTGCAGGGAAATTACTCCTCATCCCCTGCAATGCAGTGCTGGAGCATGCTCAGTAGCCCTGTGGGAATAGAACATATACTGTCAAGTCACAGATAGGAGCAGTGTGGGGATAGAGGCCTGTAACCTAGCCCTGCCGCCCAGGGTTGAAGTCCTTGGGCTTCGGCCCCGGGCGGTGGGGCTCGGTCTTCGGCTCCAGGCCCCAACAACTCTAAGCCAGCCTTGGGACTGGCTTTTTAATGGGGTTGCAACCCACTTTGGGGGGTCCCAACCCACAGTTTTGAGAACCGCTGAGATAGAGCATGCTGAGTGCAGAAAGAATCTAAAGAGAATGTAGCTGGTAAACTCAAACAAGTGTCTATCAAGCATGTACAAACTGAGATTTGTCAGATGTTTATAACTTGACCAAATTTGGGCAAATTTTCACATGGATGGCAAAAGGTGCTTTCCCTGCCTAATTTTAAATCTCTGCTCCAAAGCATGGAGACAGTAGATCTCAATGAAATGGTTGTAGGAATTTTTTTAACATGGGCAAAACAACGTATTTTCCCTTAACCTCATTTTTGGAAATAGTTGAGCCATTTAGTTGAAACTTTCCTTTACCAGACTTAACCATTCAAGCTAAAGTTTCCCATGCCAGGTATCTGCCGCAGAGAGAGAGAGTGTGTGTGTGTGTGTGTGTGTGTGTGTGTGTGTGTGTGTGTGTGTGTGTGTGTGTAACTTTACCAGACTTAGCCATTCAAGCTATACACACACCCTGAGGCAGACATCTGGCATAGGAAACTTTATCTTGAATGGTTAAGTTTGGTAAAGTTATAAGCAACTGAAAACAGGGTCTTATGTTGGAAAGTGTTGAGCAATTTTAACTATAGGTGTCACTGCTTTTGCCAGCTACAATAAATGCATATTATATGTAAATGTGTGTTATAACCCTATAAACATGTATATGTTTTTATCATATAAACATGTATATTGTAAGTCTGTCTATATATGTTTTTATTATCCCCTACTTAACCCTGGTAAATGATGACTTTTTCTCTCTCCCTCTCCCACTCTTGCATCAATCCTGGTATCTTTCCACAGGCAAACTCTTAAAGCTAGTGTTGGAATTACGCCAGAGTTGAACCCCAGGGGTTCAAGAATTCCCCGTACTAATTACAATGGGAGGTCAGACTTCATTTTTTTTAATTGAATGCTTTTAGCTCTTGCAGCTGAACTCCAAGTCCAATAGAAACCTGAGGCCCTAACTGTGAAATGCCATCTGTTACTCATTGTTGTGTTAGAGTTGTTGTGCACCATTGTTCATCAGCTGCTTTCCATTTTGTTTCCTTTTTTAGGTGTGGTGACATGATTGTCGCTGTAAATGGACTATCCACAGTGGGCATGAGCCATTCCTCACTAGTTCCTATGCTGAAGGAGCAGAGGAACAAAGTAACTTTGACTGTTGTTTGCTGGCCTGGAAGCCTCATATAGATTTGTAAAACCGCTTTGGTTCAAGCAGATGATTTTCTACGTGGCTGGTATAAAGCCTCCATTTTTTTTCTACTGATACAGCTGGTAATAAGCAGGGCCAAAAACTGCTACATTCATTTTTTTAAAGGGGGGGATTCTCAACCTCTTTACTGTACGTATGTTGCCATCTTGAAACAGCCATATCTACCGAATTTGTTGTGCTCATTGTTTAAGAGCTGGCACATGCACGTTAAGATGTTATTGTCATTAAGCCTTCCCAGACAGTAATAGTCTGACAGTCAGCAGAAGAATTCTGTGGTATTTCTAGTTTCTCTTAATATTTTTCCAAATTGAAACGTAAAATGGTAAGCTATGTACTCTCTCTTCCTTGAGAGAAGGTTCATGTCAGTAATGCAATTAAAGTTCTACTCGTTGCTGCCGTGAATCAAAATTGGTATAAAAAGGAATGCATTTTTCATTTTTTGTAAATATTTTCATTTTGTTCCAGTATGTTAAAACCATTCAAGGATCTGTCTTACTCATAAGAAAGTGTTTGGTCCCATGGTTTTTGTTGCAGGTCATCAGTGTTCACAAAAGAGTAGGACAAAAGCCTGATATTACTGGAATTTTTATAAAGTGCAATAATCGGACTCTTTGCTAGAAAACGATTTAATATATTACAAAGTTTGTATCCTATAATGCAAAGGAATATGGAAGTAATCAGTCAGAATGCTGGCAACAATAAATATGCCTGGGTCACCTTTGATCGAACAGCCTGCTGTATTAGAGTTTACTTTCCAAATGAATGTTTTGCTATGTCAGAAAATTTTGATGAACATTTTTACTAAAACCATTTTTACAGTTTATATTGTGATTGTCAGTAGCTCTTTTTATTCTTATGTAGAAACATTATTGTGACTCAACCTGTAAATCAGAGAGGTATTTAAAATAAAAAAGAAGAAAGCTGTTTATGACAGTGTACATTACCGTTTAAAAGTAAGGAGGCTGGACTCCAAGTGCAAAGGGAGCTGCAAAGTTTTACTTATTCTATTACTTGCTGACAATGCCTTCATATAAAATGTTGAAAAGATCTGTCTTGTATTTGAGAAATCATTTTTCTTTGGCAAACACTTGCCACTCGATTGTTGACAACTATAATATTTTCTAACTTTTAATTATGTTTAGCATTTTTAAAGCAAACCTATCACTTGCAGGTTTTGCTTTGTCCATAACGTTTGCAGGATAAGCGTCCTTTTGTAAAAGAACACCAACTAATGTGCTGATCTGGAGCAAAATCTGTACATTGTTAATGTTCTGCATACTTGAAAAAGCGTTCCATTTAGAAACCAAGTTCAGAATCTGAGCTAATTTATGAATGACCTCTCTGTTGTAATAATGATGGTATTAATTATCAGCGAATGTATTTCATAATCACTGCATATTTCAATTGTGAAGCATGAACTTTATTTTCAGACTTAGCAGCTATACTATTGGGGCATATTATCGCATGTCACTGATTCCAGTAGCTTTGTTTAAAAAATAAAGCTACCATCTCTTGCAAAAAATGTAAAAGCTCTTATGAATGAAGTAGTTTTATTCCTCTCTGTGGTGTCTGATGTTTGTTTGCTTTCACACTATCAGGACACAAATCAATCGCCCATGCAGTATATTACTGTATAGAAAATATTTGTTTTTGAAGCAGTCAGAGGCTACATTTCTTTGATATCCCTAGCTGAGATGAGAACAAGTTTCCTCCCATCCAAAAATAGTTTAACTGTATATTTTGTTTTTAATGCAAAGTTTTGCCAACTACGTCTTTGCATAGCATTTACAAAATATAGTGACCGGTGTGTTGGATTTAAAATATTTCATTTGAAGTGACATCATACTCAAAATCTGAGCAAAAATCAAACTTTTGCCCTTTTTTTCTCTTGTATCATGAAAGCATGGTTAAGCTTAAGTTGTGCTATATATTTTGTTCCACTGGGCAATAGCTTTTGATCACAATGTCTTGTGACAGAAACTTGTTCTGAAGGGGCTCCCTCTCTTAAACTAATGTGTTTTTTGGGGGGGGGAGGGGGTCTCTTATGATCTTGTGGTTAGTTTATCGGGTTTATTCTTCTGTGCCTTCTGTTTAAATTATTTCAAGATTTTTTTTTTCAGATGTTGCTTTCTAATTGTGTGGTATTATTGAAGAATGAATGAAAATAAAAGTCCATTCTACCCATTTTAACAGCTCAGTATTGTCTCTCTTTACAAAGAATGTATGTAAATGAATTCATCACCTTCAGTTTAGGGATATATTTCTCTCTCTGGTTAAACACAAGTTATAGTTCTAGAACTTTACAGAAAAATCTCAGAGCACATTCATAAGAAAATAGGAATATGAGACTCACGAGACTGGAACACCTCAGTTATCTGTCTAACTCGCATTCCAGCAGTGGGTAATATCAAAAAGCTTCAGAAGATGATGGAAAACCCACACATTCTAGTACTCTACCACCAGGGTGCTGATCATCAAGAGGATTCTGCCATGAGCCAGTTTTGGCACAGGGAAACACAACACAACCTTGCTGGAAAGACAGCTTTATGCCCTCAAGCAGGAGTCATTCTTTCTAAGAAAGATGAAGAGCAACCTTTTTAAGATCTGATTAAGCCCTCACTAGATGTGCTGGCCAGATCCTAGATTGTGGTTCTTGATCGGACGTGGTCCAATAGATAGAAGGTTAAGGAAGCCTTACACTGGATAAGAGATTACCTGAAAAAAAGAAAAAGATCTGCAGAATTTGCCAATATATCAACTCCGGCACTTCTCTCTAGTGTGAAGGGTAAGGATTTTGATGTATAGACTGATACAGCTGCTGCATCTGAACACACACACATCCATTCCATTAGGTCCTGGACCTAGTAATCTGTATACTTTGTCTTCCCAGAAGTAACAGCCTAAGCAATCATATGGCTCTTTAGCTAAGATTATAAAACAGTTTATTTTGCCTCCTGGCATACTAATGAAGCAAAATCTGCAGGGTCATGATTTCACTGGATCAATTTCTGTTTGAGGGAAAAATTCAATATTGCAAAACTGAAAGTTCTTCTAAAATGCATGCAAATCTAAACCCACTTTCCAGATTTGTTGTGTAGCAAACAATACTGTAAACAAGGCAAGTTTCACCGTAGTGATCTTCACTTGAGTCTCGTTAAATACTGAAGATATTTTTCTCTTCATATTTATATTATGTGCATGGTCCACTTTCAAGTTCTGGGATGCAATTCCAGACCAGTGAGGGGTTGTGACACCACTTGCCCTGCATCCATAGGTGCCTTACAATGCCTTACTGCTCTAGCTCCCAGCCTGGGATGCTCACAACCAGCCTACAAGCATGCAGATCACACCTGAGTGGAGGCGGAGTTCATCAGCTCTGACCCCAGCAGCCTGTTTACAGCCCCACTCTGGCTTCCACCAGCCTGGGTTACTACTTGCAGGGTGGCCCCAATACACTTCCAATCCCCTATTTTCCCAAAACTGTGTGCTCTACAATGTCCAGCCCTCTTCTGGGCAGTTAAGAGAAATAATATGGTTCATTTGTTCCTCTACAGACACAAGAACACATCACAGCATATTAATTTAACTGGTCTGAGCACACCCTACCTTTTAAACACAGCACTAAGTTGGTTTATAAATGAACTAAATTTATTAACAAAATATACATTGGATATAGTGAATTCAAGTATAAGGAATAAAGTTAGAACAGGTTACAAACAAACAAATGAAAACACGCATCTAAAAATCTAAAACTTAATTTAGCAAGGTACAGGCCTTGTTCAAGATGGCTTCTCTCACCAGCCCTTCCTCCCAGTCATGGCTGACTTTCAGTCAGAACCTTCCACAAAAGTACAAGGTGCTGGCTTCCCTTGTCTCCTTAGGTGAAAGATCTTTATCTAAGCAGGTTTCTCACCTATATTCAGTTCCAAAGACTTAACCCTCTCTTTCCCCCTTGGGGGAAGGACCCATCTTTCTCAACTTACAAGTGTCTGGCCTCTTGTGTCTGTCTAGTGATGGATGCCAAAGATGGCTTCTGTCCTTGCTTATATCTTACAAAGTTCAATGACTTTATTTCGCGAGGCAGGATGACCTCATGCTGTTCTTCTCTGCCTATTGGTTTCCTGCCCTGTATGATTTCAATATAAATGGGGCTTCCATTGTTTCTGATTCCACCATGCTTAATTTACATAGGAGACAGGTAGATGGCTGTGAAACTCCCTTGTATCTCGGCCGACTGTACAGCCTAATATCAGTGAATATCCATAACTCTTACATTATGTTAATACCATACATTGCACAATGATATTGATCACCAGTGTGTCATTAGCTTTCAGAAAACCTCACACTATATACTCTTATAATACCATAATATTGTATACAATCCGTTGATTCAGTTGCTTATCACTTGAGGTTCAGCCCCCCCGTCTTTATAGACCAGTAAACCATGGAATGGATTCTTCTGAGGGTTACCCTCCAAAGTAAAGTTTATTCAAGCTGTGAGGATGGCAACATGGAGTCTGGTGGTGAAGGAAGCTCCATGCTCTTTCTTCCCCCACTTGAGTTGGCAGGAAACAGAACAATTTGCATTTCAGCAATCTTCCCCCCCGCAGTCTCGATGGTCTTGTTTCTGCTTTATATGTAAATATGGACCTTCATTGTCTTTGCCTGAATATCAGGCTGGTCAGAGAATCAAATCTACATTACTTTGTCAAAGATGGACATGTTTAACAACTCCCTCTGATATACCTGTTTTACACACATTATAGTCATACTTCCAGCATATACACATCATCCAAGAATATTAATGATCAGTGAGTTATTAGTTTTCAAATGATACCTCCCAAGGCATATTTTGTCCACAATTATTATAATAATACATAGGGTGTGAGTACAGGATTGCTTAGTGCCCCAGCCTCTCAAGACTAATAATCAGTACAGTACATATACCACGGGTCGGCAACCTTCGGCACGTGGCCCATCAGAGTAATCCGCTGGTGGACTGCAAGACGCTTTGTTTACGTTGACCATCCGCAGGCACAGCCCCCCGCAGTTCCCAGTGGCTGCAGTTCGCCGTTCCCAGCCAATGGGAGCTGCGGGAAGCGGCGGCCAGCACATCCCTGCAGCCCATGCTGCTTCCCGCAGCTCCCATTGGCTGGGAACAGCGAACCGTGGCCACTGGGAGCTGCAGAGGGCCATGCCCGTGGACGGTCAATGTAAACAAAATGTCTCATGGCCCATCAGCAGATTACCCTGATGGGCCACATGCCCAACGTTGCCAACTCCTGACATATACAGTGCAATTGCTAGTGTTCTAATAACAATTTTGATTGTAAAGATTGGTTCTTTGTTATATCGCTGCTGAGAAAAAATCCAGACAATTGGTAACTCAAAGATATCTAGAGGCTTGCCAGGTAGGTTAGCTACTGTAATATTTTGAAATGGCACAAGTGTGACCCCAAGCTTGAGGCCATTCATGGAATTTGTTGCCCCACAAACAGTATTTGGCATTGTTTTGTGGTTGCAGATGTGGCTGGGTTGGTAAGTTCAGTTCTTAAACATCTATAGTAAGGATGTGCACTCTCAAATGATTTCCTTCTGTTTACATTAAGACAGGGGTAAAGGGTTCTCAAAAGATCTGAATCATAACTATTTGCTTACTCAGATCTGCATTTGCACAATACTAAACCAATGCATTTGAGAAGCTATCTAGCAGCCTCCGCTTAAAACTGATGTTGCATTGAGCTATTTGTGAGGCATTTGGATACCATGAGGGTGAATGTGGTGTAAAACCTCCAATACTTCAAAAGGTATATTTGGTTTTCTTGAGTACCTGAGTTCAAAGATCATGAAAGAGGAATGTAGTTTGACTACAAGTGGGCCATACGCATCTTTTTATCTGCAAGCTCTTGTCTAAAGGTGGAATACTGGGCATATTTTATGAATATCATATATCTTGTGGATACTACCATATATCTTGTGGATACTACTTTCAGTCTTTGAAGATCAGTGATAAATACCATAGATATGAACACCAAATTATAGTAGAAATTAGAGCTGAAAATGTCATATTAGATTAGCTAGTCCAGATGGTTTCCTTCATTATACCTTCTAGTGCTTAATCCAGCTTAGTTTTAAACTAAATATTTTACATAATGGAGATGATGTCTTTACCACTAAGGAATGTGAGAAGATTTCATTAAATTCAATAAAAGCAATAATACTGTGATCAATCTGAGACAAACAATGTCATTCTTTGTAGTTATAGTAATGCCTAGGGACTTCGCTAAAGGAGAAGGGCCCCATTATGCTAGGCATTGACATGCAGAATGGTCATCCACTTCCCATGCTTGATACATTTAGTGAACCATCATTAGGCATGCCAGTGACCACACACCCCGGATTTCCTGCAAACCCTTACTCACATGAGTAGTTCCATTGAAGTCATGTGAGGAAGAGTTAGCAGGTTTACATAACATACAATGCTTATACACAATTTACCTGTACCTGAATTTGCCATTTTCTTCCATCCTAGCAAATCAAAGCTAGTTGTGTTGATGGCTTTGGTCCCAGGATTTGATCTATAGTGATTGCAAAATGTTACTGAAGAGAAGCATTTAATCAGATTATAATAAAAAGAGTACAACCACTTGGTGTACAATTGAGCCTTACAATCATTACATTTTTGGACTGGGCATCAGTTTCATAGTGGCACAACAAAAAGTTATATTATGAAATATCCACTAAAGTTTAAAATGTAGCTTTTGGGGAACATGCCATCTCTACCCTGAAGTCTTCTGTGTACATACAGATTAGAAACAGCATAACAGAGGAGAATGAGTTTTATTATTTTTATTCATTTACTGCCTAGATTTCCAATGAGAGGGAGAGACGCTAGGGGAGAGTGTCTGGCTTTGAAAAACAGGGGGAAACGACCCCAATTCCCTTCAGAACAGCCCTTCAGTGGATCTCACTCCACCTTTGTCTGTTGAGACCTGATCCAGCTAAGTAGAGAATGTCCTTAGCTCCCACTGAAGTCAACAAAAGCTTTAGGTGCTCAGGACCGGACACCCACTTCATAATACCCCACTGGAGATAGCATTTGTTTTCTTTTACTGTTAAACATATTTGAGAAGTGTGTTCCAGCCATTGTAATATCTGTACAATTCCAACCAGGATTTTGTGTTTGCCAACGCTTGCCAGTCAAAATGTTAGAAAACTTGCACCAGGATTGAAGAAATGGGTGCTGCAAAGGCTCCCAAGGCCCTCTAGGCCAGCATTTAGCAAATGTGGCCACATGAGGTCACCAGGGACTTTTCTTGCGGCCACAGCCCACTGGGCTGTGGTGCGGGGTGGAGCAGTGGCTCCTCCCCTTCCCTGTTGTTCCTGGATGCACCGCCTTGCTGCTGGGGCTGCAAGCAGGGGTTGGGTCCTGCCCCCCCGCTGGAGACACCTGGGGCACAATGCTGGAGGAGCAGGCAGCTGGTGAGTTCCCCAGGGGCAGTGGGGCTCAGGATTTGGGCTTCACCCTGGGGTGGTAGACTCTGGCCACAGGGCTTCAGGCTCTGGCTGCACAGGAGCTGGCTCTGGGCTCTGGCCGTGCACCTTCAGGCTCCATCCCCATCCTCCAGTCATGGGACTTCAGGCTCTGGCCCCCCACTGTCTCCTCCAGCCCCCCCACAACCCCATCACCCCTGGCTCCTGCTGCCTACCCCGAACCCCCATCCAGGTCTTAATTTGTCCCCAGGCTTGCCGAGACTGAGTAAGTCTGCTGTGAAAAGTGTGATACTCTCACACTTTTTCCTAAAATACTTAATTAGCTTTAGGAAAAACAAATAAATATACACGTTCAAATCATAGTAATTTATTTACTGCTCTGGACACATCTAACTAAGTGGCCTGATTTCCCAAAGAGCCAGGCAGCTCCCATTGACTATCAGCACTTTTTTGAAAAAGCCACTTACTTATGTGCCTTATTCATAGATTTAGGAGTTTGACACTATGTACCCAGGTTTGAAAATCTTGTCTCCTACCTGTATTGGAACTAGCAAATATCCTCCATCCTCACTTGTAAGTTCTCTGGCTTTTTTAATTCTCTCCATCTCCTTCCCCTTCTCCCCCCATTGAGAAAGCTGAAATGAAAAGCAAGATATTCAAGTACAATGGTAAATAACTAAATGTATTTAACCGTCCAGAAGTCCTGCCCTCCACCTCCTTTTCAAGTAAAATTCTGGGAGGGTGGACTTAGCGTGGTTTCCAAGAAGGGGTGTCACTGAGGGACATTGGAATGTCACTAGTGCAGAGCAACATAAGGACTTCAACCACTTGCTCAGATACGATTTCCCTTTGAGAGCTCCTAAGCCTGCTCTGAGCCTTGGGGCCAGGGCCGTGTAGTCACCATTTTATTTAGTGAAGACTTATAACCAGATCCCTTTTGACAGGGACTGGCATGGACAAAGAGCAGCAGCAAAGCCAGAAGATTATCTGGGGATCCTCAGCAAGGACACCTGTGCTTCCTCCTCCTGTAGTGCATGCAGACGTGCTGCGCCTCTCCCGGGGCTCAGACTTCCCACCACCCAGGGCAGGCCAGTGTCTCCAAGAGCCCTTGAGTAATAGCTGAGGCTATGATGGCGCCCTCACCCCTCTCGCTAGCTTCCTTTTGCCCGTGAGAGTCCCAGCTACAGCTCTGCTCTCTCCTTCATCTCCCTCAGGTGATCTCCTGTTGCAGCTGCTCCCCAAAGGGTTCCCCCCGAGCACTATACACGTGGCTAATGCTTTAACGATTTCAACCTGAGAGAGCATGGCAGGAGCCCATCCTTCCTCAGGGATTGGCCAATGGAAAAGTCCCACCCAGTTGTTGCTTCCATAAATAAGATGCTGCCGACTGCATGGGCCACTCTTCCGTCACTGGAAGGTAGTGCGGCCTGTGAGAGGGTAGATGTCCTCGTCCACGCTGAGAGTGCCCTGCTGTGCCCCATTTCTTGTCCTCTGCCTGTCAGGTATTCACACGCTGCATGACTGCTGTTCCAGCCCCACGCTGCGGGGACTGGTTTATAAACAAAACAATATTCACCCTTCACCCTCACACCAGGCTTCCCAAGGTCTTTCTAGATCTTTTCCCCAGGCTTCATACCACCTCCCTTGCAAAGTCTCCCACAGATCTTCCTCCTGCTGCAGTCCCACTTCTCGCAGGGATGTCTGCTGGTCCCAGTCTGGAGATTTGGCTGCTAATCTTCCCTAGGTGGCTGCCTTCTGCTAATCTCTGTGGAGCACTGCCTGCCAGTTCTGTCCTAGGCCCTGGTCTCTCTCACGGAACCAAAAACTTTGCACTATCTACCTGACAGGTAGTCACATGATACTTGGCATGTCTACATTGCAATGTAAGCCCAGGGTTAGTGGGACTCGCATCAGCTAATGCACATTAGAGAACCCAGGGCTTGAGCATCTACACTGATTCTTAACCTTATGTTAAGGATTTTCTAGCCCAGGCTCAAACCTGGTTTTCTGGCATCCACACTGCAGCACACAGACCTGCGTCAAACCAACCATATCTCAGACTCCCTAGCACTCTCCCGAAACGTGGCTGCTCTCGTCCTTTGAAGGTAGTGCTCTGGTGGGAAAACTTTACTGCCCACCCTCCATGTTACAGGAACAGCCACCAACCCAGCCTGCTGAGCAACGTGGAGGAGGCCCCTTTTCAAGAAGATCTCTTGCTTGCGCTTTCTCTCCTGTGTCAGAAAATGGGCAGAGCTTCCATGAGGTAATGGTGGACGTTACAGCAGCATTTTCTGACCCACCAAACGCACCTGAGAGCACTTTGGATGGAGCAGGAGGAGGCGGCAGAGGAGGACATGTACCCAGGCATGGCAGACTTGCACTGGCTGATGCTGCTCAGTACACAGTATAGCCACTGTTGCCCCCTACATAGACCTGCGTGTCTGGTGCAGGGCCACAAGCATAGACTGGTGGAATCACATAGTCATGCAGACCTGAGACGACCAGCAGTGAAGAACTTTTGCATGAAGAAAGACACGTTTCTGGAGCTTTGTGAGCAGCTTGCCCTGACAAACCAGCTTGAAGACATGCCTGAGGGCATCCTTGCTGGTTCTGAAGCAGGTTGCTATCGCCTTGAGGAAGCTGGCTACCCCAGACTGCTACAGGTTGATTGCCAACCAGTTTGGTGTTGCAGAGTCGACTGGGTGAAAAGTGGTGGCAGACATTTCTGAGGCAACCAGGGCCAGTGCAAGGATATTTTGCGCCCTAGGTGAAACTTCCACCTTGCGCCACGCCCCCCCTCCCCCCCTCCCCCCCCCGGAGCATCGCTTATTATAACCCTTCAAAAATGAATACTGCATAATGTGGCATTGTTCATTAGAATTAATACAAGGGGGTCAGAGTAGATGATCACAACGGTCCCTTCTGGCCCGGGGGAACCTATGAGAAAGGAGGAGGCTGAGAATGCCCCCAGCTCGCAGGGTCTCTAAACATTCCCAGGCTCTGAGAACTTCGTCCTCCGGGAGGGACCCAAGGGCAAGGAGGGCAGAGCCGGGCTCTCCCAGGGAGCAGGTGAGGATCTCCCTGGGGATCAGGGACGGCTCCCCGCATTGGCACAGTGCCACCGGGGGGGGGGGTCGGTGTTTGGAAGCAGCACCTGTGCCAGCCCTTTCCCCTCCGTCGCGCTGCAGCGTTTAGTTTCACTTTCCCTCGCCCCAGGAGGCGGCTGCACCTGGCCCCAGGCACGGCGCATTGGAGGGCGAAGCTCACCTGAGCTCAGGACCGCATCCTCCCTCCCCCAACGGCTCTGTCCCTTGGCCGCACTGGTCGCCGTGCCCGGCCAGCTGTTTCCTCCTTGCTTCGCCGCAGGCTCCCACTGACCGTCCTGCGTGGTGCCCCTCGCTGTGGGGGTGGGTTTGTTATGGAGGTCTTGCTCCCCACCCTGCCCCGCTCAGCTGACTCCCGTGACGCCGGACACCGCTTTTTGGCGCCACCAAATCTTGGCGCCCTAGGCAGCCGCCTAGTTCGCCTAGTGGTTACACCGGCCCTGGAGGCAATCAGGTGTGTGGTGTACCCGAGGGTATTGGGCATAAAAGATATTCCTGAGGTAATTGCTGGCTTTGAGAGAATGGGGGTTTCCAAACTGCACCAGAGCCATTGATGGGGTTCATGTGCCCATAGTTTGCCCTTCTCAAGGAGCACATGAGTACATAAACTGCCAAGGGTACTACTCCAGTGTTATGCGGACCCTCATGGATTACAGAGGGCGATTTGTGAACATCAATGTGAGCTGCACTCAGAAAGTTCATGGTGCCAGGGCTTTTCGTTGATCGGGAGTCTACATTCATGGACACTATTCCCACCAAATGACATTGTCATAAATGGAGTTACTGTCCCCACCGTTATTCTGGGACCCATGTACTCCTTTTCAGCTTTGGCTTATGAAATTGTACCTGGATTTTAGAGGCCCTGGCAAAAGACAGTTTAATTACACTCTCATCAAGAGTAGAATGGTTGCTGCATGGGCTTTTGGTAGATGGAAATCCTATTGGAGGTGTCTACAGACCCATTTGTATTGCAACGTCATCAATGCTGTCCTCATTACTGTGGCTTGTTGCACTCTTCACTATCTTTGTGATGCAAGAGATCAGCCATTTCCCCCCTGAATGGACCTATGACATCAAGGGACACTGAATCCGCACCCACAGCCAGAAAATGCATCTACCACTGCTGGACCTGGATGCACCAGGGCAACAGAAGTCAGGGATGCTTCATGCTCCTACATTTGGACTTCCATGGCCCAATGGAAGAGAGGAAATAATACCTCTATGGCTGTGCTTGGGGGTGGGGGAAATGGAGCTAATTGATTTGGGTGGGGTTAAGTGCTTGGGGAGGGTGGGGGCTTGATTACTATGCAACATACTTATGAATGACATGACGACTTATGAAATGGGGGTGGGGTGAGCGATGATTCACAGTATGGCTTCATATAAGGAAGTTATTGACGTGTGAATTGCTCTACCTAACTGTCTAGAGGAATAATGGTTGCTTAGTATCAGGGGGTAGCCGTGTTAGTCTGTATCCACAAAAACAACAAGGAGTCCGGCAGCAGCTTAAGGACTAACAGATTTATTGGCGCATAAGCTTTCATGGGTAAAAAACCCACTTCTTCAGATGCATGGAGTGAAAATTACAGATGCAGGCATTATTATAGTGACACACGAAGAGAAGGGAGTTACCTCACAAGTGAAGAACCAGTGTTGACAGGGCCAATTCAATCAGGATGGCTGTAGTCCACTCCCAATAATAGATGAGGAGGTGTCAATTCCAGGAGAGGGAAAGTTGCTTTTGTAGTGAGCCAGCCACTCCCAGTCCCTATTCAAGCCCAAATTAATGGTGTTAAATTTGCAAATGAATTTTAGTTCTGCTGTTTCTCTTTGAAGTCTGTTTCTGAAGGTTTTTTGTTCAAGTATGGCTACTTTAAAATCTGTTATAGAATGTCCGGGAAGATTGAAGTGTTCTCCTACTGGCTTTTGTATGTTACTATTCCTGATGTCCGATTTGTGTCCATTTATTCTTTTACGTAGGGACTGTCCAGTTTGGCCAATGTACATGGCAGAGGGGCATTGATGGCACATGATGGCACATATAACATTAGTAGACATGCAGATGAATGAGTCCCTGATGGTGTTGCTCATGTGGTTGGGTCCTCTGGTTGCTTAGTAATTCCTAATTGTTCCTGATCATGGGTTTAGCTCGATTGTTCCAAATCACGATTGTCTGATGAGATACATTGATAGCAATACACTTTCTTGATGATATAAAATGCTTTACTTGTAAACATGTTATAACAGTACAACAGTCACCCGTGGCCAGCTGCCATTACTAACCCAAACACCAGTTACAAAAGAACACCTCTCAGGAATGGTCTAGATAATACTTAGTCCTGCCACGAGTGCAGGGGACTGGACTAGATGACCTCTCGAGGTCCCTTCCAGTCCTATGATTCTATGATTGCACAGGATGCCATTAAACTAGCTACAAGCAGCAGGGGCTGCTCAGCACTGGCTGTGAGTGGCCTTTGGCTTTGTCCTTGGTTTGGGGACATTTCTGGTCAAATGAAGCTGACAGCAATTACTTTTAAAGGACTGTCTCTTCAGGGATGTTGAATTTCGGAATGAAAGAAGCCTTCCCTGGCACTTCTTCCCAGCATAGGTGAGTGTGTCAGGGGCCCTCTTCCTTCAGAGCCTCTTCCAGATCTAATTTCTCAAACTGAGAGAGCCCCCAGCCAGCAAAACCAGTCTGGGCCCGGCATGATAATGTTTCCTGTCAAAGATTCCTCCCCGTCTCCTTCCATGGCACCAGCAAGCCCAGCACTTCTTTTAGTCAGTCTTTGCCTTCCCTCCCTGCCAGCTGCTGAAGGAGTGAGGGTTGTGGGTTTTCTCCAGTGATTGGCTTTAATCGCACAGCACACTTGGGCCCTGCTGGTTAGAAGGGAAGGATTCTTCAGAACTCTCCTTTCCCCCAGCCACCCTCCACTCCAGGAGCTTTCCCATCTTGCCTGCCATAGGGACCCTACAGCAATTGCTCCTCATCAAGACTCTGGAAGTCGCTGTGGTTACAAGTAGATGACTCCGGGCTGTTGTTTGTCCTAGCAGAACCCCAGGGCCTTTGCCCAGAACTAAACTAAAAATGGCTGAACCAATAGGTGAGGTGAGAGAAATCCAAAGTGGAGACCCTGAGGCCCATCAGTCCAGGGGACTATGTAGCCGTGGCTTTTTCAAGGATGCTTATTTGCATGTCCCAACCCCCCGGAGTCAAAAGTGCTTCCTCTGGTTTGCCCTCACCCTTCTGTATCTTCAGCTTTGCTCTCTTCCCATTCAGTCTGGCCACTGCCTGCTCTCTCCAGCACAGCACAGCTCCTACCTGGGGAAGCACTAATCAGAGACTCAGAGATGCAGGATCAATACACCCACCTGACATATGAAGAAGGGATTACCCATTGGTGTAGACTGGAGTTACCTGGCCACAGAAAGGAATTAGTAGGTAAGAAATTCTCCTTTGTGTATTTCCAGCCATGTGGGATTTATTAGCAATCTTGCGCTTATATTCCTTTACTGGATGACACTTTAATGAAGTGATCTGATTTAATATATGCAAATAGCATTGTTTTAGGATGATTTAATGTATTTTATTGCCTTTAGACAACCTGTAACTTTTGTCTATTGTGCTGTTTGCTTTAGCTCACCCTTTCCAAACTGTATATTAACTTCAAGGATTTCTTTTTCCTTTCTTCTGTCCAAAGCACACACTTGTACAAGAAACCAGACCTTGGAGGGTTTGCTGCAGCACACATCAAAACCCAGTGTCGTGCAGCAGAGCAGGTAGCTATTTAATTAACACCCTGGAATGGTACTGCCCCCCCCGCCCCCGACAGCTTCGCTGTTTATGTGGGAGACCTTTTATTCAGGAACCTCCTCAGGGGTCTTGTTGACTTGGGGTGACAACATAGCTCAGTCCACATTCACAGCCTCTGCAACTGTGCTGCCACCAAGCAGTATACGTTAGCACCCTCTTGTGGCTGGTTATGGAGCAATGTTTGCTCTCCCTGGAGAACCCTTGCTTCTTCTGCAGCCCAAGTAGTGGTGGATAACGATAGTAGTAGGTGGAAAGTAAGAAAGCTCAACTGATGGGGAGTAACAGGACCCAACAGGAAGGATGGGTGAAAGCATTAGGATGACCTATAGACCCAGGTAAATCTCTCCACTAGTAATTACCTCAGGGTGGTGCATTTCCCAGGCCTGCTGAGGTTATGTGCTAATAATCTTCTGGAGACTGCTTCATCCCAAAACAGAACAAAGCCATATTTCTGAATGTTCCAGATCATGTGCTATGTAATTGTATGTATGTGTGGGTGGATGGGTGGGTAAGAGAGCCATTTGGTTACAGTATAGGAAGTTTAGATCATACCGAGTGCAGCTCTTTGACTATCTTTGTTATTGAGGCTTTCATAATTACTCACCTTATGAAGATGTTAAATGTAATTCTGATCAGACCCTTCTAAAAATGCCTCAGATTAAAAGCTTTTGCTGGCTCTTTAGGCTATGGGCCTGCAATTACAGAAAATGAACCACATTTTAGCTTTCCATTGAAATTAATAACAGCAGTTCTCCAGTTGATTCTGTGAGTAGTTAATGGAACAAACTGGATACATTACCACAATATGGGTTTTAAAGCCATTTGAGAGAGATTCTGTGTTTCAAATACGAAAATAATTCACACAATGCAACCCCTTTTTGTGTGTATTTCCTAAAATGCTGGGTGTATCTTGTTTTAACATGTAACGGTTTAACAAATCATTCACAATTTCAACGAGCTTTTCTCTTCCTATCTGTAGTTTGGGGGTAGGAGACCTACAAAAAAAGTGACATTGAAAAAGAAAACTAAACCAGAGTATTGTGATGCAGAGAAAAATAGCTGGAATCTGACCCGAGAGGCACAAATGGATTTCACTGTATATCTTGAAAAATCCAGTGAGTTAATGTGTGAGCAAAAGAGATGTTTCAAGAGACTTGGTGGTGTCCAATTCCTGTATCTCCAGTGAAACTCAACCTCCATCGACAGCAAATTTTCTTTTTCTTGGTGTTCTGCAACTTGCTTATCTCTAACTGGAAAATGCAATGCAAGGGAAAGGAATGCAAGATTGTTGAGGAATGTAACAGTCACCGTGTAGCTTGCAGCCATATTACTTTGGGATGTTATCTGGCCAGATATTGCATGTTAAACAGGAATGAGTCTGCCTGGCCAGTACTTTCAGGGGAGCCCTCCAAGGAAAATGTTTTGGGGCTGAAGGAAGAAGCCTTGATTCAATGGGTAGCATTTTCCCCACTCTCAGTTCTGAGACAGTTTTCCAGCTGGTCTGTGGCAGGGTGGCAGATTTCCCATGGGACATTAAATTGAGATACTTTAAAAAAAAAACAAGAAAAATACCATCATCAAGACAAAGATAGATACAAAACAAAAAAACAACTCAAAGACCATTCAGGACACAATGAAAATGTTCATATCGAAAAAACTTGTCCCAAGACAGAACAATACTGTACACCCTCAGGACTGATCGTTACCCAGAAATTAGCTGAGCTCCTAAAGGAAAAGAATATGAAGTACTAAAGCTATCTAAGATTAACCCTTGTGATGAGTTGTTCATCCCCCACACTGGGGGACGAGGGGTTAAGGAGCAGCTCTGGTCACAGGAGGCTCTGCCCAGCCGTGCCTGCTGGGCATGCTCTCAATGGGAGTGGAGCTTAAAAGGGCGCAGCACAGCTCAGTAAGCACTGTCAGTGCCATGGAGCAGACCTGCACTGGTAGCTCCTGCTGGAATATAGTAGGAGCCCCATGCCGCCACAAAGCAGACCTCAACTCAGAGCCACCGCAGAAGAGACAGCAGAGCATCTGCTCATGGCTGGAGGAGGGAATCTCCTGCTTCCTTTCTGGTGGGTCCTAGAGACTAGGCTGGGTGATACTGTTTCCCAGGTCATACACCTGAATTGCCTGCCTTGGAGCCCTGGGTTGGAAGCCGGTGGCATGGGAAGGCCTCAGTTCCTCTCCTGCCAACCCAGGACTTGAACCACTAGCCAGTGTTGCTAGCCAGTGCTCTGACCATTAGGGGACATGATCTAGCGAGACAGCTCCTCATCACAGCCCTTCAATAATGCACCCAAGGCTTCATTCAACAGCAAATGGTTTTAAGAGTTTCAGAAGCACTATCCATCTGTGACACTCAGTGTTCACCATGCTTCCAACCTCCACTCCTTCAAAGCCTAGGATTATAATCATTATGGTTCTACCTCGATGCTTTACGCAAGCTCAAAGCCCTATTGCGCTAGGTGCTGTACAAACACATAGTGAGAGACAGTCCTCATCCCAAAGAGATTACATTCTAAATAGACAAGACAAAGGGTGGGGAAGAAACTGAGGCACAGAGTAATGACATGACTTGCCTGAGGTGTCACAGCAGGGCAGTGGCAGAGCGAGGAAAAGAACCTAGGTGTCCTGATTCTCACTCTGTGTCTTATCCACTAAATCATGCTGCCTTAGCCTTCCCAAGCATCCTCCGCGAGGCTTGTGGCCCCCATTCTCTTCCCCACCCGCCCATGAAGTGCTTAAAAAACAACCCATAAACACTCTGGACACCACTGCTGGCTCACTGATTTTTATTGCAGCCCATTTCCCACTAAGTAGCTAGAGTCTAGAGCAGGGGTCGGCAACCTTTCAGAAGTGGTGTGCCGAGTCTTCATTTATTCACTCTAATTTAAGGTTTCGTGTGCCAATAATACATTTTAACATTTTTAGAAGGTCTCTTTCTATAAGTCTATAATATATAACTAAACTATTGTTGTATGTAAAGTAAATAAGGTTTTTAAAATGTTTAAGAAGATTCATTTAAAATTAAATTAAAATGCAGAGCCTCCCCCGGACTGGTGGCCAGGACCCGGGCAGTGTGAGTGCCACTGAAAATCAGCTCGTGTGCCGCCTTTGGCACGCGTGCCATAGGTTGCCTACCCCTGGTCTAGAGAGTCCTCTGGTGTTGAAATGTACAGGGCACTTCAGCTGTGCAGGAGTTTGCTGACACTGAGAAACAATTCCACGTTTTATGTATTGAACTCTCCAAAAAAAATCCGCTTCCTGTCGAGTTTGCTCAGCGCGCTGACTCTCACTCTGAATGCTTGCGCAGCAGCGCCTCAGTAGCCAGGCCTCTGAAAGAGCTGAGAACTGTGAGCACCTGTGTTCCTTAGAGGCTCCCATCAGCGAACAGCCCTAGCCCCCGTCTTTGTAGCTTGTGGGAGTTGAGAGGCCACAGTGCAAGGCAGGATGGATGCAGACACCCCTCGCAAATATTTGCTTAGAAGTCTCTGGGAAGAGCCTCCACACTCACGCTATGTGGGGATTGCCAGTCACAAAGATAACCCTAACCTGGGTACGTCTAGGCCACAGCTGGGAGTGTGCTCCCCAGGGCAGATGGACAGACCAACATGCACAGGAGGAAGCTCAAGCTAACAGCCTGAATACAAACTCCCCCATACCCTGGGTATGTACTTGGGCAGCGAGCTCGTGCTACCCTGGCTACACAGTTACGTTTAGTGCGCCACTAGCTCCAAGAGAGCTAGCCCGGAAGCAGGCTCCCAGCTGCAAAGCAGATATTTCAAGTGAAACATTACACTAGAATACAGGGGATGGAAGGAACTAAATATTTTCATTGAACGGTATATGATTTTGCTGACCGTTGATGAGCCGGATTTTGCTTCTCCATCCCGTTTCAGTGAGCTGTACTGCGCGGGTGGCATTTTCAGTCGCATCCAGCATTGCTCCAAAGTTGCCTTCTTTTCAGCACTGAGCTCTAAAGTAGAGCAGGTGAATTTTTTTGGCCAAAACTTTTTTGCCAAAATTTGCAGATTTGGGTCGATTGAAATAATTTGCAAGTGTGTGTTTGATTTCAGCAAACTGGTTCAGTCGAAAGTTTTTTAAAAACGGGGAACTGTCCAAATGAAACGTTTAACTTTTTCAGGCTAGATTCGCAAGGGGTGCTAGGGACCATTTACCAAATGGAGGAGGAGGCGGCAGTCGTGGTGCCCCCCCTTACACTCAATAGCCCGGTGATTAGAGCATCCACCTGATTAAGACACTCACCTGGCAGGGGGGTGACCTGAGTTCCAGTCCCTGCCCCAGAGCAGAAATTTAAACGTGGGTCTTCCACATCCCAGGTGAGTGCCCAAACCGCTGGGCTATTGGGTATAGAGGGGCCCCACCACACTCTCCTCTTGCTTGGTTTTGTGACTCCAGTACTTTTCCCTTTACTTTTATGAAAAATGCCTGAAATCTAAACAAAACTTTTCATTCGACCTGAAATGAAATGTTTTCAATTTGCTGAAAATTCCAAAAAAATGTTGGTTTAGGTTGACCTGACCCAAGCTCTTTTGTTGATTTTTCAGATCTGCCAATGAACCAAAACACTGGCTCCTCTAGAATTCCTTTGAATATAATCTCCCTTTCCTACCCCTCTGCATCTCGTCAAAGGTTGGCCCAACCAAAGGAAGCTTTATTGTAAATGGGCTACATGAATTTCTTGCCTGCTCAAATGGCTGGATGAAGAGCCAGTGCTTTACAGCTTCTGTACACCTCTGGGTACCTCAAGTGACCACTTTATATCTTGGTATCTTGAATGCTCCTGGGTGGCACCCACTGTTGGAAGATGTTTGCAGTGCAAGGACACAATGTGCTATTTTGCCCCCTTGCTCTGCCTGTAGAATTCCTCTTCACGTCAATGTGAGATCTGAGCAAAGACTGAAGAGAGAATATGTCCCAATGGTGTGAGTTCAGCCCTTATGTGCATCTTATTTTTAATCTGCATCTTTTATTTTATTTTAAGAAATTGGTACCTTAGTCAAAGGCATTGAAGGCAACTGAAGTCTTCCAACATGGCATAAACTGAGCTCCTAATCCCCCTCCCCAATCCTCAATTACTATGGACAACACTCTCAATCTCCCTGGCACTCAGGCTTGTACCCTTGGTGTCATCTTCATCTCCACCCTGTCTCTAGGTCCTCCCATCCAGACTGTGTCTAAATCTTGCAGATTCTTTCTGCGTAACATTTCTAAGATACGGCCTTTCTGATCCATCCATGCAGCTATAACTCTCATCCAGGCTCTCCTCATCTGCATCTCCTGCCTCATTCTTAGACTGTCAGCTCTTTGGGCTCTGCATTTGTACAGCACCTAGCACCGTGGAGTCCTGGTCCATGACTGGGGCTCCTAGGTGCTACAGTAATACAAATCAATAATAATTTATGCCCCCTTACTACGGCCAGTTGAAAATTTCTGCCTGTGTGGGGGTCGGTGTGGGAAGGCTCAGGAATTTTGAGAGGGGCCTACATTTTGATAATTTTCCATTTATTATGCAAAACTGCTGAAGGCTGTAAACAGTTTCTCAAGAATCAGGAAGCTCAGTTGCCACCCACATACAACTAGGTCTTGTTTTCAGCAGTTCTCAGTTTTATAGTGATGTGTGGCTGAACTCTTGCTTTCATCAATAGTAATTGCAGCTCAAGGCTGAACAAGAGACAAAAAGAACAAACAACTTTTTCTGGTCCCTCTCCCAAGAGTAAAGTTAGGGAAAATGATGCTGTTAGCTGTAACAGAGGCACATAGGTGGATGTGAGCTACTCAAACCCATATGAGGAGCAAATCCATACTTTTTGGGGCACCGATGGGTTTCAGTTCTATCTTTACATTTAACTGGATTTATGTGTTTATTTGAAATAGAATAAATTTAGAAACAAGATAGAACAGCAGCAAAAACTTCGGAGTGTCCATCTAAGATGTTACTGTATTCCGGCTTTTCCACTGAGATAAAGAAAAGCTGCTGCACAGCTATTATGGTCTATTGTGTAAATCTGCTCTTAGGGTCTGTATCATTGACTCAACAGACAGATTGCGTCAATGACTATCTATGTACTCTTTTCTCTCTGGATTCCTGACTCCGTGGATTATTGACAGAGAAGACCATAATGGCACAGCACAACTGCAACGATCTTGTCAAGGCCTATGTGGTTACTCCTCAGTATGTGGATTGTTGACACAAGAATCATAGAAGATTAGGGTTGGAAGAGACCTCAGGAGATCATCTAGTCCAGGGGTAGGCAACCTATGGCACGTGTGCCAAAGGCAGCACACGAGCTGATTTTCAGTGGCACTCACACTGTCCGGGTCCTGGCCACTGGTCCAAGGGGCTCTGCATTTTAATTTAATTTTAAATGAAGCTTCTTAAACATTTAAAAAACCTTATTTGCTTTACATACAACAATAGTTAAGTTATATATTATAGACTTATAGAAAGAGACCTTCTAAAAACATTAACATGTATTACTGGCACGCGAAACCTTAAATTAGAGTGAATAAATGAAGACTCGGCACACCACTTCTGAAAGGTTGCCGACCCCGATCTAGTCCAACTCCCTGCTCAAAGCAGGACCAACCCCAACTAAATCATTCCAGCGAGGGCTTTGTCAAGCCGGGCATTAAAAACCTCTAAGGATAGAGATTCCACCACCTCCCTAGATAATCCACTCCAGTGCTTCACCACCCTCCTAGTGAAATAGTGTTTCCTAATATCCAACCTAGACCTCCCCCACTGCAACTTGAGACCATTGCTTCTTGTTCTGTCATCTGCCACCACTGAGAACAACCTAGCTCCATTCTCTTTGGAACCCCCTTTCAGGTATGTGAAGGCTGCTATCAAATCCCCCCTTACTCTTTTCTTCTGCAGACTTCTTCCCAGTTCCCTCAGCCTCTCCTCATAAGGCATGTGCCCCAGCCCCCTAATCATAAAACCATGACACTCACAGTTTCTTATGTCAGGATGGATTTGGAGACTTTTTATTTGGCCTCTTTTCCGAACCAAAGTCTGGGACAACCGGTAAAACAAACTTGCTCCCGCATTGCGGTGTTCTGTAGCAAATCTCAGCCCAAATCAAAGTTTTACGGCTGCATGGTTAAAGCACCAAAACAAGAATGTCTAATGGAAATGCTAAGAGACCTTTACTTGGAGCAGCTCTCGTGAGTGACCCTATAATTATTTATCTTTCATGCTCCATTATGTGCTGCTGACATGCTGCATCTTCCTTAGCACAACGCATAACCTAATCTAATGGACTCTAAGCAAAGTCAACGAAATTGAATAAGGTCTGTAGCTTGTGCTTCATTCTTCAGAGCTATTATTTTATAAATGAACAGTCAGATGGCCACATGCTATTTTAGGTAAATATTTTATGAACTTATCTCTGATCTACTACATCACTAATGCATGACCTTCCATCCCCAAAGAAGAGGACTAGGAAAGCTTCACCTGCACGCTGTAGTATATTTTGCTTATCACATTGATTGTGCTGATTTAAAAAAAAAATCTATTATTCTTATCACAAGGAAAAAGGCTGTGCACAAAAAAACATGCTCTTTGTAATGCATATTTGTTATTCTTTCCATGGGATTTTCGGTGTCAGACTTCAAGCAGATAAAACATTACCAAGGAGCAGAGCTTCAAGCTGGCATCTTGTGACAGAGGCTTTCAGAAAACAAACACAGAATTCCATTTCCAGCTCCACCCCAGTGTGATTAACAAGGTGTCACTTAATAGATCTCAAGAAGCTGTTGAATGTCAACTACTTTAATTAAATGTGTGGGTCAAGTCAGTCCATTTCGCCACATAGTACTTTTTCCAGGCAAAATCTTTTTTTAGGTTCAGAGTACATAGCCATAATTTTAGAATTTAAAAAAATAAAAAAACCTTACCAAAAAGAATCTTTGGAAATGGATGAATAAAATAAGTGCAAACATTTGAAAGTATGGAAGGTACAGTGAAGGCATTACCACCTTACAGTTAAGGCAAACAACCTTAACTCTGCCCCTGTAGCAATCTTTGAAGATAATCAGAAACTCTGAGACAAACATGGACCAGTTAGCTTCACCAGGTAAAAGGCTGGAATTCAGAGGGGAGAGAGGGGCTGATTTCATCATTATTTAGCAAAGCGTAGGTCTCCTCCAGTCACTTGGTAACTTTTTAAAAATCAACCTGAGTGTGACAAAATGCAGAGAGTGAATTGGTGAGCCTGCACTCTGATATCTTAGAGCAGCAATCCCCAAACATTTCAGGGTTGTGTCCCCCTTTACCCTTGTTCATGCCCCCTCTGGGGCCGCAGATGGGGGTGGGGCTGAGGCTGGAGGTAGGGTTGGCAACTTTCTAATTGCACAAAACTGAACCCCCTTGCCCCGCCCCCGCCCCACCTCTTCCCCTGAGGCCACGCCCTTGCCCCTTCTCTGAGGCCATGTCCCCACTCAGTCCAGCCCCCCTCCCTCCATTGCTCACTCTCCCCCACCCTACTCTCTTTCACTGGGCTGGAGCAGGGGGTTGGGGTGCGGGAGAGGGGGAGGGCTCCAGCTGGGGGGTGCAGGCTCTGGGGTGGGGACAGAAATGAGGGGTTCAGGGTGTGGGAGGGGGTTCCGAGCTGGGGCAGGGGGTTGGGGTGTGGGAGAGGGTGCAGGCTCCAGCTGGGGGTGTGGGCTCTGGAGTGGGGCTGAGAATGATGGGTTTGGGGTGCAGGAGAGGGCTCCAGGCTGGGGCTGAGGGGTTTGCAGTGTGGGAGGGGTCTCAGGGCTGGGGTAAGGGGTAGGGGTGCATGAGGGGATGCGGGCTCTGGGAGGGAGTTTGGGTGCAGAAGGGGATTGGGGTTCAGGTGGGGGTGCAGGGTGGGTTCTAAACTGGGGCAGGGGGTTCAGGGTGCAAGAGGGGGTGAGGGTTGTGGGCTCCAGCTGGGCAGTGCTTACCTCAGGCAGCTCCCAGTCGGTGGCACAGCACGGCTAAGGCAGGCTCTCTGCCTCCCCTGGCTCTGCGCTGCTCCTGGAAGTGACCCCTAGGTGGAGGGGCCAGATGGCTCTGTGGTTCCCGGCCAATGGGAACTGTGGAGCCAGCGCTGGGGGCGGGAACAGCACGTGGAGCTTCCCTGATCACCCCTGCGCCTAGGGGCCGGACATGCAGCTGCTTCTGGGGAGTTGCACAGAGCCAGGGCAGGCAGGGAGCCTGCCTTATCTTCGCTGCACCACCGACCAGACTTTTAACGGCCTGGTCAGTGGTGCTGACTGGAGCCACCAGGGTCCCTTTTCAACCGGGCGTTCAGGTCGAAAACTGGAAGCCTGGCAACCCTAGCTGGGGGTGGGGGTGGGAACAGAGCCGCAGCCGGGCTACTGTGGGGGCCGGCAGCCAGGCCCACGGACGGAGGTGGAGCTGGGCCGAGGCTGGGGACGGGACCAGGTGTGGGCCCAGAAGCCAAGGCCCTTGCTGGGGGCAGGACTGGAGCAGAGCTGGTGGTGGGGGCGGGGCTGGTGCTCCCTCCCTTGCCCCCATGGGGGCTAGCTTGGGCCCCGCTGCTCTCCCCCAGAACATTCCTCCATGCCCTCTTATGGGGGTGCACTCCACAGTTTGGGAACCTCTGGCTTAGAGGCTAATTGGTGCCCCAGAAGAAGATGATTGGGGTTAAAGAACTCAATTGGCCCATCAGCCCAGGGTTGAGCAGAGGCACAAGAAGAAAGTGCAAGGGGAGAGAGGAGAGAAGAGAGGAACAGGGCTAGCAGGGGCTAGTCACAGAGAAGGCTGAGACTAAGGAGACGTCTGTTCCCCTCAGGTCTTGCTGAGAGGGCCTAAAGCTTGACTAACATTGTAAATAGGTGGGATCAGGGGGACAGGGTGGAGGGAACTTGAAATAAAGCTTCCCTGAGAGCACACCTGGAGGACTCTGCAGTTTCTGAGGGTACGAAGGCGGGGGTAGAGTAGAGCCCCTGTGACATTGATCTGACAGATCATTCTGATATTCCTAATTCCCCAGCGAATAGCTTCTCCTGTACTGTGTGCTGTTCCCAGTCTCAGTGTTGGGTCTGTGTCCTGCAGCGCATCAAGATTGCACAGATAAGTCCTACTTGAAGTTTCTAGGACATGCTGTTTTTGAGAAAAGATGTGCCAAAAACAGTACAAAAAATATTTTTCATGAGTCTCAGACCACAAAAATGGCCTATCCAAATCACCTCAGATTTGAGCAAACCAACTTCTCTTTGCCCAAGGCCTCAAACACCAGATATGAAGAGGAAATGATCATTTTGAAGGTGGTCAAAATCAGGCTCAGAGTGGTGAAAGTCTCAGCAACAGCTGCCTCTCCATTATACTCTTCACAAGGACAATGAAAGAGATATACACACTTAAAGAACATTTTTCCACTTTAAGAATTGTGGTTTAAAATTCCAAACTAATCTGGTCTATAGCTAAAAAATACAAGAGATCACTGCGCTGTCAGTGGTGTACCAGTAAACTATTTTGGCCCCCAAGCCTATTTTACTCATGCAAAATTTCCATTGAAGGCCATAGGAGATTTGCTTAAGTAAAGGCAGAAGACTCAGTCCATCTTGTAGTTAAAATAATGTTACATTCATTATCAAGAAGACCAGGAATATACTATTTCACTGGGTAAATAAGGCAGTCCACAATTTAGGGTGCAACTCACATGAGCAGACCACTTTGTGAGCTCTTTTTTTTTTTTGCTTATGTCCTATTTGAACAGGCATAGGAGTAGTGGGGACAAACGACCTGTCTAAGATGGAGCTTGATAAGTTTTATGAACAGGGTTGTGTGACGGGCCCCCCTGCAATAGCAGGGGATGGGACTTGATGAGCTGGAGGTCCCTTCCAGCCCCATGTTCCTATGAGATCCATGAGTACCAATGAAACTGCAGGATTTTCCTAGCTAGTTTGTCTAAGTTAGATGGGCCTCCACAAGAAGGGGATAGTTCTGTGAGGAAACCACAGCTTGAACATGCATCTGCACCACAGGGGTTCAAGCTATGTGGTGTTTTGGAGTCCTGCTCAGTTTCTCTCTGCTCCTGAAGGCCAAACGGCTATGCCCATTCCTCTACAATAAGGCCCTAGCAATAATGATCTATGCATGTGTCCCATAAGACTAAACTATTGTAGTTCAGTCCACTTGAATATGACCCAAGAGCCTACTGACAGCTGCAGCTGATCTACCAGGCAGAGGCACTATTTTTAAATAGCGCACACACCCCAGCAATCTGCCCACTTCAGTGGAGTTACTTTGGATTTACATTAGTGAGATGAGATCAGAATCCGGCCCCCAGAGATTTACATAACACAAGAAGCACATACACGCTTATTATCTGTGCTTGAAAGTGGTGATAGCCTTGCTCCCAGAATTCGGTTTAATAGCAATGGTGAAAAAGCAGCCAAAGAGGAGCATTTACTGATCAGATAGTAATAGATAAAAAGCATAGCTGCTTGGTATACAACTGAGGTTTATAACCACATTACTCCTCAATACAGACATCAGTACCAAATGAGAATAACCACGTTAGAAGCATCAAGTATTACAGAATCTTCAACACTATCTCAGGCAATATCACCTATTAATGTAAAAAACGTATGGACAGATTCACCGAAATCTGCCTTAACTGGCTGTCAAGGCTGTATCCCCACTTTGAACTTTAGGGTACAAGAGTGGGGGCCTGCATGAGGACTCCTAAGCTTATCTACCAGCTTAGCTTTGGTCCGCTGCCACCATCACAAGAACTCCCTCCCTGGGAAGCCTTGAGAAACCTTTCACCAATTCCCTGGTGAACACAGATCCAAACCCCCTTGGATCTTAAAACAAGGAGAAATTAACCATCCCCCCTCCTTCCTCCCACCCTCCTTTCACCAACTCCTGGTGAATACAGATCCAAACCCCCTTGGATCTTAAAACAAGGAGAAATCAATCTGGTTCTTAAAAAAGAAGGCTTTTAATTAAAGAAAAAGGTAAAAATCATCTCTGTAAAATCAGTATGGAGAATAACTTTACAGGGTAATCAAACTTAAAGAGCTCAGAGGACCCCCCTCTGTCTTAGGTTCAAAGTACAGCAAAACAAAGATAAACACTCTGGTAAAAGGTACATTTACAAGTTGAGAAAACAAAGTAAATCTAAGACGCCTTGCCTGTCTTTTTACTTACAAGTTTGAAATAGGAGAGACTTGTTTAGAAAGATGGGGAGAACCTGGATTGATGTCTGGTCCCTCTCAGTCCCAAGAGCGAACCACCCCTTAAAACAAAGAGCACACACACAAACCTTTCCCCCCCCAAGATTTGAAAGTATCTTGTCTCCTTATTGGTCCTTGGGTCAGGTGTCAGCCAGGTTACCCGAGCTTCTTAACCCTTTACAGGTAAAAGGATTTGGAGTCTCTGTACACAGAGAGCTGTTACCCTTCCCTTTATAGTTATGACACTGGCCGACTAAGCCAGGTTTATGACAGCTTTGTATTGCTGGGTGGAATAAAGCAGCTGGAGCATATTGATGGATCTGGCCTATAGTTTCTGGGCTTCAGGAAGGGAAGTAGCCGCAAGGTGCAGAGGAAATGGTCCTGGCTGGAGTCAAGGTTCCAGCTAAAAGCTGTAGAGAAGAGGTGCTCAATCTGGCAAATGAGACACCTCTCCCCGCCTTTTTCAACCCTTACTTTTTCTTTAATGAAAGAGTAAGAAAGTTTCCAGCTCTTATGATTGCAGAAAGAACCTCAGAAATGTCAACTGAGCACAAACCAATAGAGTGACACTGTCTGAATCTACCTAGAGCCTGAAACAATAGCTCTGTGAGGTCTGACCTGACCCATTTGTCTCAGTCAAGGGTCTGTGAAGTCTGTGATCCTGCAGCCATGGCATATGGCATTTTCCCACAATGGCACAGAATGGAGAAGTTTTGCCATGGAATATGGCATTTTGCTGCTGTCAGACACTCAGCATTTTGGTTTGTCTCCCTGTCCTGCTGAGACCATAAGGCAACTGCTTTTTGCTCTCCAGCTTTCTTCACAAGGGCCAGTTAATTGGATTGCATTGCCTGCTCACTGCACTGTTCCAGAGAGCCAGGCAGCAGTGAAGTCCTAAATGCTGTCCCTTTCTCCCCTGTTCTGTGGATCCACTGCTTGCAGCCTGACTTTCCTCTCTGTAGGACTCCGACCAATCCCACACACTAGAGCACTTGAGAGCGACAAGGTGAGGTAATGTCACCATAACACTTGTCAGCTACCATGCTACTTCCAGGAATTGTCACAGTAGCTGGCAAAGGATTCTGAGATGAGCATACAGCGGTCAAAAGGAGGGATCACCAAGTCATTCGGATACCAACTGTCCATCTTTACAAAAGAAATCCACTGAATTCTTCAAGTGAAAGCTTTTGCATTTGCAGAATCAGAAGACTGCTGTATTAAAAGTCCTTCAAGCATCACACTTGGTGTCCCCGCAAATAGCAAATGTTGCCAAGCCTCTTAATGGGGGCCACATTAATTGTCTCAAAAGTGGGTAATTACCACATTAATTGTCTCAAAAGTGGGTAATGGTCCATTGGGATCTGCTGTTATTGGTCAAATCAAAGCAAGTCCCCCCTCCATTGGTGTAGTCAGTGGACAAATTCACGACATGGCTGGAGGTGTTTGAGAACAGCTGTTTGGGAGAGTTCCGGAGAGCCAGTACTTCTCAATACTTCTGGATAAAATTACAGATGTCTTTGTCTGCTTAACTTTTAATAGCTGTCCATTCTGACTGGGGAGGATGCAAACATGAATGTTGCCTGCTCCACTGTTCAGGGTAAGAATAACCCTACACGGGAGAAAAGTCTCCAAAGCTCCCCAGCAGTCAGTTCTTGCACCTGCTTTGGATAGATTTTGCTGTTCCAGTATTTGCCCTGGTGGTCCTCGAGCTATGGCCAGAAACCACAGTGGCCATGTGACTAGAAACCAGTCTATAGAACCCCGAGCCATTGGGACACATTGTTCAATGCACTGGGTAGTAGAGCTGGTTGAAAAAATTCAAATGTTGCAGTTATTGGTGAAAATAGGGAAATGGTTTTGGTTTGACCAGCTCTTCCAAGAAGCCTTAGTGGGAAAGAGGACGCCAGTGCAACTAAGAAACAGTACTTGCTGAGGCTGGAAAAGTTGTGAATTTTATTAAAGATCACCCCACCAATGCACACCTCTTCACTATATTATAATGCTGCATCCAGTTCTGGTGCCCACATTTTTAAAGGGATACAATCATAGAAATGCAGGGCTGGACGAGACCTCAAGAAGTCATCAAGTCCAGCCCCCTGCACTGTGGCAAGACAAAGTAAATCTAGACCATCCCTGACAAATGTTTGTCCAACCTGTTCTTAAAAACCTTCAGTGATGGAGATTCGACAGCCTCCCTTGGAAGCCTAGACCTGAGCTCATAGTTAGAAAGTTTCTCCTAATATCTAACCTGAATCTCCCTTGCTGTAGATTAAGCCAATTACTTCTTGCCCTACCTTTAGTGGACAGGCTGGAGAACAATTGATCACCATCCTCTTTATACCAGCCTGTAATGAGGTGTATTCTCCACACTGGCCCTGAAAGAGTTGAATTAGGCCAGACAGGCCCAATCAACCAATTAAGCTGCAAAAGGGGGAGATGTAGGCTGAGTGGAGGGCACTAATTAACAGGAAGTGCACCTGTGAGGGAACAGGTGGGCTCTATAAAACCAAGAGGCTGGCAACGGTGTGGTGGCAGGGAGGAAGCCAGCAGTCTCTCTTGCCCAGGTAAAGGAGAAAGAAGGGGGCAGAGGAACCCCTGAGAAAAGGGGTAGGAACCCACGAGGAAGGGTTTACCTAGTAGGCCTAAGAGAGAGTGGTCTAACTGGGAAGGCTAGTGAGGGAGAAGCTTAAAGAAGCCTGGTAGGAAGTAGTCCAGGGAAGAAGCAGTAGAGTTGGTGATGACCCAGACCTTGACTGCTCGCAGTCAGACTCTGGACTGGAACCCAGCATAGAGGACTTGCCCAGAAGGAGAAATCACAGTGTGATTTGGCCGGAGGGCAGCTATACTGCAACTCCATGAATGGGAAGAGAGCTGCAACAGTGGAAAAGAAGAGAGGGGGCACTGAACTGGGGGGGAGCTAATCCTCAGAAGGGTCAGAAGGAGGTGCCACCTGGCAGCAAGTAGAGTACCCCATGACACAGCCCTTCACATATTTGAAAGCTATTATCAAATCCACCCTCAGTCTTCTTTTCTCAAGATTAAACATGCCGGACAATTACCTCCCGTGTCTTACATATGATTCTTGTGTTAATACACCCAGAATATTAGTCTTTTTTGCAACTGCATCACATTATTGCCTCCAATTCAATTTGTGATCCACTATAACCCCCCAAATCTTTTTCAGCAGTATTACTGCCGAGCCAGTTATTCCCCATTTTGTAGTCGTGCATTTGATTTTTCCTTTCTAAGTGAAGTACTTTGCACTTGTCTTTGTTGAATTTCATCTTGTTGAATTCAGACCAATTCTCCAATTTGTGAAGGTCATTTTGAATTCTAGTAGTGTGCTCCAAAGTGCTTGCTACCCCGCCCAGTTTGGTGTCATCTGCAAGTTTTATAAGCATACTCTCCACTCTGCTGTCCAAGTCATTAATGAAAATGTTGAATAGTAGAGGCCTCAGGACAGACTCCTGTTGGACCCCACTAGGTACGCCCTCCAAGTTTGACAGCGAGCCACTGATAACTGCTCATTGAGTATGGTCTTTCAATCAGTTATGCACTGACCTCATAGTAATTTCATCTACACCAGTGGTTCTCAAACTGTAGCAACCGAGGACTCCCATTTAGATTTAAAATGTTTCAGGGACCCCAACCCCTCCACTCAGCCCCAGGCCCTGCCCCTACTCTAGCCCTTCCCCTGCCCCCCCTTTTCCCTGCCTCTTTCTGTCCCCTCCCCCAAGGGAGCCCTTGCCCGCTCCTCTCCCTCCCTCCCAGCGCCTCCTGCACGCTGCTGAACAGCTGTTCCCCAGCACGCAGGAGGCACTAGGAGGGAGGGGAAGGAGTTGATCAGTGGGGCCCACAGACCCCTGGAGTATCCTCTTGGACTCCCAGGGGTCTGCAGACCCCAGTTTGAGAAACACTGATCTAGACCACATTTCCCTAGTTTGCTTACGAGAATATCACGTGGGCCTGTCAAAAGCCCTGCTAAAGGCTTTTGTTGAAAAATTGAAGAGGATGCAGAAAAGAGCCACAAAAATGATTCCAGGGCCAGAGAAAATGCCTCTTCGTGAAAGACTTAGCGCTCAATCTGTTTATTTTATCAAAAAGAAGCCCAAGGGGTGACATCAGTACAGTGTATAAGTACCTTCATAGGGGAAAATAGTAGGTGCTAAAAGGCTCTTTAATCTAGCAGAGAGAGGCACAGCAAGAAACAATGACTGGAGCTTAAAGCCAGACCAATTCAAACTGGAAATAAGGCACACTCTATTACTAGTCAGCCAAGAGACGTGGTGGGTTCTTTTCAGCTCTTGACGTCTGCAGATCAAGACTGGATGGCTTTTTGGAAGACATGCTTTGGACAAACACACGTTATTGGGCTCAATACAGGAGTAACTGGATGATAACCTATGGCCTGTGTCAGACAGGAGGTCAGACTGCATGATCTAATGGCATTATAATCTATGAATGAAGAAACAGACATGCAATATTGACAGCTCTCTTACACGCTGAAGTTTGTTGGCTGTCACATGGCAGCATTTTGAATCAATTGTTTGAACTCAGAGAACACACAAAGATTTTCCTCACTGAATATAGCTCTGCCCTTGCTGAATACTTCACTGATTGACACTGGCTTGCTCTGAGTGCGTCTCTTCAGCTTACTTCCCAACCGGGGGGCTGCAACTACTCTGTGATTTCCATATTGCTAAATGGAGGGGCTGACTAGAGGAACAGGGGACAGTCTAGTATGGAAAAGGTAGGATTCCATTGCTCTAGATCAGGGGTTCTCAAACTTCATTGTACCGTGACCACCTTCTGACAACAAAAATTACTACATGACCACAGGATGGGGGACCAAAGCTTGAGCCCACCCGAGTCCAGCCGTCCAAGGTGGGAGGGCCAAAGCCATAGCCTGAGCCTACCGCCCCGGGCACGGGGGCCAAAGCCGAAGCCCAAGGGCTTCAGCCCCAGGCGGGGGCCTATAACCTGAGCCCTGCCACCTAGGGCTGAAGCACTTGGGCTTTGGCCCCGGGCAGTGGGGCTCAGGCTTTGACTTTGGCCCTGGGCGGTGGGGCTCGGGCTTCAGCCCCAGGCCCCAGCAAGTCTAATGCCAGCACTGGCGACCCCATTAAAAAAGCAACAAAGAGTCCTGTGGAACCTTATAGACTAACAAATGTATTGGAGCATAAGCTTTCGTGGGTGAATACCCACTTCGTCAGACACATTCGTCAGACCCCAATAAAATTGGGTCCCGACCCACTTTGGGGTCCCGACCCACAGATTGAGAACTGCTGTTCTAGAGCTAAGAGCCACGTGTAGAGCCCTGTTTGCACTCAGAGGGTACCAGGCAGGCCAGTCCTGGTTCAGTTGGACAGCGTAATAACTATAGCCTACCCAGGCCCGAACATTGCTCCGACTGCACAGGCACAGGATTTACTTGCCATAGAACAAATCTTAACTCAGGACCTTAAAACCATGGAAGAATATTTCTCACAGTGGTGGCTAAAAACACACACCACCAAATCTGTTGTGTAGGTGTTTCATTTAAACAATCAAAAGGCTAGGGAAGAACTGCATGTGGACTTCTGTGGCCAGCAGGTAAGACATGATCCCACCCCGACATATCTTGGTGTGACATTAGACTGAAGCCTCACATACCACTAACACCTGAAAAATATCCATGACAAAAATCAAGATGCACGTAAAACTTACCCAGGAACTGGCAGGAATGACCTGGGGAGCTGATGCAAAAACCCTATGGACCTCTTCACTATCCCTTGTTTACACAACTCAGAAAACTGCTCACCCATCTGGACACACAGCTCCCACTCGTCGACTCTGCCTTGCAAATCATTACAGTCACAGTAAAATCAGTGCCACAATCATGGCTTCCCATACTGGTGCACATCCACTCACCTCAAATTTGTTGCAGAATTCTTTGATAGTCCCACCTATTCAAGGGAATGAGGATCTCCCAGTACACGAAGACCTAAATAACATACTGAGATTCTGACTAAAATCTAGAAAACCCTGTTGGCTTTCAGTCCATGATCTCAAAGACTCGGGATTTCCCCCCAAAGATCAATGGTGAACAAGGTGGAAAGATGTCAGTGTCCTGAGCAAACATCACATCGAGGACCCAACTGAAGAACCTAGTGGCTTTTTCCCCTCCCACGGAAAATATGGTTCCCTTTGAACTACCTCTGCACGTCACATGGCAAATGCTCCTACCTCCTCCAGGAGTGGGGACTGAGACACGATCCTATGTGTCCTGTAGAAATGGACTTCAAACTATGGAACATCTTGTCAACCAATGTTCCAAACAATCATATTCTGGTGGTATCTCTGCCATGCACTTGGTGACACCTGAGGCAATCAATTGGATCACCACCCTAGACTTGGACTTCTAATGTTGCTGTTTTTAAGCCAGACAAAAGAAGACCCAAACTGACAAGGCAAATGAGGATCCTCCCACCTCCTTTCCGAGTCCAGACTTCTTTTCCTATAAAGCAGAAAGAAAGGTATAGGTCCTGAGGGTCAGTTACCATGCAGGGAAGGTAACTTGGCTAGCAGACTGCCTAAGCTGTCATGATATTTTAGCCAGGGAAGGGGATCTCCAGCCCTTTATTTCCTGGTGTCAATGGGGTCTCTCAATCCAGAGTGCTGATCGCACCTCAGATAACACCCTTGTCCCAGAGTTCTACACCCAGAACTCAGGCTTCCTCAGTAGATGCTTTTTTTCTCTCTCCAGTGGTTTTAGCAATATCTGACCAGGGAAACAGAGGCCTCCCACGAACACAGGGGAGAAAGGCCCCTTGAGGGTGTAGTTGGAATGGTTGCTTCTCCTATCGCCTAGCAGAAAGGTGCACAGAGGCACTGCTTGTTTAGTCCTAGGGAGTGGAGGTAGAAGAAACTCAAGGCTTTTTTTGCACGGGGGAGGGTGTGAGGGGCAAAGGAAGTGAAGGCTCCTTTGTTACCACATGCAGAGGGGGAAAACAGTGGTGGGGAGGAAAGCCATGTTCCCAAAACATAAACAATTGTGTCTGTGAAAGTTTTTCCAGTCAGGTGGGGTCTGCCAGGCCCCCATCTGCCAGAGAGCTGTATATGCAGTCTGGTGAGTTTGAGAAGCTCACTCCACAAGGCCCCATCTCTCATTTTTTGTACAAATTCTTGGTGCTGCTGCCCCAAGTTTGTCATGTGTCCTCCCTTGGATGGGGTTTCCATCTGCCGTGGTTACCGCTGGCTAGCTGTGGATTCAGGCTCGCTGTGCACAACTTGCTCGTTGTATCAAAGCGTCCTTGACAGAGCTGAGCGCCTTTCTTTGCTAACGAGTCCTCCCAGCCCTGGGTTTGTTTCCTTTGCAGTCTGCAAGCATTCTAATGGCAGTAGCGAGGGCACTCAGCAGGCTCTCCAGATAGGTTGGACTGAAGCCCAAACAATCCTACAGTGGGATCGTTTGCTGTGTGTTCGAGTGTCATGCAAACAAAAAAAACCCACTAAGCTGGGACCTGACCTTGTTTCACCAGAGAAATATCATTTACAGGTGAGAAAAAAGGCTGAGTCATTAAAGCAGAATGGGACA
Source organism: Terrapene triunguis (assembly GCF_002925995.2). Lineage (NCBI taxonomy): Eukaryota > Metazoa > Chordata > Testudines > Emydidae > Terrapene > Terrapene triunguis. The sequence goes on along the minus strand of NW_020664492.1, from coordinate 4,486,281 downwards.
CGGGCCAGGGAAGAGACAATGCTCCATGGGCAGGGAAGGGACATCTAGGAGAGAAGGAGTTGTGCAGAGGGGCCCTTGTGCCCATTGAAACAGCCATCTCTATTAACTGTGTCGCCCCTTCCCCTGGCCCTAAGCACAGAGCACAGCTCTGCTCCTGAAAAGACTGGAAGCTCTCAGAACTTCCTCCTTGCAGAGCTCCTGAGCTTCACAGGAGTGGAGATCTACTCTGTGATCAGGAGGCTATGGGGAGGCTGGACAAAGGTACTGCTCTTAATGGAGCTGGCAGCTTCAGTGCTGTGAGCAGCACTGCATGGCACTACCTCCTCCCTTCCTGCCCTGCACCTTACTTCCAATGCAGCTCAACTGAAGAGACCACCTAAAGGACCCCATTCAAGAACATACTTACGCATGTGTTTCACTCTAATTTACTTCAGTGAGACTTAAGCACATGCTAACTTTAAGTATGCGCTGAAGCAGTTTGCTGATTAGGGAAACGTTTCTAGTTCAGGGCTACAGAGCTTAGCAACCTGCATAGGACTCCACGGGACAGTCCAATAACTGACTTTGAGTTAAGCATAGAATCACCTGCACTCAAGGCAGGACTACGTATTATCTAGACCATCCCTGGCAAGTGTTTGTCTAACCCGCTCTTCTGAAGTTTTTGTGACCCAGCATTAAGTGGATAGGATTTTCCCTGGATTTTCACTTTCTCGTTCGGTTTTATAGGTTTTACCCTTCTACTGACACTGATGTGCAAGTAAATAAAACTGCTGGCAGTTCTGACAAGGTACTTTATTATTTCAGGAACCTCTAATAAGACAAGTGTAGCGGGAAAGAGATAGACCTAGGGGAACTATTAGCAGCAAATAGCCTTTTTTCTGTTTGTGAATTTTCCATGAACAGATTTTAATTTTTACCCATTATTCCTGACACTTCATGCAAACACCCTTTCAGCTTGATCGGTTGTTTGCAAACTATTTGCTTGACTGTTATTCCTGGTAGGTGGATCGGTTACCTAAGGCACACACGGTTTTGTTTCTGCTCTCTGGAGAGTCACTGGACCCTCTATAATCAGGAAGGGAGAAATGAAATTGATATCACGATGGCTAGCTTTGGGCCTTCTTGCAAACCTACATTCACACAGATATTGACAAGATCTTCCTTTTCTGTGAATATTGTGGCATTTTTGTAATAACTCACTGGCCAGCTCCAGTAGTGTGTTTTTGTGTCTGCTATATGCATGAGAGAGAGCGAGCATCATGCAAGCTTATCTATTTCCCCCCCTTTTCTATTGTTCTGTATCTCAGCAAACATATAGAAGCTTATTACAGCTGTGGGGGAAAACAAGAAATGTTGATTTGAAGCAAGAGTAAATAACGTGAATCAAAATCATTTTTCACTGGTGAAATGCTCTCCCATTTGTTCTGAGGATTATCATGTCAGTGAATCTACCTAAAATTATCATTAATTTTAACACTTTCCCAGGACTAATCAGAATTAAATTGTATAGAAAAGATTGCATGAGAAATAGCCGTGGCTAAAATTCTCTGTGAAGTTTAAACAGGAGTGATATTAAAGGAGAAGAACAGTTTTTATTAATGCATTTACACCTTCTTAGAATCCCTGTGAAGTGTGTTTTACCTTTGCCATAAAAATGAAAACATTTAAATTTCTTTAAAATTACATTTGACATAATTATAGCCAATCCCTAATACCAGCAAGCAACCCATTTTGTCTGCTTTCCATCAGAAATAGCCACAAATCTCATCATTTCATAAAGAGTTGTTTTTCTACATGATGTTCAATATGTGCAGAATGTTAATAGCTACTATAGCTGAATATGAATAGGCTTTGTGGCTCCACTTGAAATATAGAAAAATGGCCCAGACATTAAAAAAGATAAAAGGGAAAAGGGCAGTAATGAATTTAGAGGAAAATGAACATTAATGGTACTAGCATTACTCATGTTCCACATAACAAATTATTGGAAATCTGTCAAGCACACCAAATTATCTACTCATCTGCTGTTGTGGGGCCCTCTGGAGCCATCCAAAACCAGCAAAAGCAAGACAATTTAAGCTAATTTTACTATTTATAACAATAGAACAGACCATTAAGATAAATTAATGTCATTATCAAGTTTCTATGAAAATGACAAATACCACTATTTCAAGCAGCTTTAGAAGCTGTTGACTATAATGAAATCTGCTGTACAGGTACTAAAAAGAAACACTCCAAGTAATTATTTTCTAGTAGCTTGTTTGTTTCCTTCCCATTCATTTGCTTTCACCACAATTAGTTCTGTACACAATATGTGGTAACTAAACAGTCAACACTACGCAGCATTAGGACTAATTGGACAATTATGATGCAGTTTTCAGCCTTTTAGGTCCTAAAGGGAGCTAGGAGTAAACATTCTAGAGGCAACAATAACAGCACGCCAGTGACTTGTATTGTTTGAGCTTAAAGGAAGACAAAGCAGTACAATAAATAAAGCACAAATAAAATGCTTTACATAAAACAACACAAAATGAGATGGTTTATTAAATGATCTAATTGATCACCATGTGAGCATTGCACTGGATATATTTGTCAAAAGCAAGCCCAGGTTAAGATTTCAGCACAAGCAACCCTTTGTTTCATGTAAGGCCACTACACCTGCATTGCTAATAGAGGAAAAGCCAGGCTAGATCAGAACCATGGTCCATCTAGTCCACTGTCCCTGACAGTGGCACGCACAGATGCTTCACATGAAGGAACTCCACACTAGATCGATATGGGGTAATCTGCCCCCCCCCCAAAAAAAAGCTTTATGTCCCTTCCAAATCTCTTTTTCAGCATTAACTATTTATAATCTTATTATCCACATAACTGTCCAATCCCTCTTTGAATTTTGCTTGGTCTCAATGACGTCCTGTGGCAATGAGTTCCAAGGTCTAATTATGCATTGAGTGAAAAGTGATTTCCTTTGATCAGTTTTGAGTTTGCCACCTTTCTGTTTCATTGCTTGTTCCCTTGTTCTTGTGCTATGAGATGGAGAGAAGAGAAGCTCCCAATTTACCTTCTCTAGTACAGCGATTAATTTATATACTTTTAAAAGATACGAAGAAGCTAAGAATACTCTATGCATTTACTACAGCCAAGGCTTGTACTGAGGTGGGCTGTGAATAGGGATGTGGATGAGTTCCAGACACAACTCTGATTTTCAGCTTCAGCCAAATAATCTTTTATGCTAGCTACTGCAATAGTTAGGAGGTTGGCTGCCTCTCCTCTCCTTTTCCTCATGGCTGGCCCTAATGGAGGCCTTGCCTAGGCCAGGCAGGGGAGGGGTGATTAGGAAAAGGATCTGTTCCCCTTTGCTTTCTTCTAATGGCATCAGACACTTCATAGCTGCCAAGTTTTATACAGCGCTGTGTGTGGCATTTTATGCTAATTATATAATGAAATAATTTGCACATTTGCAAAAATTTGTATATAGCCACTTTCATTTTAAAGAGCTGTATGGATTTAGTGCTGGGGAAAGGCATAGGCTTGGCAGTCCTGGTGAATGAAGCCCTCAATTTACCTACAAGCCTGCAATAGGGCAAGTGTAGCAGGGTGGTTACCCACTCCTGCCCTGAGGGGTTTAAAACAGCCCTGGAGGAGGGCTGTGGGAGGAGAAAAGCAGCGAGGCTGATTGGGGGAAACAGCCTCAGCTGGGGGCCACACCCCAATCAGGGCCCAGCTGGCTTTATAAAGGCTTGAGCCAGGAGTAAAGGCACACAGTCTCCTTGAGCTGTGGAGGGAGATGGGCCTGGCTGCTGGGGAGCTAGCGAAGGTACCTGGAGTTGAGCAGAACTGGGGGAAGGCCAAGGGAGCTGGGGAGCTCTGGCCTGGAAACCCCCCAGGCTGTGGCCTAGTATAAGGCCAAACAGGTACTGTGGTTGTAGGGGACAGCCCAAGGCTAGACAGAGGCAGCAGGCCCAAACCCCCTTTGCCAGTGATGAGTGGTATACACTGCAATCTGCCCCAGGGAATGGGGGCTAGTTGGTGACTGGTAGTAACCTTATACTGAAGCAAGGTGGGGATAGGGGGTGGGGGTTCCTCTAGGTGGGGAGACCCCAAGATTGAGGGGTTACTGCCAGAGGGGCAGCACCCCAGAGAAAGGGGCACTGGGGTCCTGGGAGGGACACAGGGGCCAGCGGTAAGGCAGATCACAGGCCTGCAGAGGGCACTCCGGAAGCTGGATGAGCTAATTCCTGACAGAGACCAGCAGGAGGCGCCGCAGGGGTGAGTCCGCATGGCTACAGCAAGCTTCCTACCTGCCCTGCCAGCATATCCCACACCTGACCTGGGGAACTTCCTCTAGGTAGTAGCAGAGGGACTCCAGTCTCCATAGGCTGTGTAATTCTTGGCCCCCTCTGTAGAGTCTGCCAGTTAGTGAATGTGTTGGGCTGAGTTTGTGATGTGGGAGCTGGAATTGAGACCCACTCAACTCATCTCAAAGAGGGGCCACCAAATATCCAGTGGATGTGGTGAAAAGTAGCTCCCTGCTCACCGATGCTGGATTCAGAATGGTGACTCCTGGGTTAAATGCTCCATAGTCCAGTAGCAATGCCATGAGCTAACAAATGCTAATTGAAGAGGGCGTTGCTATATATGTGCATATACTACATCAAAAACACTTTAAAAGCATGTTAAGGTTGCAAAGTCAAGCTTAAAAGCTGGGAAACACCAGCAATACAGTTACTCAGACAACCTCAGTGCTGCCTCTGAGGGTGTAGGAATTATGTTACAGACTTCAGTTACGTGGCCATATATTATTTTTTCCCCTGCTTGGACCATCAGTACGGTTTGATTCCAGGCCCTTTATATTCACAGTGCAGACCACGTACCCTTGAGCTAAACTGGTAATTGGTACCAGAATTAGGCTGTAATATGGACCAGCTCCTAGAGGGCGACATGACACTTTGCCACTTGGTTGGGTATCAAGCTTCCTGGGTTCTGTTTCTGGCTCTGAGAGCAGTGTGTCTAGTGGTTAGAGCAGTGTTTACAGCCAGTGTTGCCAAGCACAGGGCCGGATTTACACCTTATGTGCCCGTAGGCATAGCATCTTCAGTGCCTGCCCTACTTACAGCTGTACTTCATGTTTTCTGTAAAAAATGAAACTAAAAGAAATATAAACACAACCTCCCTGGGAAGGCACAAGACTCTCCGCCATGCACAGCACTCCCAGCCCAGGCGAGGTGTAAAGGGAGGACTATACCTTTCCCCATGGTGAGTAGACCCCGGGGGTCTTTCATCCCTGCCGCCACCTGACAGCCGTGCTCTGGCTCTGCCCATGCAAGTGAATGGGGCGCTGCCCATGCCCCTCCCTCTCTCTCCCCGGCATGGGGAGAAGGCAGAGGAGCGGCCGATATTGGGAAGGGTCTGGGACGCTCCCAGCACCTTCAGCAGCTGCCCCCACACAGCCGCAGCTCACAGTGCCCCCAGGCAGGCTAACCCGGACACTCACCCTGCTCCAGCCCCACATGCTGGGCAGCCACCAACTCTCACCAGGAGCCTGGCCACCCACAGGGGAGCTGTATGTAGTAATTTTAACTTTTAACCCCCTTTTAACTTTTAGGCGCCCTTAGAACACTGCTGCCCATGAGCACGTGCCTACTGTGCCGAACTGGAAATCCAGCCCTGGCCAAGCATGTTCTTTCTGCAAAGCAGTGTGGCTGAGTGGTTAAGATTTGGGTCTATCTATTTCCTTTTCTGCTTGGCATGACCTCATGCAACTCCTGAGTTACCTCATTTGCAAAACAGGGCAATGATAGTTGCCTGTCTTCTACAAAGTCTTGGTCAGTAATAAAGGTTCTGAATGCCACAGACTAAACACCGGTCACTGGGAGAGGGGAAATTAGGATCCATGGCACCTTCCCTTAGGCCAAAATAGAGCTGGGTGAAATTTTTTGGACAAAGCTTTTCTTTACACAGAAAACTGCAGAGTTTGGTTAATTGAAACATTTTAAGAACATAAGAATGTCCATAGTGGGTCAGACCAATGGGCCATCTCACCCAGTCTCCTGTCTTCTGACAGTGGCTAGTAACAGAACTTCAGGGGAGTGTACAGAACAGGGCAGTTGGAGTCATCTACCCCGTCTTCTCCTCCTGGTTTATGGCAGTCAGAGGTTTAGGGTTGCCCAAGCATGGGTTGCATCCCTGACCACCTTAGCTAATAGCCATTGATGGACCTGTCCTCCATGAACTTCTCTAGTTCTTTTCTGAACCCTGTTATATTTCACAACACGTCATGGCAACGAGTTCCACGTGTTAGTTGTGCATTATGTGAAAAAGTACTTCCTCTTTTGTATTAAACCTGCTGCCTATTAATTTAATCAGGCCACCCCTGATTAGTTTTGTTTTTAATTGTGGGAAAGGGTAAATAGCATTTCTCAACTCACTGTCTTCGCACCATTCATAATTTTATAGACCTCTATCATATACCCCTTAGTCGTCTCTTTTCTAAGCTGAACAGCCCCTAATCTTTTTAGTCTCTCCTCATATGGAAGCCATATGCTTGATCATCCTTGTTGCCCTTCTCTGAACCTTTTCCAGTTCCACTACTTCCTTTGTGAGATGGGGCGACCAGAATTGGACACAGTATTCAAGATGTGGGTGCACCATGGATTTATATAATGGCATTATGATATTTTCTGTCTTATTGTCTATTCCTTTCCTAATAGTTCCGAATATTGTTAGCCTTTTGGAGCACTGCTGAGCATTGAGCTAAGGTTTTCAGAGAACTATCCGTGGTGACTCCAAGATCTTTCTCAAATAGTAATAGCTAAATTAGAACCCACCATTATATATGTATAGTTGGGATTATTTTTTTCCAATGTGCATTACTTTGCACTTATCAATGCTGAATTTCATCTGCCATTTTGTCACCCAGTCACATGAGATCCCTTTGTAACTCTTCACAGTCAGCTTTAGACTTAACTATCTTGAATAATTTTGTAGTATCTGCAAACTTTGCCACTTAACTGTTCACTCCCTTTTCCAGATCATTAATGAACATGTTGAATAGCACTGGTCCCAGTACAAATCCCTGGGGACCCATAGTTTACCTCTTTCCGTTGTGAAAACTGACTTTATTTCTACCCTTTGTTTCCTAGCTTTTAATCCGTTACTTATCCTTAAGAGGACCTTCCCTCTTACCTCATGACTACTTAGTTTGCTTAAGAGCCTTTGGTTAGGAACCTTGTCAAAGGCTTTCTGAAAATCCAAGTACACTATTTTGACTGGATCCCCTTATCCCCATTCTTTGACACCCGCAAAGAATTCTAATAGATTGGTGAGGCATGATTTCCTTTTACAAAAGCCATGTAGACACTTTCATTTTCATATTGAACAATTCATATTCATTTCCATATTCATATTTAATTTGCCAAATTGTTTTGATAAAAAAAATTCAGAAAAAATGAAAATGTTTTGTTTTGACATTTCTAAATAAAACACTTTGGTTTTTTTTAAATTCAAAATGAATTTTTGTTTTAAAGTTTGCTTAATTTTTTTTTTAAGGTTAAAAAACCCACAACCCTCAAATTAACCTAAATATTTCATTTCAGGTTAAATGAAACATTTAGTTCAACCTGAAACAACATTTTTTACTTTTTCAGTTTGCTGAAAAAATTCGACAATTTTTTTGTTTCAGGTTAACCCAAAATGATTTTTTCTATTTTTCTGTTTTGGACACTCAGTTATTCACACAGCTTTAGGCCAAAAGTTATTTAGAGTGTCCTTCCCCACCACCCCAACAGGTGTGAGATATTACCTGATCTGCAGGCATGGGCAGCGTGTGATTCCTCCATTTGGGGAGGCTGTGTGCTCCCAGACTGACCCCGCCTCGAGGCCTGCCCCCACTTGGCCCCCTCCCTCGAGGCTCCCCCACCCACCTCTTGCACCTCTTCCCCCACCCGCCTGCCTGCCACTTGTACCTCTTTGCCCCTCCCCCAAGGCCCACCCCACCTGCGTGGCCGGTCACTCACCGCTCGCACGTGCCTCTTCGCCTCCTCCCCTGAGCCCCCCGCCCACTTGGCCACTCACCTCTTCACCCCCTCCCCTGAGGCCCCCATGCAGGTGAAGCAGGGATGGGAATAGGTGGAGTGAGGGCGGGGTCTCAGGGGAAGAAGACGAGCGGGACCGGGGCCTCGGAGCAGAGTGCAGGCAAGGTGATGGCTTGGGCGCCCTTGCGGGGGCAGCACACTCCAAAGGTGATGGGCCGGCTGTTTGGGGAGACTTAGCCTCCCCGGTCTCTTATACCTGCCACCCCCGTCTGCAGGCCGGGCTGCCATATGCATGAGTGCCATGTGACCTTGTTTCCCTCACCAACAGAAGTTGGTCCAATAAAAGATATTACCTCGCCCACCTTGTCTCTCTAATGCCGTGGTTCTCAAACTTTTGTACTGGTGACCCCTTTCACATAGCAAGCCTCTGAGTGCGACCGCCCTTATAAATTAAAAACACATTTTTTATATTTAACACCATTATAAATGCTGGAGGAAAAGTGGGGTTTGGGGTGGAGGCTGACAGCTCATGACCCCCCATGTAATAACCTCGTGACCCCTGAGGGGTCCCGACCACCAGTTTGAGAACCCCTGCTCTAATGTGAGGTACCTGACACTTGGCACAAATGCCTTTTCCCGCTCCCCCCTTCCTTCCATATGGCCAGTTCATGTCACATACACAGCAGATAGTCATAATGATATTAGCGCATCTTAGCCTAGATGCTAGTACTCCGATCAGTTCAACACTAAAGATAATGAAAGGTAATTAGTTGCTGAAAGCATTATCACAAAATTCATTGCATTTTATGACATTTTATTAGTACTATTAGTCAGAGATTTTATGAAGCAGTGGTTTGCTTTTTTCTTAATTAGACATTTATGATTGAATATCAAATCTGACAATCCGATTAGTAACTTATTACAAAATAAAGAGACTAGAACAAATTCAGCTCTGGTGTCAAAGTGAGTTAAATCCAATTGAATCCTGCAGGTGCTGTGCCCACTTGCACCAGCCCTGGCCCTATATCTCCACAATGATGTACATTTATTTATTAATTTAGGCAAGCCAGAACCTTGTGACTTGCTAGCAGATTTTCCTGTATACCATAAAATGTGCAATCAGTTTGTGAATTTACAAAGTAGCAAACTGTTTTAATGAGCCCCAACATCAAAACAGTATTAAAAAAAGGGGGGAGGGTCGAGTTGTAAATGGGTGTTTGTAAAAGTAGACTCCAAAGTGCATACTTAGGCACTTAAGTGGTGTGAGCACTCCTTGAAGCCAATGGGAGCTGCTGGCTGCTCAACACTCTTGAAAATCAAGCCATTTATTTCAATGCCTAAAATATTATTTAGGAGCCTTACTTTTCTCACCCAATTTTGAACGTCTTGGCCCTAGTTTAATTCCTCCCTTGCCTTCCTTAATGAGGGATTTATATTCTAAAGCTGTTTATATTATAGATCTTTCATAATTAACCCATTACTTCCTCTCTGCCAAAGACACCAGAAAGCACTTCTCAGCAAGAACAGCAAAATGAAACAAATCTGGAGTTTGAAGCCATCCCATTGTGGAGCTATAATGGGCAAAAAATAAAAATAAAAGCTAGGAAATGCTTCTGAAAGTCAACAACAGGGCAATGTTTAAACAGCCTAACTTTCCACCTCCTTTTTTGATCTTTTCCAAACTTCCCAAACAATTCTACTCTGGGATGAGGTATCCATGTGAGATTTCAGGGGGAGTTGGGAGGAAATTATCAGGGAGTGTATTTGGAAAAAAAACAGGCTTATAATGGAAAGCTTGTTTTCACCTTGACTGCTGAATGGCTACCGACACTCCATAATAGTTAGATGTGAAGTCACAAGTACTAAAACTGGCACATGGTTCTCTTGGTCTGTGTCTGGTAATGATGACCATATGTCAGACACAGCTTTGGTACTTGTAAAAAGAGCATATATTCTTTGATTCATAGTCAAACAATTAGCAATGTGTCAAGTCACAAATGTATAACTCATCATTATGCCCAGACTAAGTACTAGAACTTCCATCTCTTCTGCTACAGACTTTATTATTATCAATAATTTTATTTAATGTATTATTTGAATTACTATAGTGCGTAGGAGCCTTAGTCATGGATAAAGATCCCATTGTGCTAAGCACTGTACAACAGAAGAAAAAGACAGTCTCTGACCCAGGGAGCTTACAATCTGAGTATAAGATAAGAGACAACAGATGGATATAGACAGATAGGGGAGTACAGAAGACAATGAGACAGTAAGGTACTGAGTAAGGCATTATCTTGGGGTTGGAAAAGATAGACATAAGACATATCATCCACATAGAGAAAACACCAGGCTTCCTCACTAACCCTGCTAACCGGCCTGTATACCTGTTAAATAAGAGAGATGAGAAGGTGGTGCTTTGTGACATCCCACATGCGAAAGCTTTTGGGGAAGTGGTGCAATTGCTCACAGCCATCCACTGTAATCTTTGAGAGGCAGAAATGAACCACAGAAGGGCAACCCCATTTACTCCTGCTCAGTTTCACAACTGAGTCCACACCTCACAGTCAGTGGTATCAAAAGTAGCTAATGGATCTAATAGTAGCAGCATGGACACCCAATGTTCATTCATTGCCTGGAGGAGATACCTTCCAAAACCTCCAGAGTCCTTAAAGCGCAACCCCTAGGACTTTGTGCTTTCAAAGGTCATACAGTTGTTTACCAGCAGCCTGGCTGCTATCCAGTAAGCACAGCAGCTTCAGTATCCACCAAATAGCAACAGAGCTGACTTACCCACACAGCAGTGGGAAAGATGCTGTTAATTTGCTCTGCCGTGTACTGGAAAACTCCTCTCGCTCTAAGACAGCCCCAATTCACTTCCCATCTTGAACAGCACCATTTTGGGCAATGACCTCAAGCCACACACAAGTAACATTCCATTTCTATGCTGAGTTTATAGAGAACTCTCTCCACTTTCCTTCTTCCCCCTCTTCTTTCTCTTTGACCTACAGCTTGGCCCCAGCTCATTTGTTCACCATTTCCGGTATCTGAGTTCCCATACAATTCTTGACCCTTGTAATTTCAAGCTGTTGCAGCCCATGCTTCTATTCCTGTGGCTTGTGGTGGATGCCATTTGTGCAATCATTCCTAGTAGCAGTTGGGCCTCAAAGTCCTCTAATTTTGCATGAAAGTTGCTACTTTCTCCTGCTGGCTCCATCTTGTAGCCACCACATCAGTCGCTAATGAACAAGCTGATCTCATCCATCTCAATTGCACAGCAAGTCAGACAGCATCTGACAAATGTAGATGATGCAAAGATTCTGGCTGCCTTGAGTTTTGGGGGTTTGCCAGTTTTGGTAGTTTAAAAGAGAATCCCATCCCCTTTCTCTGCTCTCTGGAAATGCCCAGTTTAAGATTTTTTCTGAATCATAGATGGGCCCTGTATATTCTACAGTTGTGGAATTTGCTGTAGAATTCACCCCTTCCATAGAACACTGCTCAGAATTTCAGCTTTCTTTAAAATAAATAAATAAATAAATAAATACAAATCTAGCCCTCCTGGTTGCAGGGAGACCCCTTTACAACCTGAGCTGAATGTAAAGCAGTGTAGTGAGGACTTCCTACGTTTGCAGACAGTCTGAAACAGCAGTTGAGAGATATGAACTGCCACATGCATCTTAACAGTCAGTTGACTCTGAAACCTAAAGATGTAACGTATTGAAAACAGAAGGTGTGAGGCCAGTGTAAAATAAATTGAACTTCAAAATAAATAGCACACAACTGATTGGTTTATTCCTAAACTGACCAGGAGTAAATGGAGGTTTAACCCTCCATTTTCAAATGCATCTGCAATGACTGTGGAATGGCCACCAGAGTGCTTCAGAGTCTAGGGCTCTTGGGGTAGAACTGAGGGCCAACTAGCTGCCTGTGCAGTGGTCTGTGGACATGACTCTAATAGCTGCTCATTACATCTTCCCTTTGGGGAAGAAAAAAGCGTAATCCTCCCCCACCATAATACAAACTAAAAATAACAACTAGTTCATGAAATACACAAAAAGAAACGTCTAGGATGGAGATCAGATTAGGTTGCCTGAGTCTTCCCTTTACCAGTGACTGGATTATTCTGCCACTCCTCTATCAATAAATACAATCTCTGGACCAGTACAGCTTTCTAATCACAACACCACTCATTCTCAGAACAGTTTCTTCCGCAGGGACCTGCTTGGCTGCTCAGGTGGATCCACTAGCTGGAGCTTTTGTTTGCTGCTCCAGGGTGGTATCTGTCTTTATACAGCCCCGTCAGTGCCGTTTTGTCACATGGGCTCATTTTGTGCCCAGTGCATGAAATGAGTTCCGTTTTTTATTGTGCTGAACCTTTTGTGTGTACTGGCTGGCACTCAGCTCTAGTATCGGTTTTGTTCATTTATTGCTAATGTCACAAAACAATCTGTTGTACTGTATCTTCCCTATTTTGTTGTATTTTGGATCAGCTAGTGAAAAAACTGTTGCAAACACTTCATACAACTGCAATTCTCCCCAAAGACAGTAACCTTATATAGATTCTCTGACTATGATGTTGTATTATTAATATTGTGGTACCACCCAAGAGCCACCTGCTCAATGTCCCATCCAGTCAGGTTAATACTGAGCTGGTTGTGGTCTGGAGCTAGAGCCTGCTTTAAAGGTAAAGGCCAGGGACTTAGTTTTATTTGAATTAATAACCAGACCAACACATGCTGCTTCTTGCCTGAACAGATTGGCCAACAGCTGCAACAAAGTAGTGCTGGAGGATGCTCAAAAGATGTGGCCACTTGTATAGCAGCAGCGCTGCCATGTTGCAGGCCCTTCCGTGGCCTCTGTGGGGATGTTATGACATCTGTTTCATTCACAGTGTGAAGTGAAATGCATTTTAAGTTGAACAAGTGAAACTTTATTAACCACTGTGGACTGCTCTGTCAGTAACAGTCCCTCCAGGAAACCTGGGCCCTCTGACGTCAGTTCCATTGATCATGACACATCTTCCCTATTTTACAAACATTTTCATACAAACATTAACAAAAAAATATTGATGCCCAGACCCTCATCCCATGTCTCTTTGACCAGAGGTCGCTATCCCGTAACCAAATTGGTGCCTGGTTACACAGTGTCTGAGAGAGTTTGGTATCCTCAACAGGTGACCACACCAGGACTGAGCTATCTCTGTCTCCCTTTCACTTGTCTTTGAGTCTAGCAAATTCTCTCTCTCTGGAGTCTCCTCCTTCCCTTTGTGGTTGGTCTCCCGATGGATCTCTGTGTCTCTGCTTTGTGATGGTCACTGTATCTCTGCAGGCACTCTCTGGGTGTTACGCCTGGTGGCTCATAAGTGTCCCCTGTTCCTTTGGATCACTTGTCCCCCTTGCATAGTCACCTTGTATGACCTGGGTGCCACTGTGCCCCTCACAAGTCTTTTAGTTCACTCCTTCCGGTGTCTCTCTAATGGCTGGATCCTCACAGGAGTGCCTGGCTCCAGGGCCAGTAGGACTTTGGCTGACCTGTCATACTCTAGTGCCTGCTTTCTCTGATTGTTGGCCATCTCCTCTTAGCGGTATCATCATCCTTCTGGCTGCAACAGGTCTCCCCTCATTGGTAGCAAGGGTTTGGTCCTTTGTCCCATCAGTATTTGCACTAGACTGGTTTGGCACCGCTGGATGGGGTATTCCTGTGTGCCAAAAATGCTAGCAAGGGGTCAGAACCAGAAGAAACAGCCTTTCGCAACAGTCTCTTAGTTTTTTTCCAGCTGATTCCACCTTGCCATTACTCTGTTGGTATGCTGGGGAGGAGGTGTGGTGGTCAAACTCCCATTTGCATGAAAAATCATTTAATATTTCTGAGGCAAACTGGGGTCTATTGTCGGTGAATGGTGTCTGGAATGCCATATCTTACAAAGTGGGCCTTCAATTTGTCAATCACTGACTTGCTGCTTGTTTCAAGCAAGGACTCAACCTCCCCAAAATTTGAATAGTAGTTCACTGTAATCAAGTACTGCTATTCTCTGAAGGTATATAAGGCCACTCCCACCTTTCCCATGGTAGGGTGGGCAGCTCATATGGTAACAGAGTCTCCTTCTGCTGGCAGTTATCATATGTGCCATCCCCCTCTTGTACAAGTCTGCCTGAATCTTTCTGGGACCTTCCTCTGTTCTTGCACACACTGCTGAAGTTGTTCAATTTGCCACATTCCTTGCAATGCTGTCCTAGTGTGTGGCACTTCTCCTTTACTCGCTCATACTGTCTCCCTCAATAAATTAATCTCACTGTGGGTGTGGAACTCTGGCCACCTGCTCTCCCTTGCTGTTGTCTCTCTGTCTGTACTTCTGGGGGTGTTGTGCCTCCTCGGGCTTTCATCCTTTCTCTCAAGGTTTCCACTGCATGCCCCATGGCTAAGCACCTGTCTAAAGTGAGCGCCTTCCCAGAGCACCTGCTCCTACCGGTGGTGATCCCAAGTGCTGCAGACTGTCCTGTTCCAAATTAGGGGATCTGTCAAATCCCCAGAATTGTAGCCAGTGTGTGTAAGGCGGCTGCAGCATGGGGGTCTATCCCCTCCCCTTTGCACTGGTCTCTAGTGTAATACCTGTGTTGCTTCACGGTTTCGTTCTGCTTTGGGGAGCACTCATTCCCCAGGGCTCCTAGGAGTGCTGTGAGGCTTGAGGCAGTGGTGAGCTGCAAAGTGTGGCAGATCTCTCTGCCTTGCTGCTCACTAAGGCAGAGTAACTGTTTTACTCTCCTGCTGCTGTTCTCCTGTATGACCAGGTCAGTGTCCCGCTCAAACTCTTCCTTCCACCAGGTCCATCACTACAAAATCCAGGGCTCCCGGGACCTTCCATGGCTCACACTGCCAGCTACTGCACTGCAGAGAACTCACAGCTCAGACACTGCCACCATGTTTCACTCAGAAAGCGTGATGCTGAATGCAATTTAAGTTGAACAAGTGAAACTTTATTAAACCCTGGGGACTCTGTGTACCTGTGGCTGAGTTGCTTCCAGCCTAACTCCCCTGTTCCACTGGTGTTCTGTCAGTAACAGTCCCTCTAGGGAATATGGGCCCTGTGACTCTGGTTCCACTGATCATGATGCAACATCAAGCTTGCCACAAAGCTGTGGATTTGTAGAACTAGGGTTATACCAATTGTATGGAAGTAAAATACGGGCACTGAAGACAGCTGAAAAACACCGGAGGGACGTTTTCAATTCTCGTCGCCTTCATCAGCTGCTCCATGTTAAATGGCAGGACGAGATCAGAAATGAGGATATTCAAAGCCAAACCCAGCAACTTCCTCCACCCACAATGGTTCAGTTTTGGTGGCTTTCTCGGTATGGGCATATTATTAAAATGGACGATCAACGCATTCCGAAGCATGTGTATCAAGAAATGCTGCTATGTGGGCCAGCAATCTCATGGGTGCCAAATGCTTCAGTGGCATGATAAGATTGCCAGTGATGGACACAAACTGAATACCCAGACACACCACCTTAAGTATATAGCCAGAGATCACTCCAGGCGGTGTTCAGTCTTCAAGAAGGCTGCTCCCTTTGGGATTTGCCATGATAATGATGATCACCTAAGAGCCCCAGTCATGGACCAGGATCCCATTGCGCTAGGTGCTGTACAAACAGTGAACAAAAAATGGTGCCTGCTTCAAAAAGATTACAATCAGAGGTGATCTATGATAGAGCCCCAGGACAGATCTCGCTCTACCTTAAGAACTGAGGATCTTCAAGAGCTTGGAGTTCTCCCAGTCTCGCACTAGGGAGCTGAAATCCAGGAGTGAGACTCCTGTTGGAGTGATATGTTCAGTGAAGTACAATTAGTGTCAGTGGAGTTACACCTGTGTAAAACCCCTGTGAGTTAGATCAGAGTGAGATCCTTGATTTTCAGGAGCAAGAGAAGGAAGAGGAAGGGGATTGTATAATTAATGCAGAACTTTAAAACATTTCATATTTTACCACAATTTGTCTGATTTTTGTCCTGTTTTTCCTTTTCATCTGTTTCTGTGGAATGCATGTGCAAAGTTGCAGCATTTGTTATGTTTTGCACCTGTTATGCAACTGAGGTTATGTTTTAAATCCCATTTAATCAAACTGATGCAACTTTGTGTGTGGACACTCATAAACTGATTTAAGTCTGGCTTAGACCAATTTATCTTGCAAATGTACAGGTGCAAGCTAACCTGATATAGTCTGGGCTTAATCTTGGTGTGTGTAGACCATCCCTGTATTTCTCTCTCTACAGGATACTCAGTCTGGCAACTTAACTAATGGCTACTGATTTGAGACATCTTCTTAAAGGTTTTTTTTTTTAAATTGATATGATTAAAGTGTTCATTTTCTCTGTATTTAACTATCTGTTTCTCCTTTTTGAAGTAGGACTACAGAGCTTAATTTATTTAATATGAAAATATTGTGATATTAGTTATATGGTCCATGATCTTTATCTGCAAATATATGAATTAAATTCTATAAATAGTTTTTTTAACCAACAAAACCCTAACCACAACCATTCTAGTTATCTGAAAACTGAAAAGACAATATTAGGGATATAGTTTTCAGTCCTCTGA
>NW_020664492.1:4463159-4469648 GCF_002925995.2 Terrapene triunguis | reverse complement strand
GACTCAAGTGTGTAATATGGGCCTTTAAAGTCTGTGGCAAAGGATCCAAGCTAAAGGATGAAGTTGTGACTAGCACTAATGCACTCCACAGGGGAACTGGGTTGGAGTAAGGAGATGTTAGGGCTACTTGGATATTGATTCAGCATGGGGATCCTGCTGACCCCAGTGGACAAGTAGAGGGTGGGAAGGGACAGGAAGTAGGTGAGGCCATCTCCCTGCTCCCCACCTTCAGTGAAGATTTCTGGCCATGTTGAGGGAAGCATGCTGCCCCATTTTCAGAGCAGCAGTAAATTACTTCCTCCATTACAAGATCGGTGCCCTGGGAGGAACTGTCTCTCTGTCACAGTTCCTCCCAGGCTCCTTCTTGGGAGCAGCTTCCCTTACTCCAGGCTGGGCCTAGGGACACAAATGAGCCCTAAATTAGTCACAGAAAATAGCAGAAAGGGGAGTTTGAATGGAGGTGAAGTTCATTTCTTTAATATGCATCTGTCATCTGTTAATGATACACCATCTAGAACTACAATAATTTGTGATAATAACAGACCAATAATACCACGTTAGTGTGGGACAGAGGTACTGTGGTATCTAGAATGAGTGATGTTCAAGAACTTTGTAATCCGGTACAGTTGAGTGAGATGGTTTTGGTAGCATGAGTAACAAAACAAAGGATGCTACAACATTGCCCGCGACAAGCACAGCTGTAGGAGAACTTGACAGATACAGCATCTGGAGCTACAATGGCTTTGAATGGAAGAACTGGGGGTCCTAAGTGGAGTTTGCATCAACTGCTGTGGATCCTGATCTGGTTTTATAGTTATTTTCATTGAGACTGAAAGGACAATAACTAGAATGCACATGCAAATCTTATTACAAACAAAAGTTGCAGCAGAATTACATTCCAGTGGTTCTTCATGTCAGCAGGTTTCACTGATTAAAGTCATAGTTATAGCTTCCAATACAGACATCACTTGGGGCTGCTGAACACCATTCAGAAGTTAAAGGCCATTTTTATAATTTTATAAACATAGAACTTCTTAGGTGAAATCATGGCCCTATCAGAGTTTGTCATTGACTTCAATAGGAACAGAATTTCACCTCTTAAATGTATACAGCCCTCACAGAGCCTACAAGCACACTTACTCTACCTGTGTTGCCTGATTTTAGATCCAAATTTGCCTCTGTTTTATATTGATGTTATGGTATTATTATTGTGTGCGTCACCAGATGGTACATTTACATATCTTACACGTTATTTTTCTCAGCATGTAAGCAGTGTCATCTTTGAAGAAATGCTGTATTGTTGTTAGTTTTGTGATGTTCATTCTTTTTGGGGAAGCTGTTGCAAACAACAAGAGAGTTGGCTCTGGCTTAATCTCTCCCTAACTAGAGTCAATTCTTGGTGCAAAGTTGCTTCCTGGGAATTGGGCATTGGTGTTTGGGCTGAAGTTTCTGGAAGAGGGGTTTTGTTTGTAACCAACTCTGTTCTAAGACTGCTGTAGGTGTATACATAAGAATTGTGTAACTAAACCAAGTTACGTTAAGAATACCCAGAATCTGCATCTCTGGTTTCTCTTTCAATAGGAAACTAACCTATAAGGACCCAAAATCTGCTACTGCTTGGCATTACTATTGACATTACTATTTTTGTCTGTTTGCATAGCCTTAATTTTGGGTGTTTGCCTTAGATTGTGTCCTATATTTGAACCTCAACAGGTAGAGAGGTATGGACGTAGATACGATCCATGGCCCAGATACTCAGCTGGTGTAAAATGAAGTCAGAGAAGCTATGTCAGTGTACACCAGCTAAGGATAGCATTAGGGCTTATATAGTGTTGGGTTTTTTCATTTTGGCAAGTTATTTGCAGATAATTCCTTACCAAGATGTTTAGAATTGTTATTGTTACCATATGCTGGAGGGCAGGATTGAATGCAACAATGTGTATTAAATTGCTTATTCTGTAATATAGTCAAGGGGTTGATATTGCCACTCTCCTGCATTTTTATGATACAAAATATTTAAAATTGGGGGGAGAAGCATGTTTCCAAGAAGAATATACAAGTAGTGTTAACATAAACAGAGGACATGCCACACTCATTCTTTTCCATTTATAGCAGTTACTTCTTTTAAAGCAATGTGAGTTACTGAAAATATCTGGAAACAGTGGACATCTAGAAGGACATTTAATGTCCTTATAGTTGTGAAATGAATAATACATTGGGAAGCAAGCATAAGTATTACTCTCTTCTAATCAGTATCATGAAGCATTTTACAAATTAACCACTTTTCCCAGACACTTACTGTATAAGTGGCTCTAGGCAGAGCTCCCATCAGGGTGGACTGTGCCATCTGCATTTAGAAAATTGCTTGTATATTTATTAAAGTGAAATCCACCCATTAATTAATCCTGTCAGTGTTCTCCCTGGAGATTCTCATTAGCACATTGAGCTTATTACTGCAACCAGAGGCAGTAGGGGAGGTGTTTTTTTTTAATGTAACCATGCAAAAAACATTTCATTCTTTTCTTACTTTTACTTTAAGAAGATAAATTGGCAAAGCCATAATAACCTTTGGAACTGAACAAACTTTCAGTCCTAGCAGTTTATTTTCTCTACATTCCAGTAATCTGTGATTGGTCCTTGCTGGGTAGGGTTGGATTTTTAATTTTCTATAATTTTGACAGATAATATCCAGGTTTATTTTTAAGGATTTTTTTATCAATTTAATTTTTCACAATTGCACAAAATTCTGGGGGCAGACAATAGGGGATTGGACAATTATTATAGTAGAAGTTGAGATTCAAAAAGTTAAAGCTTTATAACTATCAAAACACAAATTGTCAACAGCACATATCAAAATATACAAAGTAAATATCCTTAAATCAAACTCTACTAAGTTTTCAAGCAGCATTTTTCTTACCATGCCTGTCTGTATATTTTGATTGCTATCGATGGAATTATCTCTTTCGTCAGTTTGTGTGTGGATGGTGAAATTGATATTTACCAACATTTACCAATAAAAAATGAATCCTTCCAAGCCTACTTATGGAAAAAAATATTTAAGATACAATACAGATGATTTTAAAATGCATAAACTGATACTTATGTTCTCTCACTAAGTCCATCAAAGAAGGGGCTAGGCATAAGCAGACTAAGCAATTGCTTAGGGCCCTGAGCAGCTCAAGGGAACCTCCTATTCACTTTTTATTATGAGAACTTGCCTGTTTTAGTATTGGGGGAGGGGAGATATTCCTGCTTAGGGCTCCAATGGGCTAGCACTGGCTCTGAGGTCAATTTCTAGGCATTGCTATACTATTAAATATCTTCTAACTTGGGATACAGATCATGCATTCATGTAGGAAACCTCCAAAGTTCAACTGTCTATTGCCGCACAGGAAGCTTTCTTCTTCTTCTTCAGGACTGGACCACTCAATAAATTGCCCTGCTCTGTTCATTCACTCTGACACCAGCCACTGATGGGAAGACAGGATACGGGACTAGATAGACCATTGGTCTGACCCAGTTAAGAGGGCTCTACAGGCCTTGAACCCAGGCCTATGTGTCCCCAAGCAGCACTCAGGCAACAGTTGCCACCCAGCAGCTCACCTGACTAAAGTCCCTGACTGACTCAGAGGCCCTTTGCTCTGGGCACTGTACAATACATAGTGAGAGACAGCCCCTACCCAAAACAGCTTTCAGTCTGTGCTGAGGCGCACTGATGCCCCACACTGGCCTGTTAGGGGTTAATAGACTCTTAAGGTGGCTGCGCGAAAAGCGGCCAATAGGAAAGGGGCTACAAGGAGCAGCCAGTCAGGGCCAGGCAGGCCCACATAAGAAGAGTTGCAGGGCAGAGCAAGTTCAGTAGCTGACTGGAGCTCGATGAGGGAAATTCAGGCTCCTGGCCAGGCAGCAGGGAACTAGCACCCTGGACAGAGCAGTGCTGCTAGCAGCAACCGGGTGGAGCCAAAGATGACTCTTGGTTGGCTGCAGGGAGTTGCAGGCTGAGGCCCTGAGGCAAGGGCAAAGAGGGTTCTGGGGCCGTGGGGAAGTGGCCCAGGGAGCTCTACAGAGGCATCAGAGGGGATGCAGCAAGTGGCGGCCATCTACAGGGTCCCTGGGCTGGGACCCAGAATAGTGGGTGGGCCTGGGTCCCTACCACCATCACTAAGGAAGTAGCCAGATAATTGGCTGCAGTTGTCACTGAGGGAAGTGGCTGGACAGTGGACTGCAGTTCCCCTGGAAGTGGGGAGAACAGAGCATGACATGGCTGGAGAGCTGTCATGAAGAGGACACCATGGTCTTGGGAGTGATATGGGTCCTGGAGCAGAAGTGATGGCAGCGAGACACCATCAGAAGAGGGTGCACTGGCTAGCAGAACTAATCCCTGGGACAGCCAGCAGGAGGCGCCATAGCGGTGAGTGAGCCCCGTCACACAGTCTAAACAGACAAGACACAGAGTGGGAGGGGAAACAATCACACAGAGAAGTGAAGTGACTTGCCCAGGGCAACACAACAAGTCAGTGGCAGAGCCAGCAATACATTTCTTGCATAAGGTTTGCTTAGGTATAAAGAAAAATGTCTTATTTTAACAAGTCTAATTCTTTATCACATAGTCATTAAAAATAAAACTCAGGTCTCCTGCCTCCATAGGTGCATGTCTAATCCATTAGACCACAGGGCCACTCATGCAAGCTGCCACACCTCTCCATACTTCCAGTTCTCCTCCTGTCAAAGGGGAGTAATAAGGAAGATGAATGGGAAAGACAGTTCACTGGACAGACTCAGGGACCAGTTCTCAGACCATTAACACCACAGAATATGTGTGAGCTATCCAATGGAGTCAGCCGTGTGGTGGACATTTGGACAGGGCAATGAGGAGCAGCCGCCAGCAGGAACCATCACGTGCATGTGGAGTTGCCAGAATCACATACTGTGACCAATCTGTTGCACAAGCTGAAGGAGATTCTAGATGAGGACCTGACCGGCTCTTTCTGGGTTTGCAGCCTCAGACAATGAGGCCACAGTGTGTGCGCAGTGTAGGACTGAAAACTGAAATGCCGATTAACTGTCACTTGCTTGTGGGCCAATGTGAGCTTGGCTTGGCAATCTGGAGAGCTGTGTTCTGACATGGCTTTGCTCTATGGCCCTGGAAAAGTCACACAGGCTGTTCAGTGGGACTGCTCACTTGCAGGCTTTCTACTCAACACGAGTCCAGGTTGCAGAATTGGGCCCTGATCATTTTTTTTGTTCCTCTGCGTCTCTATCAGTAACATGTGAAAAATAATATTTATTTCCTCACTTCACAACAGTGCTGTAAGGCTTAATTTGTTACTGTGTGCACACTGCTTTGAACTGTACAGTGCTACTGGTATAGCAGTATAATTAATATTAGATGCCTCCTGTTGTTTGAAGGAGCAGAGAGCAGCTCTGCATCCTCCTTTGTACCCTAATTCTGCGCTTATCCATGGTGCCCAGTTGGAGAGTCTTGGAGTACGTAAGAGTGGAGAAATGGGATGGATTGGGGTAGATTTGGCAAAAGTATTTTGTGCAAAGAAGATTTACAAAGAAAAGGAGAACAGGCTCACAGCGAAGTCTGCAATAATAGGCTCAGCTGGAGGGAATGGCTGGTAGTTCAACTAGTAGGTTTGACATATTTTAGTCTTCCTGGAGCCACTGGTTCAAAACCAGGCAGAGTTACTCAGCCCTTCATCCTCAAGATAGAGAAACTGATTTCTATGTACTTTACTATGCAGATCTTTCAGGCAAGACTTACAAACTGAAGGCCTCTCTTCTCTGGATAGTAATGATGCATTTTGTAAGTGAGATTGTAGTTGGCGGTCATTGTAAAAAGTTTCCCCTCCCCAGGATTAAACTTGATTTGTTCTTATTAATTTTAGCACCGCATGTCTCATGTAACCAGAAATAATGAATGCCCTGATCCTGCAAAACTTTAGGGATTGTCTAGGTAGCGAATTGCAATGTAGATTCACACCCCAGTTTGCCATGCACTAACTCGCCATCTCGACAAACCCTTACAGAGATGGTTAACATTAAGCACATGGGTAGGGTTACCATTCGTCCGGATTCCCCCGGACATGTCCGGCTTTTTGAGCTAAAAATAGCGTCCGGGGGGAATTTGTAAATGTCCGGACTTCCCCTGCAGAGCGCGCGCAGCTAACAGGGCAGCCGGCCGGATGGTGCCACTTACATGGGGCTCCGACAGCCAGAGAGAGCCCCTCCTCCACTTCCCCTGCAGCAGAGATCACTCCCTCCCTCCCTGCATTCGCAGATTGCCTCCGGCAGTCTGGAGCTCCTCCCCCACTCCTCCTCCCCTGCTGCCCAGCGTGCCGGGATGAGCGTGCCGGGATGAACAGCTCAGGCCGTTCTTGAGCAAGTTCACAGAGACTTTAGGCGAAGGCCAACAACAAGGGGGGCAGGGGGTTGGAGAAGGGGCAGGGAGGTTTTGGAGGGGGCAGTCAAGAGACGGGGGGG
>NW_020664492.1:4411118-4463059 GCF_002925995.2 Terrapene triunguis | reverse complement strand
GGGAGCAGAGGGGTTTAGATGGGTCAGGAGTTCGGGGGGGGGCTGTCAGGGGGTGGGGAGTGGTTGGATGGGGCGTGGGAGTCCCAGGGGTCTGTCTGGGGGTGTGGGTGTGGATAAGGGTTGGGGCAGTCAGGATACAGGTAGGGGGTAGGATCCTAGGGGGCCAGTTAGGATGGGGGAAGGGTCTCAGGAGGGGGCAGTCAGGGGACAAGAGGCAGGGAGGCTTAGGTAGGAGGTGGAGTCCTGGGGGGCAGTTAGGGGCAGGGGTCCCAGGAGGGGGCAGTCAGGGGACAAGGAGCAGGGGGAGGGTTGAGGGTTCTGAGGGGGGTGGAAAGTGGGAGGGGCGGGGGTGGGGCTAGGGCAGGATGGGGGCGGGGCTAGGGCGGGGCTCCTCCTGTCCTCTTTTTTGCTTGCTGAAATATGGTAACCCTACACATGGGAGAAGTGCCTTTAATTTAAGCTCTTGAAATTAGGTACATTCTTAAATTCTTTGTTGAATCGGAACCCAAATGAGTAACTTTACTCAGGTTTTTAGTGACTCTGAAATCAGTGGGACTACTCTCATGAGTAAAGTTACTCTCATAGGTATGTGTTTGCAGGACAAGGCCTAAATGATCCTTTGTAAACCAAAAATATTCTGCATTTAATGAAAATATTACAACATTGCTTCCCCTGGAAGCAAAAGAGTATGAAATATAATTGTCATGAAATTTTGTTTCTAGGTAGATTTTGACATGAACTAGGGAACAGGCTTGTTTGAACTTTATGGCCTTCTTATTCAATTTTTATCATTTTTAGAAATCTCAATAGGGTTCAGTTGCATTAATCTAACAATGGGGGAACTTTCCTGTGGCCAAAATAATTCCACAAATGCAGATGCTAATATAAAGATGTGTAACATATTGATCTAAAATATCTGTCGATATTGCAGTTGGTACTTTTATTAAAATTTTTATTAACTTCCCATTTATGCAAATGTAGGTCAATTCTTGCCTTTTTAAAAAGCACAGTGGAAAAAAGCAATGAAATAAATACTATCGGAGCCAAAACATTTCTCGTATAGGGAAAACAAACAAATAAATTTGAAAGCTAGAAAAGAAAAACTTCAGACCATCAGTCAAGCCAGAAGAAGGTTGTTTATTTAAATAATCAAGTAAAACAAGATGAATTTAGGACTAACTTGTTTAATGTGACTATTTAAGTGAGTAAATCACTTGTACAGTGCTTGTTTTTGCAGATATTCATATTCATCCCTGGTGGAGATTTGATATTTCCGATGCAGTTACACCAGGGATGAGTATGGCTCATCCTTTCTTTACATGGCCAAACTGCTTTTTCCAGCATAGTTTTTTTACATGAGAAATATTTTGGATCAGATAAGAGCTATGCTGATGTACCAATTGATATTATGTTAATGAATAGTTAGATAAATGCTCTAGCAAATTTGCATATAATGAACATGACCATAACCCTTCGTTGAAGTGCAGGTCCCTGTATGGCTGCCCAGATAATAGACTCTTTCCATATCAACCGTGCAACCAAGCAGAGAGGAAAAGCAGGTTCTGTAAGTTCTCTTTCACCCAGTCAACAAAACTACCATTGTGACTGCAGAAGTATCGAGTAGTTACTAGTATGGGAGTGATTATCCAAATGCAGTTATGCAATGTTGGTATGGGAATGACGACCTGTACTGAGTCTATGTGGGTATGTCTACACTGCAACTAGACATCTGCGGCTGGCCCATGCCAGCTGACTCGGGCTAAGGAGCTGTGTAATTGCAATGCAGACATTCAGTCTCGGGCTGCAGCCTGAGGTCTGGGATCTTCCCATCTCCGAGGATCCTAGAACTCCAGCCCAAGCACAAACGTCTACACCACAATAAAACAGCCCCAGTCAGCTGGCACAGGCCAGCTGTGGGCATCTAATTGCAGTGTAGACATACCTTGTGTGTTATCAGCGTAAACGAGATGTTTCCAAAAGCCTGAGCAGACTCAGACAGCATTGAGTGCTCACACAGTTAATAAAAAATGCTGTGCCTTTGCTTCTGGCAAACTTGACTCCTGAATACTTATTGACTAGGGCTGGTCTAAAATTTTCTGCCCAAACTGGTTTTCTATGGAAAAGTGGGTTTTCAGCTAAACACTTTTTGCAAAAAAAAAAAAAAAAAAAAAAAAAAAAAAGCCTGTTGTCCATGGAAAATATTGACTTTTTGTTTAAAACAAAAACAAACAAACCCACACCCAAAACCCAATATATTTTGATTTGGAAATGCCTCCTGGGAGTTACACTTTGAGTGACTCATGTTCTCATTCTCTTTATGGGCTGGGCTCGACTCACATCGTGTACTTGGGGTAGCTTGCCAAGGTGGGAAGAGTGTGGTGCATCAGGGGAGATGTAGTCCAGCCAGAGATCCAGCCTACAGAGGCTCACACCCTAAAACCTTCCCAGCAAACGGAAACCAAAATGGTTCAGCTTTGACAAAACAGCATATTTTGCTGAAATTTCATTT
Source organism: Terrapene triunguis (assembly GCF_002925995.2). Classification (NCBI taxonomy): domain Eukaryota; kingdom Metazoa; phylum Chordata; order Testudines; family Emydidae; genus Terrapene; species Terrapene triunguis. The sequence goes on along the minus strand of NW_020664492.1, from coordinate 4,460,550 downwards.
TAGCAAAAATATTCCAACCAGCTCTATTAATGCTTTTAAAAAAAGAAGAATTTGGTGCCAATCTATATGTATTTACCAGATATTTATTATAAGGATGGTACATAACTATACATAAATATCTTTGCCTTGTTCAAGAACCTTTTCTGTCCTCATCAGACGCAAATATATATAACCTTAAGAGTGGCAATTATTTCACGAGGTAATGGATACAAGATGTTTTGCATTAGCACCATATGCAAGTGTATAAACAAAAGCAAATGTACGGTGATAACATGTCATTGACTCAGGGCCCTCAAATTCCACGGAAGTAGTTGGGTTTAATAGTTAGAATGTGGTACTAGGAGTCAATTGTCCTGGTTTCTAGTCCTAGCTCTGCTTTTTCCTTGCTCAGTGGTTTTAGACAAGACATTGCACCTCTCCATGCCTCATGTTACACATCCATAAAATAGCTAGAATGGATATTATCGTTTCCAGTGGCAGAGTGAGGCTAAATTGGGGTGCAGCTTGGTCTGGAGGAATGACTTATAGGTTTGAAAGTTAAAAAGTCCTGACTTCTAATCCCAGCTCTGGCGTTTTCTTCATGTATGGCCCTGGGCAAAGCACTTCACCTCAGTTTCCCCAAATGGAAAACAAGGATAATACTTATTTACCTTACAGGGGTTTGTTGAGGATTACTCAGAAAGGCCTGTATGGTCCTTTGACTAGCTAAAAGTGCTATAATGAGTGCTAATTATATTAACGTTTGTAAAGTACTTTGAGCTGCTCCTATGATCAGTATTACTGTATATAAGTACTAATGTTACTTAATGAGCACATTTTACAGAAGAGTTCTCTTGTGATTCTTCAAACCTTACTAAAATTAATGTGGTAATGTCTATGGTATGACTAGATCCTGCTAAATCTTGGTTGCCCCATCTATAGTTGTAATGTATTGGAGAATTTAATGCTAGCTTGTGCGTTAATTTCTGAGGGCAATTCAAGGGGTTGGTGCTGATCTGGTTTCTGAATCCCTGATAATTAAGAGGCTGCTCCCCTCTATGCTTTACATCAAAATATGAGCTCTAACACATTGCTTGTGGTTCCATTACCCAGGTTTAAATGGAAGGGGGCTGGTGGCAGGGTATTGTTGGTAAGAGATCCTCAACTGTCATTTTAATGTTATTGATAAATATGCCTAGATATTGTGCTATGGTTGGTGCTGCATAAATCCAAGTAAATAAATAAAATAATACTTAGAATTTAAAGAGCACTATACACTTTTAAAGGGCTTTACAATCATGAACTAATTAACCCTGGAACTTCCTGCTCAGACACAATGCAGAGGAACTGCCCCATTATATTTCAGATTGGATGATCATGTATGTACTAGCTGTTGAGATGCCTGACATAAGTAATAGTTAATAATAGCTGCAAGAAAAAAGCAATTTAGAAAGGGATAACCAACAGTGAATGCACTAGTGGAAGGCGCTCAGATACTAGGGTGATGAGCACGGTATAGAAACCTGTAGAGTAGAACAGAATAATGTTACTTTTGGTTGTCCGTCTAACCATGGGGTGGGCAAACTTTTTGGCCCGAGGGCCATATCTGGGTATGGAAATTGTATGGCGAGCCATGAATGCCCTTGAAATTCGGGTTGGGGTGCAGGAGGGGGTGAGAGCTCTGACTGGAAGTGTGATGGCTCTGGGGTGGGGCTGGGGATGGGGTGTTTGGGGTGTAGGAGGGTGCTCCAGGCTGGGATCGAGGGGTTTGGAGGGCGGGAGGGGGATCAGGGCTGGGACAGGGGGTTGTGGCGCAGGAGGGGCTCAGGGGTACAGGCTCTGGCAGCACTTACCTCAAGCAGCTCCTGGAAGCAGCAGCATGTGCACCCCCCCCCCCCAGCTCCTAGGCGGAGGCGCAGCCAGGCGGCTCTGTGCGCTGCTCTGTCTGCAGGCACTGCCCCTGTAGCTCCCATTGGCTGCAGTTCCTGGCCAATGGGAGCTGCGGGGCCGGCACTTGGGGCCGGGGCAGCGTGTGGAGCCCCTTGGCTGCCCTTATGTGTCGTAGCTGGAGGGGAGACATGTTGCTGCTTCCAGGAGCCACGCAGAGCTGCAGCATGCATGGAGCGGCCCCCCAACCCCGCTCCCTGGCTGGAGCGCGGGAGCGGGGGAAGCCCCAGACCCCTCTCCCCAGTGGGAACTCGAGGGCTGGATTAAATCGGCTGGTGGGCCAGATGTGGCCCCACGACTGTAGTTTGCCCACCCCTGGTCTTACCTATCTGAAAATGGAAGGAAGTTACACAGTGGGCTGGCTTTTGCCACTAGGCTCTTCTGAGGAGCTTTCCTTTTAAGACCCTCATCCTGCAACAAGATCTACAAGGACAGAACCTTAGCATCATGTGGAGTCCAGTTGATTTTGGTGGGAGCCCATGAATGCTAATCTTGGCTCGAGATAACTTAAGTTGGGTTCTGGAAGTTGGCCCAGCTGCAGACAGGTTGCCTTAGAGGCTCTCTGAGAGCAAGCCTGGTGTAAAGATAGAAATGTCTGGAAGCAAAGAGCTGTAGGAATTGACCATGACTGAGATCTGAAATCTGCATGAAAGCAGACAAAATTCTCCAGAGGTACAATTTTGACATACTGGAAGCACTCTGTTTTCATTGTGGATGGAAACACTGGAACCACAAACAAGAGCAATCAATTGGCATGAACACTTTTGTTCTCATAACAGATGGTGTTTGAGTGTATGATCATTAATTTTTAATAGTGTAAATATTAGATCTAGTAGAAGAACATCCCCATAGAAGGGAGATCTTAGAGGAGAATCAAAATTATAAAATTCTGCTAAGATCATAACTCCCTTGCGTGTAATATTAACAGTGGGCCAAATCCTCAGCTGCTAGAGGTCAGCATAGCTTTCCATGGAGGTAGGATGATTTCCTGCAGCTGAGGATCTGACCAGTATCCCAGTGCACTTGAACTCCATCTGGAGGCAGACAGAGGCAGACACACAAAACAATTTTAGGTTTATGACAAATGAAGTTCACAAAAAAATGTAAGCCAATAAAGTTCTGAAGATCCCCACTGAGACTTTGAATAAAACTCTATTAGCATTATTTGAAGTATTTACAGCATTGTAAATTGTTTTCTAACTACACAGATATCATAATTAACACTTACCTAACGCTGTTTCTATTCAAAGGGCTACACAAACATTAACTAATTAATCAGCATCCAGGAAAATCCTCAGTCTTCTGAAGGACTTTTATTTTGTTAAGGCTGTCAGTGCAGCTCTCGGCTCAGGCTCATCGGGGAATCCTGATTGGCTGTTCAGATTTCCTCACTGAGGAACATTCCATTATTATTTATTTAAATGACACTCGTGCCAAAAGGCCCAAACTGAGACTCCATTGTACTAGGCACTGTACAAACCCATAGCCAGAGACAATCCCTGCCCTCAAAGAGCTTACAGTCAAAATAGACAAGACGGACAAAGGATGGGAGAGGAAACAGAAAGGTGAAGTGACTTGCTTGAGGCCACACAGCAGGGCAGCAGCAGAGCTGGAAACAGAACCCGGTGTTCTGACCCCCAGCCCAATGCCCTACCAACTAGAGCATTAGATTACTCTAAAACTAAAGCCATAAACGAAACAGCACTAGCGCCACAATTAAAAATAGATCAATGATTTGTAATAAACAAACACCCTCGACACAGCAGTAGTATTGCCATTAGCTTTGCTTTGCAATTCTCCTACCCAAGCCTCCACTTTGCGTGGGCTGGTTGATGCCTGCTGTCTGCGTGAAGCCTTTGAAGTGAACGGGCTAAGGCTGCTAAGAACAGCTCAGAGGAAAAATGGCAGCATTAAATATTTGAAAAGACGTTTCTGTTCCCCTCGCAGCTCAGTTTTGGCTGAGCTTTGTGAGCAGAATAGTAAGGAGAGGTTTTTGTTGTTTTTTAAATGCCGTTTTGTCTCTTATGTTCCTTGTTTGTCACGAGGAGATTAGATGTGGGGTGTGTCCACCTGCACAATGCATGAGCTGCCCTGTGGATGGGCAGCCCACAGTGGGGAGATGTACTGTCCTGAGAACTTGGGCCAGCTTGTGCCCCTTTCCCCCAGGTCTATGCCCAGAGAAGGCCCTACATGGTTACTACCACTACACCCTCCCATCATCAGTCTCAGTGCCGCTTTCAAATACTCACATCCATCTGGTGGCACAATTCACCCAAACCAGAAATAACAGAACTGCCTTAAGTGTCTCTCTTGCATTGATTACTTGGAAACTCTCAGATGTCCCTTATCTGTGGGCAGAATTTGGCCTTATAAAATCATGAAAAATAATGTGCATTACTCAACATTAGGGCCAAATTCTGCTTTCAGTCATGCCAGTACAAATATAAGTAACTCCAGTGATTTTAAATGGAGTTACTCCAGATTTGAGCTAGCGTGACTAAGAGAAGAATTTGGCTCTTAGTGGCCAGAAAATATACACTAACCTATTTCACAGAGAAATGCTTACCTTAGTGAACATCACTGTTAAATTGTTGTTGTACACTACAAAAGCTATAATCTGACTATATAGGGGCATAAATTCTCAATTTAAAGTTCACACCAATGAATTTAATGATGTTCACACCTATAAACAACACAAAGTTTGGGCCTACGTGTTTCTAATGTACAGATCACAGTGGCATGCATCATAATATCCAAATGTTTTTTTTAAAGTAAAGGCAAATGAAACATATATATTTATACTAAAGATTAATTCTCAGCAGATTTAATTAAATAAAATTTTAGGATTTCAAGTTCAGGGATTCAGAGCAACAATTAAGTGACTTATCCAGCACAATACAAACAGTTCTTATTTTGCACTAGAATATATAACATAAAGAAGAGATTGATTGGCACAAGCCTTGTAATTCCAGTATGTACACAGTAATATAAAAGGTCCATCTGAATGTTTGTTATGCATTTTACTTGTATCCTCTGAAGAAAAAAATGAGTTTAGAGAGCATTTTAACCTTTGCATTTTAATAAACTGAATGAGAACTCAGTGATGTGAATATTCATGTAGACCATTTTGTAGTACATGGTCTGTCAGTCAAACGCATCTCTTTCTTTACTGAATGCGGGGGCGGGGGGAAGCTAGCGCCATACGTTATGAACCAGTAAATATTAAGGAAAGATGAATCAGTAATTTTGTTAAGAGGATTTCACTCTGATCATGTTTAGTAGTAGATAGAAAAAAAAACCCACTAGATTATCTTGGAATAAAACAGACACAAAGACTATTCAGTTATAATATTGCTGATAAAACACACTGCTACTGGAAACTTGTATGCAAAAGTTCCTCCATTCCTAATGTGTGGTGTTTTTTTTTTCCAACATCTACAAATTATTTTTGACTTAGCCAAGCAGGGAGCCTACTTTCAACCCTCAATTGGAAAATCATGGAAGCTTTATCAAGTCTTCCACCTGCATCTCTTTTTAGCATCACAGTTCTTTATTCTCTAAAGGATGAAAAACCCTGGCATATAAAAACTTTGTTAAGCTGTCACTGTCAATAGAGTTAAAAAAAATAATGGTTGACAAAGAAGAAACAAATTGCATCTTCAAATAAGTTTCCTTCAAGCTATTGTTAAAAGCTATAACCTCTGATGTTAACTAAATTTAACCCATACTGACCCTCATTGTGCCCCTTAACCTCTTCTTTATTCTGCTTCCTGTGGCTGCTGAAGAAAACTGGCCCAGTCATTGGAAAAGAGTTCTCTGTTGCACACAAAGGCTCAGCCTAGCTGCTAGTCTGTCAGGAGGCACAGAATAGACTGAGAGGTCAGCACCTGTGCTGAGAAGCAGGTGACAGTGAACTGCCTGGATCATTCTAGGGCAAGTTGTAATAGTTTCTACCCTTCAAATATCACACTGTAGTTTAGGGTATTCAAGGCAGTGAAGTTCACGTTTTCTTTGTGAATGCAGACTTTAAACAAATTAATCCATTGCTGTTCAACTGACTGTAAAATTAGTAGATTTACTGTTGCAAAAAAAAAAAAAGAGAGAGAGAGAGAGAGCTTTCACTTCTACTTTAATAAGGTCACGGATGTGTCCTAGGCTGCCAACAAAGCAGCTTTTAAAATCTTCGCAGCTGAACCCAGCAACTTGCAACCCAGCAACTTGCAGCTGCAGAACAATGTCTCAGATGTACAGTGGAAAGTCCTCGCCATACAGTCAAGATGTAAAACTAGACATTTTAAAAAACCTGCTACATGGGGAAGTTTTAACTTTAATTGTATTTCACCCTGGGGACTCACAGGCTTGTTTTATGGTTAACATTCTAATATATTCAGTCAGCCTTTCTTTTCACTGAGTATAAGCAGTCCTTTGCCGGGATTCAGTAAATCAGTATAAGCGACGTAATGGCAGGGCATGCATCTTCAAAAGATTTTTTTTTTAAATTCATAGAAAAGACAGATTTTCAAAAACAAAACTTTAGCCTGTTTCAACTGGATTCTTGCATTATGTGTGAGGGCTCAGTTAGAAGTTATTGTTTATCACTTGCTGGTTTGTAAAAATGTAATTGCCTTTTCTTGTTAGAAAAGAGAAATGGAAATGTGTGTACGAAGTACCTTTCAAAGCCTAGGGATAGAAAGTTAATGAATGAATTACTGTAGTCTCTAGGAATCAGTAAATGTATGCATTGAGAATTTTTGCATCATTTGGATGTCTGTATGTACTAAAACTGTGTGTTTTAAAAGATACGTAAAGTTCTATCCTGTTCTCTCCCTTTGGTGCGAGGGAGTTTTTCAAATGAGTTGCCTGACAGAGCCATATACAAAGACTGAGATGAATGTTGGTAGTAAGAGTACTTATCATTTATTCATAGATCTCAACACACTGTACAAAGGAGTATAGCATCTTTATCCCCATTCTGCAAATGGGAAGCCTGAGGCACAGAGAGCTATTGGGAACTGCAGGTGCTCAGCTCCTCTGAAAATGAGTACACTTCTATTTAGGTGACTAAATATGGATTTAGGAGCATAACTGTAGACACCCAGATTTGAAAATTTTGCCCTATAATTCTTAGCGAATATTGTTTGGAAAATAGAAAAAGTTGCATAAACAGATATTTCCAATACAGTATGGGTTTGAGTTCTACTTACCTCTTGTCCAATTCCAGGCCTAATGGCTGCTTGGAAAAACTTCTGTTCCTGAATTAGGTGTTCATGGTATTACTCCTATGGGAATTCTGCACCACTGCGCAATGCAGAATTTTGCAGAAATTAATGTTGTGCATGCAGAAATTCTTTTCCCCTACAGAAATGGGCTGCAGAGATGTTGGCCACCACTAGGGGCTGCTGGACCTGGCAGAGCCCAGCTCGCAAATAGAAGACAAGGCCCGGAGGAGGGGGAGGGAACTGGAGGGTTCACAGCAGCTGCAGTTCCCAGCATGCCCTGAAGGACGGAGGCAGCAGCGCACAGGATACTCCATGCAAGCCTGGGATCGAGCATCAGGCTGTTTCTCCCTCTGAATTCCTGGGCTCTGGGGAGTAAAGTGTGTGAGTGTCTGGGCCGGGTGGGGCCCCGCAGCTAGCTTCTGGGGGGGGGGTAAGGGATGTGAGTGTCTGTGCTGGGGGCCGCAGCTGGGCTCTGGGGGGCAGGGGTGTGTGTGTCTGGGCCAGGGGAGGTTCCGCAGCTGGCCTCTGGGAGGCAGAGGATGTGAGTTCTGGACTGGGGGGGCTGCAGCTGGATTCTGGAGGGAGGGGGTTTGAGTGTCTGGCCCCCCAGCTGGGCTCTGGGGAGGAGGGGGCAGAGAAACAGGAACTGGGTTGTTGTAGGGGTTTCTTTAACTCTACTCCAGTGTGTTCCCTGCTGTGCTCAACAAGCTGTTTCCTCCCAGCTTGTTAGCTTGATTGCTTTGTTTACTTTATTTGCAAATATACTTTGTATATGTCTATGACTTACAAAGCTTGACCCAGACAGGTAAATCCATATTCCTTTGTCTAAGGCAGGCTTGCCTCAAAAACATATTTTAAGATCATATTTCCAGCACACATACATAACTTTTTATACACAACCAGTACATATATCATGCAAAGATATTCATGACCAGCATGGCACCAGTTTTTTATATGATACCTTACAATACATTGTTTGGCTAAATAGTCTTACAACAGTGTGTTGAGTGTGCGCTTTGCTAGTTGGCATAAAGGGGCTCTTAGGTTCACAAATAAACTATCATCATGACTATTTCATCAAGTGCTAGCAGCAGCATGCTGCTTTACAACCAAGGAGATGGACAAAATAGATCAGACACATCTGACCTGAACTCTGACCTGGGGGAAAAGTCCTCCCCAACCTCACATATGGAGACCAGTTAGACCTTCAGCATGTGACCAAGAACCAGCCAGTCAAGTACCTTAGAGAGAGAATGCTCACTGCCGCAATAAAAACAAACAAACAAACAAACAGAAAACAGCCCTTCCTCACCCCTGTAGGTGGTCGGCCACAACCCTGAAGCATGAACTTTTAGGAATATAAGACGTAAACTGGAAGTGAGCCCCAGGGCTGCTGAGCCCTGCCCCCTACCATTACAAGAAACCCTGTCATACAACTGCACTCATGAATTTGTCCAGTTTTCTTTTAAAACTAATTAAGTTGTTTGCCCCTACAACTCCTATTGGCAGGCTGTCCCAGAACCTCAGCCCTCTGATGGTTAGAAACCTTCTTCTAATTTCCAGTCTGAATTTCTTCATGGTTTACATACATTTGTTCCTGTGCCAGCATTGTCCTCTAGCTTAAATAACTCTTCATCATCCCTGCTATTTAACGCCCCCCTCCCCCAATGAATTTATAAAGAACAATCTTATCACCTCTCAGCCTTCTTTTTGTTAGACTAAACAAACCAAGCTCTTCCAGTGCCCTCTCATAAGACAGGCCAGGTAGGAGCTGTGCATAGTTTGATATATGGAACAAATATGGCAGGAACTGTCCCAAGACCAATCTATATCACACAGAAGTCCAGGAAAAACCAATTGCCTGCATTAAGTAATAAGTAGAAATAACCATGAAAAAGCTGCATAAGTACATTTTCTTCTGGGTTATGTATTGTCAAATGGACACGGGCTTTTGTTGAGTAACTTGTCTGAATGATAATCACTTATTTTATTTATCAGTATTAAATAGTGTGCTAAGCATCTACTAATACAGATAACAGCCACAGGTCCCAACCTTTCAGAGCACTTGGCTGCTTTGTACCACTTCAGCAGTGTAAAGCAGAACCTAATGTCAGCAGGCCCAGCCACTTAAGGATCCCTTTAGTCTAAGGAATCCTCAGGTGGCATACAGTCACCACCACAGCTCCTACTGCACAACTCTCGTAGTCACGCAGCGGGCAGGGATGGGGCACCCCAGCATCAGAGTGAGCCTCAGCAGCCAGGGGGCCACTGGCAGCCAACACGAGCCAGTACTGCCTTTGACCTGCTCCAGCTTTCACTGGGGTATGTGCTGGAACCAGAGGCCTCAAGATGGGGGGAACATAAAGGTGGCTAAAAGCCGCCTTTGTGCCTGATGCTGGACCTGCCCCCAAAGAATCATAGAATATCAGGGTTGGAAGGGACCTCAGGAGGTCATCTAGTCCAACTCCCTGCTCAAAGCAGGACCAATTCCCAACTAAATCATCCCAGCCAGGGATTTGTCAAGCCTGACCTTAAAAACCTCTAAGGATGGAGATTCCACCACCTCCCTAGGTAACCCATTCCAGTGCTTCACCACCCTCCTAGTGAAAAAGTTTTTCCTAATATCCAACCTAAACCTCCCCAACTGCAACTTGAGACCATTACTCCTTGTTCTGTCATCAGGTACCACTAAGAACAGTCTAGATCCATCCTCTTTGGACCCCCCTTTCAGGTAGTTGAAAGCAGCTATCAAATCCCCCCTCATTCTTCTCTTCTGCAGACTAAACAATCCCAGTTCCCTCAGCCTCTCCTCATAAGTCATGTGCTCCAGCCCCCTAATCATTTTTGTTGCCCTCCGCTGGACTCTTTCCAATTTTTCCCCATCCTTCTTGTAGTGTGGGGCCCAAAACTGGCCACAGTACTCCAGATGAGGCCTCACCAATGTCAAATAGAGGGGAACGATCACGTCCCTCGATCTGCTGGCAATGCCCCTACTTATACAGCCCAGAATGCCATTAGCCTTCTTGGCAACAAGGGCACACTGTTGACTCATATCCAGCTTCTCGTCCACTGTAATCCCTAGGTCCTTTTCTGCAGAACTGCTTCCTAGCCATTCGGTCCCTAGTCTGTAACAGTGCATGGGATTCTTCCGTCCTAAGTGCAGGACTCTGCACTTGTCCTTGTTGAACCTCATCAGGTTTCTTTTGGCCCAATCCTCTAATTTGTCTAGGTCCCTCTGTATCCTGTCCCTACCTTCCAGCGTATCTACCACTCCTCCCAGTTTAGTGTCATCCGCAAACTTGCTGAGAGTGCAGTCCACGCCATCCTCCAGATCATTAATGAAGATATTGAACAAAACCAGCCCCAGGACCGACCCCTGGGGCACTCCACTTGAAACCGGCTGCCAACTAGACATGGAGCCATTGATCACTACCTGTTGAGCCCGACGATCTAGCCAGCTTTCTATCCACCTTATAGTCCATTCATCCAGCCCATACTTCTTTAACTTGCTGGCAAGAATACTGTGGGAGACTGTATCAAAAGCTTTGCTAAAGTCAAGGAATAACCCATCCACTGCTTTCCCCTCATCCACAGAACCAGTTATCTCCTCATAGAAGGCAATTAGGTTAGTCAGGCATGACTTGCCCTTGGTGAATCCATGCTGACTGTTCCTGATCACTTTCCTCTCCTCTAAGTGCTTCAGAATTGATTCCTTGAGGACCTGCTCCATGATTTTTCCAGGGACTGAGGTGAGGCTGACTGGCCTGTAGTTCCCCGGATCCTCCTCCTTCCCTTTTTTTAAAGATGGGCACTACATTAGCCTTTTTCCAGTCATCCGGGGCCTCCCCCGATTGCCATGAGTTTTCAAAGATAATGGCCAATGGCTCTGCAATCACATCCTCCAACTCCTTTAGCACCCTCGGATGCAGCGCATCCAGCCCCATGGATTTGTGCTCATCCAGTTTTTCTAAATAGTCCCGAACCACTTCTTTCTCCACAGTGGGCTGGTCACCTCCTCCCCATGCTGTGCTGCCCAGTGCAGCAGTCTGGGAGCTGACCTTGTTCGTGAAGACAGAGGCAAAAAAATCATTGAATACATTAGCTTTTTCCACATCCTCTGTTACTAGGTTGCCTCCCTCATTCAGTAAGGGGCCCACACTTTCCTTGACTTTCTTCTTGTTGCTAACATACCTGAAGAAACCCTTCTTGTTACTCTTAACATCCCTTGCTAGCTGCAACTCCAAGTATGATTTGGCCTTCCTGATTTCACTCCTGCATGCCTGAGCAATATTTTTATACTCCTTCCTGGTCATTTGTCCAATCTTCCACTTCTTGTAAGCTTCTTTTTTGCGTTTAAGGTCAGCAAGGATTTCACTGTTAAGCCAAGCTGGTCGCCTGCCATATTTACTGTTCTTTCTACACATCGGGATGGTTTGTTCCTGCAACCTCAATAAGGATTCTTTAAAATACAGCCAGCTCTCCTGGACTCCTTTCCCCCTCATGTTATTCTCCCAGGGGATCCTGCCCATCAGTTCCCTGAGGGAGCCAAAGTCTGCTTTTCTGAAGTCCAGGGTCCGTATTCTGCTGCTCTCCTTTCTTCCTTGTGTCAGGATCCTGAACTCGACCATCTCATGGTCACTGCCTCCCAGGTTCCCATCCACTTTTGCTTCCCCTACTAATTCTTCCCGGTTTGTGAGCAGCAGGTCAAGAAGTGCTCTGCCCCTAGCTGGTTCCTCCAGCACTTGCACCAGGAAATTGTCCCCTACACTTTCCAAAAACTTCCTGGATTGTCTGTGCACCGCTGTATTGCTCTCCCAGCAGATATCAGGGTGATTAAAGTCTCCCATGAGAACCAGGGCCTGCGATCTAGTAACTTCTGCTAGTTGCCGGAAGAAAGCCTTGTCCACCTCATCCCCCTGGTCTGGTGATCTATAGCAGACTCCCACCACAACATCACCCTTGTTGCTCACACTTCTAAACTTAATCCAGAGACTCTCAGGTTTTTCTGCAGTTTCATACCGGAGCTCTGAGCAGTCATACTCCTCTCTTACATACAATGCAACTCCCCCACCTTTTCTGCCCTGCCTGTCCTTCCTGAACAGTTAAGCTTCTTACCCAGTCTGGAGAACCTGCCCCATGATTAAGGCTAAGATTTAGTCACAGGTATTTTTAATAAAAGTCATGGACAGGTCACGGGCAGTGAACAAAAATTCACAACCCCTGACCTATCCATGACTTCTACTATAAATACTCCTGACTAAATCTTAGGTGCTCTCGGGGGCTCTGGGGATACTGCTGCTGCTCTGGAGAGGGGGCTCTGGGTCGCCGCTGGTGCTTGGGGAGGAGGGTGGACCGAGGCACCTCTATTGTAGCCTGGGGGAGGAGGCACCGCTACTGCAGCTCAGGGGAGGGAGGCAGCCTGGGACCACCACTACTGCAGCTAGGGGGGAAGGAGCGGCCCGGGGTGACCCCAGCAGCAGCCAGTGCATAGGGTTGCCCGGTGTCCGTTTTTTTACCAGCAAGCCTGGTTGAAAAGGGACCCTGGCAGTTCCGGGGTCAGCACCGCCGACTGGGACATTAAAAGTCCAGTCGGCGAGGCAATGGGGGAAAGGCAGGCTAGTCCCTATCTGTCCTGGCACCGCGCTGCGCCCCGGAAGTGTCCAGCAGATCTGGCTCCTAGGTGGGGGGGCCACGAGGCGCCGTGCACTGCCCCCTCCTCGAGCACCGGCTCTGCACTCCCATTGGCTGGGAACCATGACCAATGGGAGCTGGGGGGCAGTGCCTGCAGGCGAGAGCAGTGCGCGCAGCCTTCTGGCCCTCCCCGCCTAGGAGCTGGACCTGCTGCTGGCCACTTCCGGGGCACAGTGCGGAGCCAGTACAGGCAGGGAGCCTGCCTTAGCCCTGCTGCACCACTGACAGGGAGCCACTTGAGATAAGCCCGAGCCCCTGCCTCAGCCCTGAGCCCCCACCCAAACTCGGAGCCCCCTCCTCCACCCAAACCTCTCATCCCCGGCCCCACCCCAGAACCCTCACCTCAGCTGGAGCCCTCACCCCTCCCCTCCGCTTCAACCTGCAGCCCCCTCCTGCACTCCGAATCCCTTGGCCCCAACCTCATCCTGGAGCCCACTCCTAAACCCCAAACCGCTCATCCCTGGCCCCACCTTAGAGTCCATACCCCCTCCTAAACCCCAACCCCCTGTCTCAACCCGAAGCCCCCTCCCGTGCTCTGAGTCCCTCACCCCCACCCTGGAGCCCCCTCCTTCACCCCAACCCCCTGCCCCAGCCCAGTGAAAATGAGTGAGGGTGGGGGAGAGTGAGCCACCAAGGGAGGGGGAATGTAGTGAGTGGAGGCAGGGCCTCAGGGAAGGGGCAGGATGGGGCCTCGTGGAAGGGGCAGGGCAAGGGTGTTCGGTTTTGTGCGATTAAAAAATTGATAACCCTACCGGAGCGGCTGGCCCCAAGGCCACCTGAGCTCCTTGGGCAGCTCTGGGGTCAGCCGTACCCACCAGCTGCATAAGTCACAGAGGTCACGGAAAGTCACAGAATCCGAGACTTCCGTGACAGACTCACAACCTTACCCACGATCCCTGCGCCGCGGATAGAAACCTGCCTGAAATTAGACATGCTGTGGGGAGTAACAAAACAATACAGAGGGAGTGAGGCAGGAAAGCTGGGGCAATAACAATAAGGTAATGTGGTTACTCAGTAACATAATATTTTAAATAAAATTAATAAAATAAATAAGTGGATTAACTAATCAACTAGTTTCTTCAAGGTGTAGCAGGAGTTTTAAAGAGGTATTAGAAATTCCCATTTCACCATGTAGCTGGGGGAGAGGTGAGGCCGCATGAGCTGGGGAAGAAAGAACCTCTTGGGAGGAGCCAGCCAGAAATATAAGCAGACAAGCAGTTGCAGCAGGGACCTTCAAACACTGATTACATCATGAGAGCCTCACTGTCCTCCTTCCATCCCTCTCCCATAGCCCCTCTCCCTTCTTTCAGGTCTCTGTTTAGTTCCCCCCCAACAAAAGCCCACACGTATTTTTTTCTGAAAAAAGAAACAATAAAATCGTGGACCTAACATGACATTTGCAGACCATCATACTGTTTGCGCAGCCTGTGGGCTACATCCCCATTCCTCACCCTTTCTCCATCTTGTCTGCTTAGATTGTAAGCTCTTCCGGGCAGGAACTATCATTCTGTTTGTACAGTGCCTAGGACAATGGGGCTCTGACCTCAGCTGGGGCATCTTGGCACTACTGTGGAACAGATAAATTATAACCATGGAATGAAGTGAGGATAGTGACCTTGCCAACCAGTTTCAGAAGGGAGATCCATGCTAGGGGAGTCACATGGAAAAACATGGAGACCGTTGTTGGAAGAAGTGGACAAATAGGCTATTGAGGCTGATGTCATTGGTGGACTGGACTGGACAGAAAATGATGTGATGGGGGGGGGCAGTGTTATCATTAATCATGTTATTTACAGTAGTGCCTAAGGACCACCTAAGATCAGGGCCCCATTGTGTTAGGCCCTGTACAAAACACAGACAATCCCTGCTCTGACAAGCTTTCCATCTGAATAGACAAGACAGACGGGGGGGGGGGGGTGACACACAACAAATATAACACATAAGCAAAGAGATCAATGTGATGGCAGCAGATGTCATATTAGTTTCATGATTTTGTTTATTTGGTGGAGGGATAATTTAATTGGAAGTTTAAAAATGACGGAATATAATCAAGTTTAGAATGATGGAATATAACTTCTTGCACATTGAAATGTCTTGCTTTCAAGCATCAAGGTTTGGTCCCAGCTCAGTGAGGTGAGCATTAGCTTTATAGCAGAGGCAACCCATAACTGCTGATAGTGTGGGGGGCACAATTTAAAGGTTCTGGAGGGGCATGTGACGGCTCCACGTATTGCTTCTGCTACCAGCTGCAGTAGATGCCATGCACAGCAAGGCGATCATCAGGGAAATCACGAACAATGTATGTTTGACTCACAAAAAAGCAGCAATCTTCTTCTTGACTCCTGAAGTGTCTAAGCAAAGGGGTCAAGTGGCCCTGGCATAAGGGATCAGCAGCCTCAGCTTATTGCCAATAGAAAGTTGTTCATGACACGGATCCCAGAGGCCCTGGCTGATGAACAGGATCCCGGGGCTGGGTGCAAGCTGGGCGACAGAGCTACTTGGCTTTCTCACTCCTGCTTAGGCAGCCCATGACTTACCCTCTAACACAAGTCGCCTCTGCCTCCTCTCTGCCCCCCCCCCAGTAGCCCCTTTTGCTGTCCCCGCCCTGCCGCTCCTCCATAAACCCCTGGCGGGGCACGTCCTGCTCCCAGCACCGGGCGCAGAACCAACCCCTGGCGGGAGCACTCACCACACTTGCAGCCTTGCCGGCAGGCTCCTTCCTTCCCCGCTGCCTCTGGCTGGGCTGGCGCTCTGGGAAAGCCCAAGGCCCTCCCCCACACACAGGGCACTGCCCAGGAGGAGCCGAGCACTACATGTGCCAAAGCCACCTGGAGTCCCACGCAGCATTGGCATGAGGGAGCCTCTCTGCCCCTCAGATAAGCGCTGAAGTGGGGGGAAGCGATTTCCAGCCTGTTCCTGCCCTGAACTTGCAGGCTTTGCAGCAGCCCCCCGGGGAGAGGCTTAGAGCCCTCTTCACCATTCCGCTGCCCCACTTGGCCCAGACCCTGGCCCCAGGGAACACAGGGCTGTTCTTTCCCCTAGGCTTTCTGCCCAAGGCAGCAGCCATATGTGGCGCCACTCCTCCTGCCTTCCCCTGCTGAGCCACCTCTGACCAGGCACCATGGCAGCTGAAGCCGCTGCAGAGCCCAGCACCCAGGACTGGTTCAGGGAAGGTGGGGATGGATCTGCTGGTTCCCTCCCAGCCCAGCTCCCTGCTGCCAGGCGCCAGCAACAGCCCTGCCACGCCTGCTCCAACAGCTCTGCCTACCCCCAGTGTGCTGCCCAGCTCCATGGAGAGCCCCAACACTAAGCCGCTCATGCTGAGTCCCCTAGATTACAATGGCTCCACCCTGCAAGCACCCCAGTGCTGGTGGATGCCTGGTTAGTTCCTCTTTTCTTTGCCCTCATTATGCCGATGGGGCTGGTGCCAGATTAACAGGTTTTCAAACTGTGGGGTGCGCCGCCTAGGGGGGCATGTCCCACAGTTTGAAAATCTCTGATCTAGAAGCTGTTGTAAATGGAAGTCAGAAATCTGTGGGGGCACGTGACCTTGTGTGTCCTCCCCCCATGTGTCGCCTCTGCTTTATATCTCATACTAACATTAAAAATTGTACATGTAGGAGATTTTCGAAGATACTATCATTTGGGCCTTTGAAAATCTCCCCCTATTTAACATTGCATAGTCCAAGGTTCAAAAATAAAGTGGTAATTCAATCTTTTTTGCTTCAGCCAAAATTATCCTCAGTAGCTGCTGGCACTCTTGAGTTCCACACCTGTGTAGGTGAATCTGGATTCCAAGGGGAAAATATTTTGCCTTCTGCAGGTGAAAAAAAGCGGTATCAATCACATTCTGTCACTCCTTTCCCTATGGCAGAGTCTTTTCCTCTCTCAAGGATGCAACTGGGGTCTTGAAAATGATTATTAATAATTTATATTGCAATAGCTTCATATTGAGGGCTCACTGAACTAAGCTTTTACAGTCTAAAAGACAGATAGATGAAACAGAAAAGCAGGCAGTGAGGGAGGCTGGGAAGCAAGGTAACAAAAACAATAGGATGTTTTATCATAGAATAATGGGTGTACAATTTTTAGCTGTAGCGGTTAACACAACTTGCCACCTACCTTGCCATTATCATGAGCAGCAGTTTTCTGTATTCATTACCATGGAGGAGAGTTTTAAAAAGGAATCTAAGGTGGTGGCTTTAGAGTTGTTCATAGACACCCCAAACATTTGAACATGGGGTTCAGATTTGAAATTCATTTAGAAAAGATTTTTCCTCTTATACAGAGCTGCACGCACTGCATTTTCTCTGAAGAATCACAGACACACAAAATTACAAATTTAGCAAAAGTTACATAAAATGACTATGACATTTCCTCAACCTACTGCAAGAATTGAAGCAATGACTGCAAACTTTCATATATATATATATATATATATATATATATATATAATAAAAGGAAAAATGTCACCCAGTCCTATTTTCTTTATAAGTTAAAATCAAAATGTTGCAATTTTCTATCAGGGAGGGGTGGAGGCCAGGATCCCCTTCTCTTCCTTTTTATTTATTTATTTATTTATTTAGTAAAACAATTGGTAATTTCTAAACACTAAAGCCTGATCTACACGACCAAGTTAGGTTGATGTAAGTTGCCTTGCAACAACCTATGTGCGCGTGTGTCTAGTGTCTACACCAGAGCTTGGCAACCTTTCAGAAGTGGTGGGCCGAGTCTTCATTTATTCACTCTGATTTAAGGTTTCACGTGCCAGTAATACATGTTAACGTTTTTAGAAGGTCTCTTTCTAGAAGTCTATAATATATAACTAAACTATTGTTATATGTAAAGTAAATAAGGTTTTTAAAATGTTTAAGAAGCTTCATTTAAAATTAAATTAAAATGCAGAGCCCCCCGGGACTGGTGGCCAGGACCCGGGCAGTGTGAGTGCCACTGAAAATCAGCTTGCGTGCTGCCTTCAGCACACATGCCATAGGTTGCCTACCCCTGGTCTACACTAACACGTGCATCCTTCCAGCCCAGTGCAGTCACTCTCAGCCCCTGTAGAGATGCACAAATAGCAACACAAATGTACAACTCAGCAGCAGCCAGCGAGATGCTCTCAACATGCATCACACACATGTAAACCCAGTAACCCCCGAGTCACACACGGGACCCCCAGACACCACCTCAGAAAGCAACACGCTGCAGCTCCCAGGGTCCCCACAACAAAGGCCATTGCCCGCCCGGCCCGGCCCGGCACAGGCTCCGCAGACACCCGCGGTTCCTAGCCCAACCCCCCGCGCACCCTGCACGCACAGGCCCCGCGCGGCGCAGGCGCAGACCCCCCTCCGCCTCCCGGCCGCCGAGCTCGCTCCGCCCCGACCCGCCTGGCACCGCCCGCCCTGCCGGATCCCCGGCCTGGCCCGCCAGGTAAGCGCAGCCGCCAAGCGCCTCCCGGCCCGGCCGCCTGCCCCGCCGCCGGGCCTCGGAGCCCGGCCGGGCGGGGGTGACGGGGCCGCAGGGAGGCGCTGACGTGCTGCTACCGCGCCCCGGGCCTGCCCCAGCCGACCTGGCAGGGGGAGGGGGAGCGGGAGCCCCGGAGAGCGACACTGTCCCCCCTCGGTATCCGCTCGCAGTACAGGTACACTCCTCCAGTACCCCCCCCCATACCCCGCCCAGTACAGGTACACTCCTCCAGTAACCCCCCCAATGCCCCTCCCAGTACCCGTACACCCCTCCAGTAACCCCCAATGCCCCGCCCAGTACAGGTACACTCCTCCAGTAACCCCCAATGCCCCTCCCAGTACAGATAC
This sequence comes from Terrapene triunguis, assembly GCF_002925995.2. Taxonomy (NCBI): domain Eukaryota; kingdom Metazoa; phylum Chordata; order Testudines; family Emydidae; genus Terrapene; species Terrapene triunguis. The sequence goes on along the minus strand of NW_020664492.1, from coordinate 4,441,901 downwards.
ACCCCTCCAGTAACCCCCAATGCCCCTCCCAGTACCCGTACACCCCTCCAGTAACCCCCCCAATGCCCCTCCCAGTACAGGTACACTCCTCCAGTAACCCCCCATGCCCCTCCCAGTACAGGTACACCCCTCCAGTACCCCAATGCCCCTCCCAGTACAGATACACCCCTCCAGTACCCCCAATGCCCCTCCCAGTACAGGTACACTCCTCCAGTAACTTGACTGGCCACCAAACTTGACTGTCCAGAGGACAAAGAAAGTTGGCCCATGGGATACTTTTGGCAGACTCCCGGAGCATGCATCTACTAGGGCTGTGTCTATACTGCAAAGCAAGAGGGTTTGAATCTAGAGCCCCGGCTTGACTCGGGCTCAGACCCTCCATCCTGGTGGGGTCCTGGGAGCCTGGGTCTAAGTCCTCTGTTAGTGCGATTTGTGTGTAGACAGAAGGGAGGTTAGGCTTGAGCCTGCAGTGTGGACATACTCTATGAAATACTGCTCCATTCCATATGCCTGTAGCAAACTCTTACCTTACCGTCCTCTCCCCAGTCTGCTTGCTTCACAAACATCACCTTGGACAGAAAAAGCATTTTAACAGCTATCTTGGGATAGCCATAGTAAAATGCACTCTCCCCACACCCCTTGGTTTCTTGGTTGAGTGCATTCTCTATGTAAGCTCTTTAAATGCCTTTGGAGGAGTAGGGAGAAACATCAGGATATTGTCCTAACTCACTATATACAGTAACAAGATTGTGCACACCTTTAAACACTGTCAATAGCAAATCTTTATTTTCAACTTTTGTCAAAACAATATAGCTTGACAAGTGAAACCACTAATATAGATGCAGCTGTGCTCTAATATTACTGCATATTTGTCTGAACTTAGAGATGACAGAGCTTTCTAGTTTAGTTACTGAAATGACAATAGGACTTAACCCACATAACAGCAAAACTGCCAAGTATCCTCCTTTGATTGCTTATATGGGATTAAGTTTGGGTAGCTCATATTTTGAGGAAAATACACTATTATTGTTATTTTGAGTCAGTGATGTAAGAAATAGGTTGTATACTAAAGGACAATTTCAACCCTGGGATAAATGTGTGCTCCTCTCTATGGGCTTCCTACAGGTGTGGTAATGGTCAGGTTTTAACCGCACGTGCAAAGATTATGCATGGAAGTCTCATTCTTTTAAGTTCCAAGCTTCCTATAAACCTCAGGGACATGAACTTCTAAGGACTTTGCAGAGATCTGATGCACAGACCTCAACTACTCTTGAGTGTCTTGGTGGACCCGAGTCAGTGTAGTATAAGTGAAAGAAAATATTCTAATCAAGGAGGGTGCCAGCAGCACCAGGAGAGAGGTTCCACTGTCAGATTTTCCATCCAACTTCCTTCATTTGTGCATGTAACTTCAAATGCTGAGACTTTAAAAACAAAACCCACCCCTCCAGACAATGACAAACTATCTGGTCTTACAATGGTAAATCAGCTAGCTCACATAACTCTTTGGGGTTCTTTAAAGTAAGCTTAGACCCTACATTTTAAAATATTGGAAAAAACTCTTTATGATGACCCTTCAGAAGCTTGAAATGGTTTCCCTGCCAAACCCTTCTTTCTCTATTGTATGAACACTTTATTATTGTAGGGTCGCTGCTGACTGTGCACCTTGAGTCTTATTAAATCAAAAAATACATGACTTTGCAAACAAATGAAAGGATAGTTTAAAAAAGGATAGTTTAAAAATTAGGGCTGCCAACCCTGACTTAGGTCTTTTTAACTAATGAACAGAGGTTTGTTTTTTTCTTTTTTCCCCATTTTCTCAGAATGGCTGCCCTTTGCCTAAGGAAATTAATACAGCAAGCCACAAGGAATGAAACTAGTTGCATAAGTAAATACTTGGACATTCCTTTGGTGCAAACCATGCAAAAGACAACATTCTCTCAAGCACTGATGGTGATGGCTGGTGCTAAAAGGAGACTTATGTTTCTACCTACAAAATCATTTTGTACAACTGAAGAAGCTGAAAAGAAACCAGAAGGAAAGAAAAGAAAAACAAATGCCCAAAAAACATTTGGAAGCATTGGGAGGAAAATTCCTCAGCCGATCCTTCATGTAATTAGCGAAAATGGGAACAGCTTAGGAAATATGCACAGAGGAGCTGTGATTCAACTCATGAATGAGCGTGATCTGAAGCTTGTTCCACTGCGTGAAAATGAAGAGCCTCCAGTGTACAGACTAATGACTGGGAAGCAGATTCACGAAGAGCAGCTCAAACGTAGAGAGAAGCAAAAAGCAAGTTCAAAAGCTGGTAGGTGCCTTGCTAATATAATATTAAACACTTCGAAAACTGCTGTATTAGAAGTAGTGGCAGTAGATCAAATCCTGTTTGTTACATCAATGTAAATCTGGAGTACTGTCATCACAGTCAATGTTATTTTGGATTTGCATGCTGAAAAAGCAAAAATTGGTTTAGTCTAGTTAATGTAGAAAACCATTCTGTTATGCTCTCATAATTAATATTTTGGCTTCTGGTATTGTTTAAGTACTTATATAAATGAATGACCTAGATTCTGGTACCATGGCATTCATATTGAATTTTTGTTCTTTTAAATGATCATTAATTTTTATGAATGCAAACTTCTTTATAAATGACAGTTTTCACAACTGAATATGCCATATCTATAAGAAGCATACTTTTGTCACTGACAGTCACAAAACATTGCTCAACATATAGGAGAGAAAATCTGGAAGCCTTGACAGCAATGTATTTACAGTGTTCCAAATGGACCCTTCCACTTTTTTATATAAAATAACCAAAATTATTCACTTTTTCCTCATAAATCATTCTGTACCCGTAGTTTAAATTATTGGGTTGATAACTTGGCAAGATGGAGCACTTAGAGAAGGTGTTTGTATATAGTGATGTCTGACTGTCTTGGGTTATCCTCATGCAAACTAAGAAATTGTTCACATTTTTTGATGTTTTCTGCTATTTACTACTGATTTGAGACAGGTGAGCTACCGCAGTAGCACCACTGTAACAGTTTTGGTTAGCTCTTGTTAAATACCTACAAAAAGAAGTTTGTAATAATGGATATTTAAGAGCATATGCAGAGGGTGAGAGGAGAGTGAGTTGTGTTTATGCTATTACAGGGACTTATTTCTAACAGAATTCAAGGCTGTGTGATCTTTTGAAACAGAATGGAGATGGAGTGGAGGGGGTTGACTAATTTTAAAAAAATTTCCCACTTAACTATACAATGGGAAAACACTTAGCCTTCTTATATTTAAAAAAGCGTAATTTGGGATTCATACATTTCATGGCCAGGTACACCTTGGAACAGCCTTATTTGTTAAGTACCTGAGTTGTACTCAGCCTCATCTGAGACAGACCTTGACCAAACCTGGTTGGTCTGAAGAACATGGATTGAGTGACTAGAAATGGTAACTTTAAGATTGTTATCCTTTCCACCACCACCCCACATCTCTAGTTTAATATTGGTTAATGGTTATGAGCCTTATGGAAAAGAGAGCTCTTTAAGAGGGATGTTGAAGGAGGAAGGGCCTGCCATCATGGTAATGGGAACATGTTCCAAGCAGCATAGGAGGGGGCAGCCTGGTAATGAGCAAGATATGAGGGGAGGGATAGCTCAGTGGTTTGAGCATTGGCCTGCTAAACCCAGGGTTGAGAGTTCAATCCTTGAGGGGGCCACCTAGGGATCTGGGGCAAAATCAGTACTTGGTCCTGCTAGCGAAGGCAGGGGGCTGGACTCGATGACCTTTCAAGGTCCCTTCCACTTCTATGAGATAGGTATATCTCCATATATTTAAATATGAGGACATAAGGTATTGTGAGCGTGCAAAAATAATGATAAACAGGTAAGATAGGGAACTCTTAATGGAGTAGGGAAGATGGGTTCGTTAGAATGAAGACACTTGTCTGACCTGTACTTTTCTCCTCCCTCCCCCCCAAAAAACAAAAACAACCTCCCAGTAGCCTCAGTGCATTAGAACACAGAATAGGGGTGTACACAACACTACTAAACTTAGTTTAAAGCCTATATATTATTGGTTATATTTTAACAGGGCCTGTTCAGCTGAAGGAGTTAACTTTTTCTGTAGCTATTGCAAAACATGACTTAGAGACCAAAATTAGACAGATTCAGCAGTGGATTGATAAGAAGCATCATGTCAGAATTTCTGTACAGCAAAGAAATGTTGCAGATGGACCAGAAAAGATGGTAAGCTATATTAAGGTTTTTTAAAGGGTTGATCAGCCAAATGTATTAAATAAGGCTACCAGTGCCAAGTGTTTCCAGGTATAATACTGCTTTCTTCCTTTGATAGTATACTCTTACCAGTATGTGATGGTTGTGACATTAGTACAGAGGGCAAAAACCTGCTTCCTTTTAAGTGAAGTTATTTCCATTTATCAGACACCACCCTTCAGGACTAATTGTCTCTTCACAGAGATAATTTGAATAATGCATTTACACAAGTAAATCTCACACATTGCCTAGAAATGTTTTAACACTGCATTATTCTACTGCGTAGTTAGTTAGAGTAAGACAGTCTGGAAGTTGAAGCTAAACAAATTCAGACTGGAAATTAGGTTTAGCTGTTTAACAGTGAGAGTAGTTAACCATTGGAATAATTTAGCAAGGGTTGTGGTGGATTCTTCCTAACTGGCAATTTGTTAATGTAAGAGGTTTGTTTTTTAAGAGATGGTATAGTTCAAAAGGAATTACTCTGTGGAAGTTTTATGTCCTTTGTTCTACAGAAGGTTACACTAGATGATCACAATGATCCCTTCTGGCTTGGAATCTATGACTCCCTTCCTCCAATATGCATGAAAGCTAGCTTATGGTACTTGGCCACCTTGCTGACAAATGCAAAGCATCCAGCTTCTGCCTCCCCGCTCCTACTGGAGTACCTTCTTTAGCAATTCCGTTTACTGGAGGGTCAATGGGTGGCTTCTAGGGCATGCTTCCTTTTGTTTCAGTACACATTACTTTGCAGTGACTTACATCTGATCATGGTGGGTCTATTTGCTAATTTAGGAGAACAGGACTTAGTATCTCACTGTGATGCAATTCTTTGTGTGTGTAAATGTTAATGATTTACTTTAAAAGTGGAACAAAATTTTATTGATACAGATTTAATGAAATGCTTTTTGCAAGTAAGATTGAGAAGAATAGGGCTCCCCCTACTTGTGCAGGTATCTTCTATGACACCCTTCAGTCATTATGAATTAGCTTAAGACTGAATTTCAGAGTAGAGAATTTCACTGTCCCTACCTGACAGGTTCTCTACTTCTGACATTTTGTAACTTTTTTAGAAATGTTTCCTTCACTCAGTCACTAGTTGAGCCTACCACTGCAACTGCATGGCTAAACTTAGGCTAACCTTTTCTATTAAAAGATTTCATGGTCACACTATGCTTATAATTTCACTTGATTCTTAAGTGGAAAGATAATATAGCTGTAAAGGAGAATGTGCTTACTGGAACTTCACCACTGAAACAGCCTTCTAAAAGGCTGTGGTACTTTAAAAGCCTCACTTACTGTGGTGAAGAGTAGAGTAAGACATAAGTGATTATCTCTGTGCTGCACTCATAGTCCAAATCAGAGCTAATGTTGTATCAGATTAACTGTAAGAAACTGCCATAGAGGTAGACCAGACTTAACATTTTAATCTCTCTTCACTTACTCTGAGGAATTATTAGAAGTAGCCTGCTTAATTCCCATTGTTAATATAACTAAATTTTTATTTTTCTTGTTTTCAGCTGGCTCTCTTTGATCAGATTGTCAAGACTATGCCTGAGAAAGCTACTTACTTATCCCAGCCAAGAGTCATTAAAGAAGGAAAGAGCACCTGTGTTTTGAGACACATGTCAGACAAAGAAGCTAATGAGTACAGGAAAATGGAAAAAGAAAAACAAACAGACCTTCTGAACAAGGAGAGTGGAAATGAAACTACTGAGTCGAGTGAACTGCAGTGATTTTAACCGAACACTTGAAGTGACTATAAAACAAAATATTCAGTTTTCTACATAAGCCATTATAAACTGACCCATGTGATAATAAAGCAATTGTCAATTCTGGCTGAAGTTGTCTCCAGAAGTCTCTAGTGCAGAGTCAGTGTTTCAACAGTTGGTAACTCATTTTCTGCAGGTTTATTCAGAGCCTTATTTTCTGTTGCCACTTCAACCTTTCGTCGCGGTGCTTTAAGAGGAATATATCCACTCAGACGAGAGGCCAGACTTCGTTTAGGACGAGTTTGTTTTGCCTTATAAAAGATTCACAGTACAGTATTAGCAGCCTTCCTACTTTATAGATTAAAAAAATCCTGATCATCTGAACCAGGGGTCAGCAACTTTTCAGAAGTGGTGTGCCGAGTCTTCATTGTTTCGCGTGCCAGTAATACATTAACGTTTTTAGAAGTCTTTCTATAAGTCTATAATATATAACTAAACTATTGCTGTATGTAAAGTAAATAAGGTTTTTAAAATGTTTACGACGCTTCATTTAAAATTAAATTAAAATGGTAGCGAGTGTGCCACTGAAAATCAGCTCGCGTGCTGCCTTTGGCACACGTACCATAGGTTGTCTACCCCTGAACACAAAATTATTCTTTGCCCTCCTTTACAGTATTTAAATTCAGAAATACTCAGTGCCTACATAAAATAAAGTAGTAGCTAGACTAGCTTCCAATTTTAAAGACACTTTACATAATTGTATGTGTTAAATTAATTCACTCTTTGCTCCTTGAAGAGAAAGGAAATAGCTCAGAGGTGTTTGCAGAAGTACTTGACTTACTTTTAAGTTCAGCTTTCCCTTGTCAGGATCATGTACAACAGCATGCCTTGCAAGACTTTGCTGCAATTGAGAAGAAAGTTATGTTGACATGACCCAAGAGAAGATACTCTGGATTTTAAGGCAGTCTACAATACCTACTTTCATTGCAAACACTTTCCCACAGCCAGCATAATCACAAAAAAATGGTTTTTTCTCCTCATGAAATGAAAGAATATGGCTCTGAAGATTGAACACAGTTGTGTAAGTTCTCCCACAGCCTTCTCTTGGGCATCGACATACTTCTCTTTCTTCAGCATGTGTTTTCTGATGTTGTCGAAGGTAATCTTTGCGTTTGAATGTTTTGGAACATACACCACAGATTACTGGCTCTAGGTGAAAAAGAAGAACAGAGCAACTTACTAAAAAAAAAATCCAAATGAAGGTTCTGACTTAAATAACTCAAGTCAGTCCTTTAGAATGAGAGACTCCAATTCATATTCACTAACCGAAGGAAATTCAGGGGCTGTTTCATGTTCTCATCCTAGACTATTCATATCTTGTACTAAGGAACTATTACACATGATCACATCAGTGGGCAAACGGGACAGACTTGAGTAGTATTTTTCAATTACAGATTAGCCAGAATGGTATAGAAGTATCTCATATTAAGCTGTATTAATTTGTAATTAATAAATTATATAGAGAGAGTAATTAAAGAAAGAATTTATAAAAATAATAAAATTTTAAAAAGAGCAGGTTGGTAAAACGTTTAGTGAGATTTCCCTTTAAGTTAGTATTTGGGTTCTTACCCAATACATTAGAGCACTGAACTTAAGTCACTGTATAAAACTGTAAAAACAAGTTTTACTGAGCTTACCTGCATGACTGTCCTTCAGATGTTTTAGATGTTCTGTCCATGTTTTCCCAACAAATGAACAGTTGTCTTTTTTGCACACATATCCTATTAAACATATTGCTTAGGTTTAGAAAATACACTAAAAATGTGTGAATTTGCCCGAGATCAGTCAACTAAATGTTAGATACACATATACACCTGCTCAATACAGGTCCAAGATAAGTGAAACTAAGTCATTCTTAACTTCCAATGCTTGAATGGTTAAGGAAACTTGTCATCTGAGTGTGAGGTGTTTTTGAGAAGGTGTGGAGCACTCCCATCTTCTTCCAGACCTCCTCTTACCTGTCCCTCCCACAAAAAAAAAAAAAAAAAAAAAAAGTTTCCACTTAACTGACTTTTTCAGAAAGGAAGAATTTTGAAACTTGGCATAGTGATATTTCTGAATCTTGAACAATTTGATTAAGTTTTATGATTGAAAAAAAGTGTCACTCTAAGTGGATGAAATGGTTTTTAGCGAAGGCTAATGAATCCCTTTCCCACTTGGGACATCACTATGCACTCACACAGCCTAACAGGCAAAGGCGGCTGCTGAGGTAATGTACCAGGAGATTAACATCTCCCCCACCCTCCAAAAACAAAAAAAGCTATTGTCTCTGTCAGAGCAGGAAGAGAGTTGGACACAATGCAAGTCTCATGATTTTGGAGATTTTCCCTAACTTGCTAAAGTCTGCAAATTCTTACTTTCATTTAGAAAAATGAAATTTGCTACCAAGGTATAGTTAGCAGCAAGACTCTGAAGTTGCCCCTCCTTTACTCAATTCAGTTTTCAAGGCAGAAAAATGGAGTGCAACACAGGAGTTGTACACTTACCAGAAGATGTAAAATTAAAGTTTCTATAACAATGCTAATGCAGCCACAGTGTTTTCATGCTGAGTGCATAAGCTATATAAAGAGATCTGTTTTGTTAATGTATACCTAAAATCCACAGCATGTGCAGCATGGCTCAGTGTGTAAGGCTGCTGGAGCATGTTCGTGTTAATTTGAGGGCTGCAAGGGTTCAGAGAATTAGCTAGGATACACAGATACGGCATCAATTACCTATATAGCGTACTTCCAAGTTCATAGCAGCCAAAAGCCACTGGCTATTTGTCTTATGTGAAAGGAGTAGTTCAGTCCAATTCTGAATTAAGATACCTCATTATGAAGTGGCATTGCAATTAGCTCCTTTGTTGGCACTCAGCAGAGGGCAAGGCCCACAGACTATCCTCAGTTCTTAGACTGCTTCCCACTAAGAACTGAGATGGGGCAGAACAGCACTTAGGCACTCGCACTGTAAAGCTGACTGGAACCAAATATTGGGCCTACAATACTTAAGCTATTGGAACTGTACCTAGATTTTGTGATAATTGTCCTCTTACACTGGTAGAATGTAAGCCACATACCAATCTTTGATTTGCCAAGACTCAAGTTTGCATCAGGTATGATTAAATTAGGTTTAAGTCATTTGACTTGGAGTTAAAACTGAGCACAATTCTATCTTATATTAGGTACTTATATGGCCCCCATCACTAATATCTCAGTGCCTCAGTAGCTAATGTATTCATTCTCAGCCTCCTTGTGAGGTAAGCAGGTACTATTATCACCATTTTACAGATGAGGAATGGAGTCAGAGGCTAGGGCCCAGATTTTTAAAGGTATTTAGGCACTTCTCTACTCAGCATTGCAAGGCACAAATGACAGGCCAACTAAGTCTCATTTTCAAAAGAGACAAGCCATATCTGCACTGCCCTCCAATTTGGGCTAAGGTGGTGTGAATAGCTGTGTGCACCAAAGTGCTGTAACTCCCCTGTATGGATGAGGTGGGCATGAATTTAAAGTTCCTAAATTTGCATACGAGATTAAGTTTTACTGAAAGTTAATGGAACTCAGTGTATGTACCTAAATCACTTTTGAAAATGAGGCAAAGTGCTATGTCATTTATGCCTTGCAATGCTGAGCAGAGCAGAATGTTAGAGGTATTCAGGTGCCTAGTGCAATTTTCAGAAGTTGGGAGTTAGGCACCTGGTTACTTTTCAAAAATCCCACATCTGCATTTTTAGGCCCCACAATAACTTTAAAAATTGGGACTTAAGTGACTTGCCCAGGGTTACACAGGAAGCACGTGGCAGAACAGGGAACAGTATCTAGGTCTCCCAAGACCTAGGCTACTGCCTTAACCACTGGGCCATCATATCAAAATAATCTCAGAGGGAAGGAAAGTGTGATCTGAGAAGGACCTACCTGAACAGTATGACTAAACACACTTGGAGCTATTCTGCCAAGCCTGTGAATGTTCTCACTTACATTAAAAGTGAAGTTACACACTGAATACTGCAACACCCTATAATTACACCTCAGCCAGCTATCCAATTAGTCTGTGCTGTTTTGTGTCAATTTAGACTATTTGGTTCGTGAAGTGAGGGCCATGTCTAGATCTGGTTGTAGATCTCCAAGCCCCCAGGCTACACTGAAAAACAAGCTATTTTGTGGTGCTTCAGTCACACTGAAGTAAGAGGGAGAACTAGATTACCTTCATGTATCTTCTCATGCCGTTTTAGTCTACTCGGAGTAGGAAAATGTTTTCCACATGCTTCATGACTACATCTAGGTGTTAAACACATTAAAAACAATCAAACGAGGCAAAGCAAAGACACTAATGAGCCAAAAGCAATTAGAAGGGTGCAATCAAATATATTTTTTCAAAAAAAGATTCTCTATGTTCTTTACAATAAAATAGAACACTACACAGTGCAGCTCTGATCAGCCTGATCCACTCAACAGCTGCAACTTTATGTTGTAATTTTGAAACATTTTCTATGTATATAGCAAGTATCATCCAAGACTTTAAAAGCTTAGTTAAACCTCGTATCATCCCTGTAAGGTAGTTTCTCCTTCTGGAAAATGGGGATAGGTTAAATGATACATCCAAGGCAATGCAATAAATCAATACCAGAGCTGGGGGTGGGGTGGGGTAAAACCAACAGGCATCTGTCTCCTGTTCTTGTAATCTAGCCAGTGGACTATGCTGCCTCCTTCAGTTATGCTATATATAGTTAGAAGTAACAATGAAACTCATAAGAAAATTCCACCTATAAGAAATAGACCTAATTTTGCTTCCATCAATTAATATGGGTTTGCTTTGCTCATGGAGACGTACAACTCCACAAAGGTAGTACTTTTCAGTCAAACCAATTGTGTCCTTACACCTAACTCACTTTTGCTCACCACTCACCTGTGTGTTAATTAAGCAGCTACTCCCTGATGGGGAAGCAGGCAGGGGAGCCAACCTGGTAAAAGAAAATGCTATTCTACATATGGATTACACTTTATATGTAAAATTTAAACTATACAGTTGGATGATGCTGTAACAAATCCAAAGCATTGAATGTACAAACTATTTCCAGTTATGGAGCACAGGACTGCTGCTCAGAATAGACTGGCAAAGTGAAGGGATAGTTCAACACATGCATTTGTATGTATGTCTGTAGAGAAGTAAGCTGTTAAGCCTGAAGTTAACCTAACAGCATCCCTTAAAAATAAAAAGGAAAGCATGTTTACATATAAAAGGTCCATAATCAAAGTAGATTTGTATCATCCACCCACACTGAAGATCTCGTATCTTATTTCATTTAAATATTGTATACGGGATCATCTACAGTTTATTAAAATTATTCACCTACTTGAAAAAAGGTTCACTGGTGTGTTGACAATGATGAACTTTTAGCTGCTGATGTTTTCTAAAAGACTTGCTACAACCTTCAAAGTCACACTGTTTGGAAAATTAAGTTGGTTATGGTTAGAGAGAGGCCAATATGATCCACAGGTTTTTGCTAATATTACAAATTCAGTACCAAATATGCAACTGTTTTATAACAACATTTAAACATGCACTCACGTTTCTAGGGTCTGAAATATTTGGTTAACTAAATTAAGTGGAGGCTGTTTAATGCTAAGCATATATTAGCAAAGAGTTACTTACTACATACTGCTTTTGCTGATTTTCATGCTTGCGTTCAACATGCTTCTTCAAATTTGACTTTGTTGTAAATTTTTGATTACAGCCATCAGCTGTGCACCTGAAAATAAATTATATTTTCTTAATACTGTATTCAGATAATCAGGAGAGTGAAGGGAAAGAGCTAGAACAACAAGTCAATATTTTTTAATGAACCTACCAGTGTCTTGAAAATATTGCACAAACATTAATCAAACCTCACAACCATCCTACAGAGTATTATCTATATTTTAAAGATAAAATGGCAGGATAAGTGACTAATTTAAGGCTACAGTGGAAATCCCTGTCCGAGCACAGATTTTAAAATTTAGGGGTTCCTGGCTCCCAGACCATCACATACCCACACCAATTCTTGGAAGTTTGTATTTCGCGTTAGAAAAGTTGGAGTGCTTTATAGTATTATGGTATTAAAAATTCCTGAAATCTTTTAATAAAGAGTCTTATAATTGTACAGTTTCTTTCATCCTGAAAGCTCCAAGAGAGTTCAACCCACGTAGAAGTCACTTCACCCAATGAAATGGGTCAATATGAGGTAGTTTAAACAGCCAAGAGTAACACTACAAATTTACACAAGCACCAGTGTTCTCTGTTTTATGTCTCGTTTGAAAGAGGGGCCCTTCAGCAGCAGTGCTCCCTAGCTATGTTGGGACATTGGCTCACTTCTTAATTGAAAGACAAAATACTAGCAGCTGAATCACCAACATCCTACAGAACCGGTTTCTCTTAGTATTCCAAGTTCTGTCCATGCCCAATCCTGTTTAGCACAAAACAGGCTGACCAAGTTAATATGGTTTTGCATTTTTCAATTTGGTTCATTTGCAAAAAATGTAAGAATTACTTGATAAGTTTATTTGCACAGTTGCTTCAGTGACCTCATTAAGAGTAAGAAATATATAGCTACATCCCCCCGTTTGTATTAGTAATAGAACTAGTTGGGAATTTTTTGACAAAATGATTGTGTTGTCAGAAAACGTCATTTTCTCTAAACCAAAACTTTCATGGGAATTTACCAGATTTAATTAAAAACTTTCCTTGGAAAGTGGGAGACCAAGGGTCAAGTCCCTGCTCTGAATCAGGCAAAGGTGTCTCATTCGGGGGCGTGGGGACGGGACAAAAAAAAACACCAAAACTTTAAAACATCTTGGTTTCATCTGCTTATGGAACAGGAAAATTTATTAAATCTCAAAAATACTCCTGGGACGGGAAAACAATTTCCCACCCAGCTCTAGTTAGTCAGGCACGTAAAATTTTGTACATGGCAATATGCATTTTTAATATATTACAAAAATAAAGGAGTGATTTCTGAAGATTTTAGTAGTACAGGAAAGTTTAAATGACAGTGTCATTTAAACATTGTATTCAGTTCTGGTCACATCTCATGAAGAGACTTCCACTGGAAGAGTTTGAAAAGGTTAATGCTAGTTATTTGAGAAATGTGTGTCTCTTTCCTTCCCCCTCCCCCACCCTCATCCCCCTAAGACAGTGAATGGAACATCAAAGGTAGTAAATCAGGTAGTCCTGTTTACTTTCTCTCAACCTAAAAGCAAGGGACATCCAATGAAACTGAAAGAAAAATTTAAAACTGATCAAAGCAAACAGAGACCAAGAGCTTAGTAGGATTCCAGTAAACGATTTGGTATTTGTACTGAGAACATGCAAAGTTACCTCAGATTAGATAAACTAGAACCCTCAGGCATCATTGCACAAGCCAACCACTAACTGCTTGGTGCTAGAAGGACAGGGTATTCCATAAACATCTACTATGGATTCCTCCCACCCCACCATCCTCTGAAGCATCTGGTATGGGCCATTGCCAGATACAGGATACCAGGCTAGATGCCTCACTAGTCTGAAGCATCATGCCAGCTCGTGTTGGTTTCTATGACACTGAAATCATACTAGTGTTATACTTTGTTTGGCTTTCCTGAATGTAAGTTTTCTATTTCGGTGTGTTTCTATAGGACAGCAGCTAATCATCTTATTTAGTGCCTGAAGGAAACGAGTACAATACTTACTCAAATGGTTTTTCTCCACTGTGCGTAAGAAAGTGACGGGTAAGATGGAAGTCTCTGGTGAAACCTTTACCACAACCATTATAATTGCAAACAAATGGTCTCTGACAGAAAGAAAGAGAGAGACTACTTAAAAATCATAAAAGTAAGTTATTTTAGGAGACTGATTTTCAGGAGAAGCTGCCCTTACATTAATGAAACCAAGTAATTTTTTTCCCCTTCATATAAACAGTGCATTTAAGAACCATGAGGAAAAAAATCAGAGCGTACAGGGCACAGGTTTAGTCGGTATTAAACCATTAACAGTTACAGAAAATGTTTAAAATATTCATTAATGTGCATAAGTTTTCTCTTTAGAAAATTAAAGCACTTTAATATCCTCAGGTTGCACACACAGACTGTTATGGGAACCCATTTAAAATATTTTACTAGATAAAAAGAAGTCTCAAACTTTAATCTGGATTTTTTTTTTAATTTAAGAAAATGCCAAAAATCTGTACCCATAAGACTTTGAGTTTATTTCTAGAGTTCAGACAAGTTTCTTATAAGATGATTAATGTTTCAGAATTAGCACAGGGTGATCTTACAATAGTTTAACTGAAAGACAGAGAAAAATACTAATGCAGTTTTTGTTTACATTGTGTATTTGACAGCATTTTGAGTATAGTCAATTTTACTAAAGTTAGTTTCCTCTTTTTGTGTGTTTTTTCCATACAGCCACATGGGAAAGCACACACACTTTAAAAATAAATAAAATAGGAAATTTGATGGTTAAGCCACAAAATTTGGTAGGAGGACAGACACCTGAAGGACCTGGATCTACTTTTAACTAACTAGATTTCAAATAGATAGTGTCCTTTTAAATTGTTGGAGGCTATTAACGTGGTACAATGCTTTCTATTTCTATCAATTCTTTCACCCAAGAAGCTTGAGGAGTTATCAGAGGTTTGTAAAGTGCTGTGGAGATATGTTGCCAATCCTGCAATTGACTATGCAATCCCAGGGAGCCCCAAATGATTTCACTAGGGGAAAAGGACAGGGGAGGGAGTCTGTTCAAAGTCAGTTGAAGGATCACCACCTCACAGATAAGAAGACTAAAGCACAGAGAGGTTAAAGTGCAATGTGAGTGGGAGCTTTTTTTAAGTGACAATTTTTTAAAATCAATTTTCTAAGAGAACATCCTTTGTTATACCAGGATTTTTTTAAAATTCTTGTAATTTAAAGGGCAATTTAGTGTTTTTTTGTGTTTTTCTGTTATGTTTAGAAAGGGCTTCTTAACCAATCTGAGCATACCATCACCAAACATGCTCAGTCACCCCTTCCCCACTAATTCACACTCTCGTCTGTGACTTGGTTACTTCCAGTTTAAATTCTGCTGTTACTATGAATGGTAAACATCCTCTTGCAGAACCTAGGAAAGGGTGTGCACCCCCTCAATAAAAGTGAAATCACCTAGACAGTGTTGCCAAACCTTCAAAATAAAATGATGAGAAAAACAAGGATTTTTTTTATTATCTCGCTCACTCACAGTAATCACAGCGGTTGCTTGTGACAACGGCAGACACCAGATTTTTCAGGTGAAAAATGTGATTTCCAAATTGATACTGCCCAGCAAAGTTATAAATGGTACCCAGGAGTCCCAATGCCCATTTACACAGCAGGGCTCAGTAAGTGCTGCATGCCTAGTGCATCACTTCCTCTGAACTGTTTCCTGTTGAAATAAGTCACCGCCTTGAAGAAAAGGCTCTGCTCCTTGCCCTAAAGTTTCTTGATATCCCTCAACTCCTGCCTTATGTTATTGCAAAATGCCCAGTTAGACACTGCTGCCCCTCCCCAGGGCTATGTTACGGGGGGGGGGGTGCGGGGCAGGGTGGGAGGGTCCCATAAAGCACACAATAGGGCAGCTTGCACATCTGAGGCACAGGCTCCTGGCACACACCAGTCCTGGGGGCTCTATGGGATTATGTGAGCAGTCCTGGCAACCTGTCTTCAAAGCACTTCAGGCATCTTGTGACAGTTCCTCAGGCGGGCAGAGGCATTAGGCACAGAGCACATGTTTGCTAGCCCCATGCCAGCTGCACCAGGCAGACTGCCTGCTTCTTGCCCACAGGCAGCCCTCAGGGCCTCATGTGCGTGGCCCCAGGTGGCAGCAAACCAGGCCTGGTTCATCTGGCAGGTCACCCTACCAGGGCAGTGCAGCAGTCAGAGACTCCCACAGCTCTGGATCTTGGGGTGAGAGACACGGAGTAGAGCCCACCCCGTCCCCACCCCAGGCGAGCAGGGCTCCAGAGGTGGGCAGCTCGCCCCAGCCCCGCCCCCTCCCGTGCCAGCCCTAGCCCCGCCCACTTACCGGCCCCACCCCGCCTCAGACTTCCCCCTCCTGCTGGCCCCGCCCTCTCACCTCCCCCGTGTGCCGGCAGAGATGCGCGTTCAGCCTCCAGGCCTTGCTGAACGTGGCCTCGCAGTCGGGGAAGGAGCAGATGAAGCGCTTGGCGCAGTCCGCGGGGGGTCTCGACTCCCCCACGAGGCCCCGCACAGGCAACCGCCGGCTCTGTACACACTCGGCCGCCGCTCCTGCCGCAGCCTCCTGCTCATCCCCAGCCATGCTGACACCACGTGATGCGCTTCTATTCTTGGCGCCGCCCGGCGTCTTTTTTGTGTCCCCTCTCGGCTCCTATCCTCCGGCGCGCGCCCGCTTGACCTCTGTGCGCTGCCATCGGATTGGCCCCTGCTGTGCTGTGTGCGCGTGACAACGAGGCGCGTTGTCCCGCGGGCGTCACGTGCTCCCGAGCGAGCGTCAGGACGCTGCTAGGAGGCGGTGCTCCCTGGGATAAAAGAGTTTGCGCAGGCGCTATAGCCTACTATGCTTCTCTTCCTTGCGAGCGCGAGGGAGCGGTTAGAGCTAAAGGAGGGAGGCGGAGACTGAGACCTGCTTTAGGGGAGTGGGCTGGGACCCTACAGCTGCGGGTTCGATTCTAATCTCCGCTGTTCTGTGCCTGACTGGCCATAGCAGTTGGAGGAGGCAGGAATTGGCCATGGGCAGCCTGTGTAGAGGATTAGTTGTGGTTCCCTCTGTCAATAGCCTGGTACAGTTTCTGGGTGAAGGTGTGTTATCAGCAGTTGGATCAATAGTGCAAAAAGTTAAGGTGCAGCTGATGTTCAAGAAGGGGCCTGATTACCTGCTAGCTAATCCTTGGGCAATGGGTACCTCTCAAACCCCCTGCCTGGGGTGCAAAATACAGCATGGGGGGGGTATTTATTTATATAAACCGCCTCAAACACCAGTTACCACCACAAGTTAGGATAGCTGTATTGAGTAAGCAATGCCATGGGACACAAAGGTCTTTCACATAAGAAGATTTGAGGTACCATAGCTGAATGTTTAAGATTATTCTTGCACACTTTAGCTTCTCCATTGTTAGTGTGTACTCAATTTTAGATGCTATAAAACAGAACAAGTGTTGCAATTAAAATGTTTTATATTCTGAGCTCTAGTTAGTAAAAATCCACCAGCAAAGATTTCTTTCTTGGCTGGATGTTTATTATGCAGCTCTCAGAGAGCTCATGCTATATTGAATAACCCTGGTTGTCACCTTAGTTTCCTACTCATGCATATAAAAAATTCTGTCTGTCTTCCTATGCCTTGCTCAGTCTGTTACTTCATGTATTAGCCATCTTGGATTCTAATCTGATTTTGCAGTTAGCATTGTTTAATCTACTGACAAAGTCATTCAGTTCATTGTTAAACTTTAAATTTTAAGGCCATTCTACACATACAGAAATGGATATCTCTATATAGAGACTTTTAAAATCAGCTGGCCTTCCAGGAGTAATTTTTTTTGTTGGTGAAAAGACAGGTTGAGTGTATAAGTCATCTTCAAAAGCGGACACAGATTCTGAGTGTTTAAACTCATCCTGTTCTGGTAGCTTGGTTTTATTGGTAACTCAAAAATAATAGCACAGCATAAACCTCAGCCTAAACTTCCTTGCAGAGCTTGGCTGTTTCTCCAATTGATTTTCTCCAGTATTTGCACTGTCCTAGTTTCCAGAGAGCCCTTCTCACATCCCTTATATGCAGGGCAAACTGTACCTGACACTATCTCAATAGCAATCAGTCAACATATCCATGCATGGTTCTAACTTCTACTAACAAGGTGAGGCAAAAGAAAACCCTGCTAGAGGAGGGATGATGGGAAATCATTAGTATAAATGTTCCTTTCTTGTCTTATCCCAATAATGCAATATTTCTAGAAGTGGTGTCTCACAAAGCTTTGGGGGAATTACTGAGCTGGTCTCTGAGAGGCTCTTTGTATTAGCCAGTGGTCCACAGAGGGAAAACACTGGAAAATCTGTGGAGTAATAGGTTGTTCTGATCTGAAAAATGTGTTCTGAATCAAAAGACTTCCAATAAGTCTGCCCCTGCTGTGGGGGACCAGGGTTTGGTTTCTACCCAGTCCCTCTCTCACTGGAGTTTTGAAGCACTTAGGCCCTAAGGGAAGGGCATTCCTCTGGTCATACCACAGTGATTGGTTTAGTTGATTAGGCATCACTGTTCACAGACTCCAAAGTGCATCCCATTCTGTTGTCTCTGGACTGAAGAATTGTGGCTGCCACATAGGGCCTCAAAGTGTGAAGGAAATGACAAAACTCAGCATTCCCTCAGGTCAGGCTTAGGTTCTTGTGTTTGATATTTGACTGGGACTTGGGAGACCTGAATTCGGTTCCTAGCTCTGCCACTGATTTCCTGCATGACTTCAGGTGAGTCATTAACCTCTCTATGCCTCTGTTCAGGGATGATAATAATACTTCCTCCTTTTTCTCACCCATGGTCTGCCTTGTCTGTTTAAATTATAAACTTTTGGGGGCATGATTTGTCTCCTGCGTGCGTGTACAGTAACTAGCACCACATGAGGCCCGGATCTTGGTTGGGACTTCAAGGTGTACAAATAATACATTTATATTATTATTTTATTTATTTATTTATTATTGTTTATTATAGAAGTTCCCAGAAGATGGCAAAGAAACTTACTTTTTCTTTTTACTTGCCAAGAATAGTATTTGTTTAAGGCCTGGTCTACACTAACACCCCAATTCGATCTAAGGTACGCAACTTCAGCTACGTGAATAACGTAGCTGAAGTCGACATACCTTAGTTCGAATTTACCGCGGTTCAGACGCGGTCCACACACGGCAGGCAGGCTCCCCCGTCGACTCCGCGGTACTCCTCTCGCTGACGTGGAGTACCGCAGTCGACGGCGAGCACTTCCTGGTTCGAATTATCGCGTCCACACCAGACGCGATAAATCGAACCCGGAAGTTCGATTGCCAGCCGTCGAACTACCGCGGTAGTGTAGACAAGCCCTAATTAAAACCTTCTTTCTGTTCTGCACACCACCACCTTCCAGTGTATTTGAAGCAACATCTGTGAATAGTTAACAGGAGATTTAAAGAATACTGTAGGAACTGAAACAGTAGGGTGAATACAAAAGGGAAGAGAGTAATAGAGGTAGGACAGAGCTGGAGAAGATGAGATGAGACTAATTGTGTCTCTATTTGCTTACATGAGATTAGTTTATATACCGGTATGCCATTGATTAAGGGACAAAAGGCTTTACATTAAAAAGCTTCATACTGCCAGGTGAGTACAAGCTCTGGCGGGACCTTCCTCTATATGAAATATTAAAAGGGGGAAATATTTTTCTGGCAGGTGACAGCAGGAGAAATTGTCCCTCTCCCAGTGCCTAAGGTAATTTTGGTGGCATTTCAATGAAGTGATCCAGCACAACTCAACATAGAACTTTTCACTTTCTGAATGTTAAAGGGGAATTGTGTTTCCCTTCAGTCTGATAAAGAAAGCTTGACAAATATTTAGGGCCTGATTCCCCAACCCTTATGTTGAGTAGCACTTGAGGGTGCCATTGAACTCAGTGTGTTTAAGAATTGTGACAGACTGACAATATCCTAAAGAAACCTTATGGAATTAACAAACTTAATTGAATTAAGCTAAACCTTACTGAATTAGGGTTAATACCTTTGAGTACATTGTATTAAAAATACAATTGTGTATATGGTGTTGCACTATATGTACCTTCTCTAGTTGGGAGGTGATGAACTTCCTTCCTTATCAGCCTTTGAAGCATCCCCTGGGGAGATATGCATATACTAGCTCAAACTGGATTCTCCAGAGACCAACAAAGAAAAGATTTGTGGATAAAAAGTCTGGGTTTAAGATGACTCAGGGCCTTTTTCCTGATCCAGCAAACAGATGGGACTCCTAGTCCACAGAAGGCCAGGCCCCAATCCTAAGGAGAGGATTGGGCCTACTGAGGCCTCATAAGATTGTGTGGTTATTCTCAGCTGAAGCTGTGATGAACTTGTAACGGCAAAGAAACCCCTAGGATGGGATGATAATTAGTAAGCTTATTAGCAGGTGTGTAGGTTTTTAATGTTTTCTCTGTAATGCTTTTTACCTTAAGAATAAAGTAGGCTTGTTTAGAAAGATTTGTATTGTAACTTATATTTCAGTTATCCTTCTCTGCAGAGAAAGCAGCAGGTGTCTTTGGGCAATCTGTCTGGGCTGGAAAATACACAGTAAAGGCAGGGAACTGTGTAGCCTGGGAATGGCCCGTAGAGAGAGGTGGGTCTCCACCCAAAAGTGGTAACAGTGGGGACCTAGAAGCCTGAGATTGGGTGCCCTTGCTGGACCACAAAGGGGACATACAGGTGCAGTTGCCCTGACCTGTCCAGAACTACTAAGCATCAATAAGAATTTCAGAATTGGGCCTTCAATGAATTTCCAAACAAAAACCAAGATGAAGGTTGAGCGTAAATGACAGTAACTTTCAGAATACATTATAGGAATGTTTCCAAAACCAGGTGTTAAAAACCAAAAACTTCACAGTTAAAGTTAAATTGAAAATAAATCAAATCATTTTGAGGTGTGGAAATGCACCATTAGGACACCCAGATAACCTTTAACTTTGCTCTTCAGTGACACCATGCAATAACCATCTGTTTATGATTAAGATGTTTTAGGGTTTGTGGTTCCAGATTAGATTGACTTGCTTTGTAAAGATGCATTCATCCCCTCCCCCCACTCCTCCTCTTCCTCCTCCTCCTCCATTGTATCACTAACAGCAGGAAGCAATACAATGTGCCTTCTTTGAAACTGGCCACCACCTCTCATTTTTCCAATGAACATGAAACCAGTGGCCATTTTTTAAGAGCAGCCTGTGGCCTGCATCCTCTTGAGAACAATGGAAGATACACACCACTCTCTCAAAATGGCCACTTAACTGTGGGTCAGTTGTGACCCCAATTAACTGAGAATGATGTGTGGTATCAGCCATTTTGAAAGCCTGCAATTTTACAGGGTATTCTCTGTTGTAGATATATTATTCATCAGATGCTGCTGATGGAGAAACTTTCAGTTATGAAGAGTAACTAGGAAAAATTATCTGTAATCCTATTAGGAATAAAAAACACAAAGCCCCCCTCCCTTCATGTAGCCTATGCACAAGATTTCACTATAGGGGAATTTGGAAGCATCTGTGGTGTTCTATTACAAAGTTAATTCAGAATTCCAGACAAAGGAACAAAGGGCTTGACATTGGGTACTAAATTCCGCAATGGGCCAATTTTAAAATTAATTTTAACTAATAAACTAATTAGCAGATTTACTTGTAAATTCTCAGAAAACTCATTTGGCTCAAAGATTAAATGTTGTAATTTTAGGGATGATGCTCTTTAGTTTTCATACATAATCAAGTGATCAAATCCCTGCTTTCAGTGCAAAACTCAGCTCACCCTTAACTATGGAACCATGAACATGTCAATAATAATAATAATAATTTTAAAGTGCCATGGAATGAGAGCCCAAAATC
The DNA here is from genome assembly GCF_002925995.2 of Terrapene triunguis. Classification (NCBI taxonomy): domain Eukaryota; kingdom Metazoa; phylum Chordata; order Testudines; family Emydidae; genus Terrapene; species Terrapene triunguis. Next base: position 4,420,302 of record NW_020664492.1, on the reverse strand, counting down.
TTTACTTTTTTTGTAAAGACCATATAATTCTTCACATACATTTTCCCCTCAAATTCTTCACCATAATTTTTTATTTTTAAAAGATCAATGGCATTAGCCTGGCACTGCAGTCCTGCTCCAACAAATCACTCCCTTATGTGTGTGCAGTAGAAATGCTGGCTTGGTGGATATCAGTATGTTAACAAATATGATGCCAGCTTCTCAGCTGGCATAGATCAGTGTAACTTCATTGCTTTCAGTGAAGACACGTCAGTTTACACCTGCTGAGACATTGACCCCTCATGTTCAAGCCTTGGGGGTTATTATAAACGTATGTGAAGAAAAGAACACTATCTGAAAAAGCTAAGAAAAAAACCAACAGCATCCTTTTAAGAAAATACATATGGAGGAAAGAAAAAGGAGGAAGAGATGTGATTATTATTTACATTGAGAAGGATCAACTTGGCTCTGATGTGAAGTACCTCCTATATTTATTATATTGCCTTAATCCACTGCACTGTTTGCTACAGCTTAGATCTGGCTGTGAGGTTGGAGAGCTCCCCCACCCAGTACTGTCATTTTTATCCTTCCCTTCATCAATGCATTGATTCTCCCTCTCTATATTAGAATACAGGTTGTTTGTCTCACAGGTAGGTGATGGCAGATGAAATATATTTGAATTGTGTAAACTAGATACCATTGGTAACTAGTAAGTAGGGTGATATTTCCTGGATCTCTGTTTACAGAATTATGGCTGGCTGGTAATGATGTCAGTATCCTTAAAAGACCTTTATAGGGATTTCTGTTAACTACAAAAACCCATTAGGAAGAGGACAGAGTTAATCAGTTGGGCTTTCCTGCTGCTATATTCAGCCAAGCAAGCTGACTCGAACAGATGTTTCTGTTTTTAGGCCACCAGAAACTTTATAGACTGGCTTTCTCCTGTGTTCAAGAAGCACATAAATGGAGTGAATGTGTATTGAAGGCACATTTTCACAATAACATTTTTCTGGCAGGTAATTTTTTCTACTGGCTCCTGCCTAGTAGGTAGGTCTATTTTAAGTATTTCTAGATGTACTGCCCCCACTTACATAGAAGAAATCAAGAGTCAGAAATCACAGTACTTTGTGTGACTGAAGATACGTATTTTTCTTACTATCTTGTCCCTTTTAAGCAGATTTTCTCCTAATTTCAACCTAGTATGTGGGTCCATAATCTCCACTGCTGCTTAAATGGCTGATGAGAAGGCGGATAAAGGGGGGCAATTATATCAAGGTCCCAAGCTCGGGGGGGGGGGCAAAATGTCTGTAATGTCTGTGTAAATAAAGTGAAATGGGGGGGCAGTGAACATGATGTACCACAGTCCCAAATTTCTCTTGACGGGTCTAGCTGCTTTGTCTTGGGGACAGCTCCATTTGAGGAGATGAAATTGATGCTTTCTCCACTGTCCTGTCTGCAAAATGTTTTCCCACTTATATGAGAACAAGTCACATAAACAGTAGCTTCTAGCCACTGTATTCTAAAACATAATATATCATGCGAAGTCTTAATAAAGAACTTTAGAGGGATGTAAAAGTACCAACAATGGGGAGAATTGCATCTGCTTTTGAGTTTGAAATCGAAATTTGAATACCACTCACATGTCTGAGGTCAGAAATATTATTTATTGTCTATATTACAATAGCACTTATTGGCCCTAACGGAAATCAGGAAACCCTTGTGCTAAACACTGTACGACCTACACTGTACGACCATATACTAAGAGACCTCTCCCACCATACGTGCTGGAATGAGGGTGCTGGGGGTGCTGCCTCACCCGCTGGCTTGAAGTGATTTCCATTATATACAGGGTTTATAGTTTAGTTCAATGGCTCTCAGCACCTCCACTATACAAATTGTTCCAGCCCCCAGCTCCTGCCCCAAAGAGCTTACAGTCTAGACAAAACAGAGGGAAGGGGGAACTGTCACAAAGAGATTAAATGTCTTGCCCAGGTTCACGCAGCAGGCAGTGGCTGAGCTGAGAATACAGTTCAGGTCTCCCAGTCCAGTGCCTCATCTACTAGACCAGGCTGCCTCCTTTGTTTGGATGTTCAAGTCTCCGTGCCTGAAACCAGAGACTTGTGTTGTATCTTGAATGCAAATTAATCACAGTGCCCACATGATACTACAGCTTATCTGAAACGAATGTATCTAGCGCATCCAGTGCAGGGGTGTGTTGCTGGCACAGAGGTGCCCGAGGCAAAGCAACAGGGGTTCGTTGCCCGGCGTGCTTCGCGCCAATAAACACACCAGGTAGAGAAGCAAACAAAGTTTATTTGAGATCTCAAAGCGGTGCTAGGAGACAGGCACGTCTCAAATCGAGCACAGTAACAGAAACAGTTTTTTTTCCTTTATACCTTTACAGTCAAGCCTCACCCCCTCCCTTCCCCCGCTACCCCTCCCTTCCCTCCCCCCATTCCTCTCTCTCTACCCCTCCCATCCCTGGTAACAATTACTAAGCAAATAGCAATTACATTTAAGCAGTTAGTTTATGTTGGCAGCTATAAGTTCAGCTCGTTAGTAACTTCTTGAACTACTATCTTGTCCCGTTCCTTTGATTTCCTTTGGCCAGAGGTATGCAGGCTTCATTATACTGCAAAAGCGGGGGTTTACCACTGATATCAAGCTGCTTACACATTTCACTTGCACCTGGCTTTTGAGGTCGATTAGAGTTTAAACATGGAAGGAGTTTGGTTCAGGCCTAGTGCAGGAAGGCTTCATTGACACTTGTGATTTTCCACCCTCCTGAGTCACCTGGGGTGATGGTGATGGCTGGTGACGTCAACAGGTGTTAGAAGAGTCTTGTGGCCTAGAATAATGGGCACCAGACTGGGAATCAGGAACTCCTACATTTTAACCTTGGATCCTCCGCTAACAACTTCTGCGGCTTTGGGCAAGTCACTCAATTTCACTGTAAGCGTCTTGAGCTACAACAGTTTTGGGTTTTGATACTGTGTTCCTTGCACACACTGGACTCCTGTAGATTTCAGTAGGACTTTTAAATGCCCTCTAAATGCAGGATTGAGAGCCCCTAGTTCCAAAGGTGAACAAAGGGCTAAATCAGCCACGTTTTGGGAGGGCGCTAGGTCAGGAAGTCTGAGATATGGATGGTTGGACTCAGGCCCGCATGATACAGTGTAGATGCTGGAGCCCTGGGTTCCATAGGGAACAATTCCTAACCGGGGTTACAAATGAGAGTAGATGCTCAAGACAAACTATGGTCTGCTAACTCGAGTTCTGCTAACTGGGCTTACATTGCACTGTAGACATACCCACAGAGCCCCCCCACTGAGCTGCCCGCACGCAGATTGCCCCACACACAACCCTCTCACGCCACACGAGGATCCCCCTACACTAAGCCCCTCCACACTTGGATCCTGCTGGGCTGAGCCTGCCTGCCCCACACCTGGATCAGGGGCCAGGGCTGGGCATGTGTGTGAGACTCGGTCCCTCTCGCTCTCTATCTTGGTACAACTGGCACAGAAAGGCAGCACCCCAAGGTGTTTCTGGGGCAGGCTCGGCCCTTGCGCTGTGTCAGGGTCAGGTGCAGCCTCGTTGCCGAGGATGGGGGGGGCTGCCAGTGGCCTGTGCTCCCCACTGCCATGCTGGAGCCTCCACATTTATTTATTAACAAATAACATTTGCAGAATTTTAAACTGTGTGCAGAATTTTAAAAATTTTTGGTGCAGAATTTACATTTTTTTGTGCAGAATTCCCTCAGGAGTAACCCTGGCACACAGTCTGTTTACTGGGAGAAAGGAGAAGCATTACAATTTCACACATCCTTTCATGGCAGTACTGGCTTCCCATGATAATTATTCTATTGGACCATAACATTATTATTATAACTGCTCCTTCATCAAATGGAATTATGTCGGTCAGTAATGTGTTGTAGATACAGATATCAACACTTGTCTCAGATGCTTGTTAATTATCTAAATAAGTAAAGTTGCTTCCCTTCCTACCACAATTAATAGACACTTGTGTTATTCATTTAACTGAGGGTATGACCCTACAGATAACAACTACTTGCAGGCACAGATATTTATGTGAGTTGTCTCACTGTAGTTAATAAGGCCTACTCGTGTGAGAAAGGTGTGGGATTGGACCATTGGAACCTGATCCAAAGCCCTTTGAGATCAATGACTCCTGTTTTTACTAGGCTTAACTTGCAGCCTTTTCAAGGCAGGAACCTGACATCTTACATCTCTCTAAAGCACCATGAAGATCTATGGGCCAATAAAATACTCATCCTCACGGGAAACTAAGACAGCCACAAGAATATGTGAATTTATATTGTTTCTTTTTAATGTGCAGACTTTCTTTTTGGAAAGACAGCCTTCCTTGACAGATTTGATCAGCTATACTGTGTGAGTCATACATGCAGAAAGTTTGGAGTTACATAGATAACCTCCCCCAGTAATAGAGATAAGAGCTCATTCCAAAACTGAATGGGGCTTTAATTTCAAATGTTTGTAACAATAAACATCAAAATGACAAGAAAAGAACCCAGGTGAAAATATGGGAGAGGGATTTGGACAAAGAAATTGATCTGGATCAATGTGAAAGGGGATATCCATCTTCAGTTTGTGTAGCTCATAAAGAAATTCTTTTATAAATTGCCACATAGGTGGCATTTGACTCCAGATAAGTTTCATCGTATTTTTGCTACTAGGGAGGTGCTGTGTAGGAGGGATTGCAAGAAGAGGGAAACATACTTGCACCTGTGGTAGTTGTTTCCAAGAATTAGTTTTGGGAGGAAATTATTAACATTTTATAAGAAAGTTACAGGTTCCTAGAGATCCCCGGACCTGCTTACTTGGTGCTTTAGTAAAAGAGCTACATTTTTTAAACAGAGCAACAAATTACTTTTTTTTATTTTTAGCAGCAAGACTTTGACTTGCACATGACTGGAAAAATGTGACTCCTCTTCCTCCTATGGAATTGTGATATAGTAAAATATGGACTGTCCTTGTGTACATACTTGGTGTGACAGCTTTTCTATTACAAGAGAAGCTTCACAAAGCGCAAGTGTTTAGAAGTGTGGTCACCGTTTTTATCAACTCAGAGGAGAAGGGCTCCCCAGCCAGCAAAACAGAATCTTTAGCCAGATTCTTTGACTATTAACCTGATCCTGAATAAGTAATAAGTAATGTGTGATGTAGTATATTAATGTTTTATTGTAACTTTGCCTTAATACAAAGTTTCAGGAAGATGATCTCAATATATTGTGATAGCATTCGATTTGTAGTTTTTCCTTAAAGTCAAACATACATAAGAGCTGTAAGCTTATTGAGCTACAACAGATTTGGGTTTTGATGCTATGTTCCTTGCACACACAGGACTCCTGTAGATTTCACTAGGACTTTTAAGTACACTCTAAATGCAGGATTGAGCCCCTAGTCTTTTAAAGGTGTTGCCTAAGGTTTTCGTTAGGTATAGGAATTGGATTCATCTTGGACCGCGGTGCTGGAGCAATTTGTATAGTGGGGGTGCTGAGAGCCATTTAACCAAACTGTAAACCCTGTATATGATGGAAACCACTTCAAGCCAGGGGATGCAGCACACCCCCGGCACCCCTAGTTCCAGCACCTATGTCTTAGACCCAATCCTGCTCCCATTGAATGCAATAATAAAACTCTATCTGGCTTCACAAGTAGGGTGGTAACATTTGCGCCTTCCTGTGCCCAAATCCTGAGTAATTAGGCTTTGGGCAGGGAATTAAGTGGGGATGAGGCAATGGATGCAGACCATGGGACACTGATCCTTCCCAGCCAAGGTATTTTTAAGGTGTCTATCACATTTGTATCAAAGCACCAATACCACGCAGAGTCGAAACCATGGGCCAGCTGTTTAGAAGGCTGTCTCCCACTCATGAATGATAGCAGAGGGTTCCAACGATCTTGAAGAACACGGCTATTATGGAAGGTCCTGACTGCAGCAAGAGAGGCAAAGTCTAAGCTAGCTGTGGCACAGTGTATTGAGGGCTTTGAAGGCTAGGGCCAGAACTGGAATTCAATCTGGCTTTCAATGGGGAGTGTAGTGTAGTGTTTGGAGCTCTGGGGTTATGACTCTGTGGGCAAGTTGCTGCATGTAGAAGCAGCTGGAAATTTTCCAAGGCTGTCATTGTCATTCCCTGGTACAGTGTTCTGTAGTTAAGCCTTGAAGGGGGGCAGGTCACAAATGAGTTGATAATTGGGCCTGGTCAGCACCTGGCAGGAGGAGGCATAGCTTCCAGGCCTGTTGTAGATGGAAGAAGGCATTTCTGGCAGCTGCTGCTGTTTAGGAAGCCAGGAGCAGCAAAGAGTCCTGGAGAACCCTGAGGCTGCAAACTGTTCTGATATGGCTGCGGATTCTAGTTTGTGGGCTGGAAAAACAGCTTCTGCCCTTCTGTGCCCCCTCCATGTGGTTTTCAGGCCACTGGATCTGCATAAGCCTAAATCTTGGGGCCATTCCCCTGCGTGCCAGTATATTCAGAGCTGGTGCAGAGACCCCTATGCATGGCTAACTTACCTGTTGCACCCACCCCAGCACAGCCTTTGGCTTAACTGGTCCCATGCGCCTGCATGAATTTCACCCCAATGAATAAAAAGATTTTCTGTTCACTGAAACTCAAAAGCAGTAGGTTGAACAATACATCACTTTAGCAGTGACCAAATGCCTGTCTTTCGACATCTAGTTTGGGCCTTAGAGGCACAGCCTTGAATAAGCCTCAGCTCAGAGCTGCTGCCACCTCACAGGCAGCTCAGGTGGGGATTGTGCCTGCTGTGATGGGAGTGTGCTATTAGAATGGTGCTGGCTGTTCCCTCTGGGCATTTGGCCCACTCTGCATCTTTGCCCACTCTTGGATGAGGTGTGCCCCTATATGCACATGCAGGGAGCAATTCTTGTATCGGACATGTAAGAAGGGGAAATTTCTTTGGCCACCATCCAATGCAGCTGAGCAAGGGCCTGCCACAGTTTAGCCTACTGTTTCTCAACCCATTTACTATTGTGGGCCACATATGCAGCTCTCTATCTGTTATGTGGGCCGCATCCACACAATATATATACTACCTGTATGGCCCTGAGGATGTCACATGGGCCGCAGCTATATGCTGATTGGGCTGCACACGGCCCGCGGGCTGCAGGTTGAGAACCACTGATTTCTAGCCCATAGAAGATTGGCACCCAGTGTCTGTATTTGCAGGACAAAGGTCACGGGTGTTGGTGATGACTTTGGGTTCAGTTATGGACTCCTCACAGATGCCAAACTCCCTTTGGCTTCAGTGAGAGTTTGGCCTGAGTGAAGCCTGCAGGATTAGGCCCATAACTCTGTATTCATGAAGGGCCAGTTTTCTACAAAGACAGAAATGTGATGCCATCACAACAAACAACTGGAATTTATTTTTGAAATTTAAGAAAAATATCATTTATTCAGTAAAATTCAGGTAAAGGTTTCATGGCTGTTCCTTCAACGGATTCACCTGTGTGGTTTCATTGAGGACCCTGACGCATGGCAGACCACTCCCATTAGGGTGAATGGCATGAGCTCCTCTTCTGCATAGTTGTGTTTGTGTTTGACCCAAATCCTGCAACTGGCTGAGCACATGAGCGGCAGCATGCACACGTGCAGCCAGCTGCTGCTGTATTGGGGCCTTACGTGTTGGCCCCAGTGGGAGAAGAGTTAGGCCAATGCTGAGTGCTTTTGAAAACCTATCTTGTAATCTTAACCCTACTGTAAATCTTACTTTATATGTAGTATCAAGGGGAAAAAACATAGTTTCTTATCAAGATCAAACAGAGGCATCTAGTGGCAAGAAAATGAAACTCCACTTCTAACTTGGGGTTGAGTGATTTAGTGCACTTAATTTAACAGCAGCTGGTAAATAAAAAAAGAAAAGCCTTTATCCTAGTTTTTCCCTTTGAACTGGTTTAACCCACATGGCAAAGAAACATTTATTACTAGCTATCAAGATTTTATAGTTCTCTAACTTGTTCTACCAACTCACATACTGAAAGTAATTTACTTGTATGCCTGGTTTGGTTTGTTTTTTTAAAAAAATCACTATTGTTTGGACTGCCAAAATTGATCTATATTGACATGGTTCCACTTTTGGTCCTAGTTTTATTCTAGCAAGACTTGTTTTTAGAAATATAGACGCAAGACTCCTGTGACATTGCAATGTCAATCAATTGCGTTCACTAAGTAACTTTATTCCATGGAGCCAACTGTGACCATCCGCACAGGTTTGGAGAGCCCAGACTGCAGTGGAGCTGTTAGAGGCTCAGCTGCTTGAGGGTGGGGCAAGACCTTGCACAGTGGGTTCCCTGCACCCAGTGCACAAGGAAGGTTTGAGGGGAGGGCGGAAGCAGCCAAGTGCATGGATAATTGATCTGCAACTGTCAGTAAAAATTGGTGCTTTGTCCTTATGTAAGACATCAGTGTGTGGCTCAGTGAGAGAGTTGGGCGCGTTCACCATCTCACAGGTAGTGCTTAGCACTTTGCTGTATCAGTCCCCTTCTGCACATAAGCATCATGTGGTCCCATTCTCTCCTCATTTGATTGCATGTGCTATTATCCTGGCTAATTGCATAACTGTAACTTTGGTTACATTCATAGCAAATTAAGGTCCAAATACAGCTGTTCAGTATACTCTCTCTGTACAGTGGATAAGCAGAGTACTCAGAAGAGTTTGTCTTCATTTTGTCTTCAAACTTCTGTTAGAACAGTCAGTAAAAGATAAGGTGGAAAATGTTATAATTAGTACTTCTATAACCCTTTACAGACATTAAGGAATCCTTAAACAGCCTTGGGAGGGAGGCAATTATTATCCCCATACTGGAGATGGGCAAACTGAGGCACAGAGGTTAGGCAATTTGCCCAAGGTTACTGAGGAAGTCATTGTCAGAGCCAGGATTTCCTCAGGGCTACTTCTCTTTGACTGGAATACAAAGTAACACTGAGCTGCATAAAATATGACTGAGATAAAAACACTCATGGAACAGTCTTATGAAATATAACAGAAAACTAATTTGTCTATGCTATTGAACTATTGTATAGTATTTAATAGAGATTATGTCCCTTCTATATGATTGTTCAAAAACTATTGAAAGTATAGCACTGCTTTTAAAATTCTATAGGTGCTCAGAGGGATTTCTATAGAGCACTTAACTTTCTGTACAC